>NC_091938.1:4084285-4418214 GCF_041260155.1 Ptychodera flava
ACCTTTGCGACAAAAAGTAGGAGGATGTAAGGTCATATACACAACATTTGGCTTTGCTTGAGCAGGACTAGTAGATTTCATTTAGGACTACTAAAAATGAACTGCTACCAGTCCTTCGGGCAAGTGGATGATTTGACCTTGTGTCGAGCTCTGCTCCATCTGCTTATGTAACTTAGTGAAGGTAAATTGGCTGTTGGTTGTGTGCAGAATAGGTTTGTCCTCAATGTTGCTGACATCGCAAGTTTCATCTCTGCAGGATTCATTTTAAAGTCAAACGGTCTTCTTCATCGACCTTACTTACCACTCTTTCCACATACTGGACAGCTTCTATAATAAGCCGCATTGCTGCTGGCTTCTTTTCACCTTTCCTTGCTGCAACGATGTTCCAGATGATCGCTGGCGGTGCCCACATTGGTGTTAAGCGAATACGGGTTTGAGTGTGCATCATTGCTACTGCAGTGGTAATGAGCAGAAAGCAGTACCTCAAACCCCCTTGTATAACCACTTACCCTACCTTGAATGTCTTAAGTCATGTCCACCCAGCATGGGGCCCAAAAATACAACTATGAAAATTTCACCACAATTTAAACAAATCTAAATAAAGTCACCATAAAGAACCTGAATACCAAGTTTCAACCAAATCTGGCCTATGGTTACAGAGGTTTAGCAATTTGCTGGATTTTCCCTTTTTTTACCGCATTTCCATACTTTTGACATTAACATGTTCATGTGAACAAACATCTCCACCCCTGTGTGCACCTGTATACCAAATACCAAGATTATAGGTGCTGTAGTTTTAGAGTTTTTGATCTGGATATACATTCATACATACATACATACATACATACACACAGACATACAAAAGAGATGCAAATGAGACTGATTTACCAAATAAGGTAAGCACTCTTTGGTATACCGGTATATACATAAACCAATGTGAGCTAAAAAAGGAAAGATAAGGGTGGCGTTGGGACTGCTATTTGATGTAAATGATCAGCGTTGTGACGTCAGAGTGTACCAACCATGACCAAACTAAGGGCGTGGCCTAAGTTTAGCGAATTGACCCCGAATCGACCCTGCGCATAGAAATATGAAAAAATAGCACTCGCGCATACTTTTATGTAGAAATTTTGTTGCGAGTGTAGCAATATTGTCACCCGGAAGCTAAATAGCTCAGCAGTACAGGTTGATTTCACCAGACCTTTAACCCTTTCACCACCATGGTTTGTCCCAAATCCATTGTTTTCTATGGTAAAGTTGGACCTGTATACAGGGAACTGGGGGTGAAACCTTTAAACCACGATGTGGACAGACATACATCTGCATACACATACATACATACATACATACATACATACATACGTACCGTATTCGTCCGATTGTAAAACCCAAGATCAGCAACATAATAAATAGAGGTCTTATAATTAAGGGGTCTTATAATCGAGCCACCCCATGTTTTCCACCAATTTATGCTAATTTATTCATGTCAATTCAGCATAACTCTCGACCTTCACATACTCTTTGTCAGAATGTACAAAAGCTTACCTGGGCAAGATCTGATGAACTATTCTCGAAAACTCACAAAAGTCAAACATACATGTGATTGAATACATGTACATTGACAGGCAACCATTCCTACAGAGATAAAAAAATCAAAGCGATCTAGCGATGATTTCCCAACCTAACTGAGATGCCCTCTTTATCGCTTTTCAAAAGTCTACTGCTGAAATAATCTCTGGCTAACCAAATGATGATGTGGTGAAATTAAAGCTTGAAACAATCCTTGAAAGTCGGAGAAAATTCAAAACAGAAAGTCGATCATGTATTACCTGATTGGCATAAGTTAACATGGTGTATACATGCATTTGCTGCAAGTAAAAACAACCAACCTTTCTGTGAATCTAAGTCAGTGTCAGGTAAAAAAATTACTTGGCAATGAATTTCTTGGTTGTCAACGGTAAGAATTCATCCACAGTGAAAAACTGTTAGCTTCAAACAATAATCCCTTGGATAAAATGGCAGCACACATTTGGATCAGCATGCAGCCCAGTTGGGTAGCCATTGGACTATTCTATTATTTGGAGCAGGGGCCACAGAAGGTTACCAACGGAAGGTTACAGAAATAAAAGTACCGTATGGAAAAAAAATAAGTTTTGCCTGTTGTCCATTATAGGAATGTCAATCTCAAATTATTGAGCATCTTTAGTGATTTTCTTCAATGGTCAAAAAGGAAATTTCAACCATTAAATAATTTAAACACCATGCTCATGCTTACACACCCTGCACAACTAGTAGTATTTCCATTACAGCTCTTCATAGGCTAAAACACAGACCAGACCACACAACCTTGAGCGTGTCAATTGGAAATCTGATACAACTACCGTGGTTCGATTAATGTGCAAGTTAAGGCTCTTGGAAATCTTTAGTTGGTCAGTTAGCAACTAATTATGTAATCTTTGAAGTCATACTATCATCAATTTTCGAGTTGTGTGATTTTTTGGCCTTTTAAACTTACCAGGGAGGAGTCTTATACAGGGATATATAGCAAAATCCTTTAAAAGTGGTGGAGGGTCTTATACTTGAGTATTATACTCCTTATAATCAAACGAGTGCGTTACATTAATACATGTACATACATACACATACAGAGGCCACCGACTTACCATACAAGCTCTGTTTGGTATATATCAAATGTGAGCTAAAAATGCAAAAAGATACAGCTTATGGGCTGTAATGTCCCTGCAGAAGAGGATATGGCTGTATTCAACTGATAGATTGTGAAACATAAACTCAAGAGAGAGAACAATGAATGATTTGACTTTTCCACAAACATACAACTTTATTGTATATAGCTTTCATGTGTTTTCATCCATATGCAGGATAACATAGCTAGAATGACATCAGAGGACATCGCTGAAATAGAATACAAGTATTTCCCCAGTGAATCACCACTTGGCATATTCAGACTGTGTACTGTGTATATGGATTCCAATGAAGTCGTCAATCAACAAGAAACTGTAAGTTGTGTTTAATAACTTGCACAGCACTGTAAATTTCCCATAATTCATTATTATTTGTATCCTCGGAGATTCCCCAGAGAAGTCTACCAGGTCTCCCATGCGTAGACAAATTCATAGACTAATTGTAAAAATTCTGAAAACATACTTTTAAGAACACCATTCTTCTCAATTTTTATTTTAAATGATTTGGAAAATTATGCAAGATTGAGAGAGGAGATAGCATAAAAGTTTTCACTGATTGTGTCTTCAGCCATACAGAATAATGTGATGGAAAGTAGGGAGACTAGTTGCACCTGTTTTTTGAAACAAAAAGATATTGATTTTTTCGACTGGAAATGACAAAAGAAATTCTCATTCTAAGTTTTCTCAGAGAATGACCTCTTCAGTTCATCATAACTTGCTGCCTAAAAGCATGGCATTTGTTGTACCTACAGAATGTTACTTTTATGGTTGTTTAATGGTTATTTGAAAACTTTCACCTAAATATTTAAACGTACTTTTACTAAATATTATTTAAAAATTATTATGATGCTGCATATTATTGTTTATATGCAGAAATGAAAAAGTTATAAGAAAAGTAACCTTCACCAAGGATACAAATCAAAGAGCATTGTGGGTAATTTATCACTGCGGGCCCAATGGCCCTCCATTTTGTTTCGTATTAGCGTGTCACTTTTTCGCCACACATACGTCGTGTACGCGTACAGTGAGTCAAATCCGCCTTTGATGCTATGTATTAAATTTCCCTGAATTTCCACGCTACACAGCTTAATATTGATGGAAGAGTTGTAGATTCAATTTCCTCATATGTTGACCTTTTCATTATGATATTTTGGCAGTAATTTCATGAAGGAATTATGAAAATACATATCCGATAATTATTCATATGAAAAAATAGGTGAAAACACAGTCAACAGCCAAACGATCGTTAACTTATCATTTCATAAAAATAAGAGGGAAACTCTAAAAAGTGAAATGATAGAGTTTTAGTTAACCTGTTAAGATGTGCTATGTCAAATATCATAAGAAATTACAGCAAAATGAAAAAGTTAAACAAACGGGTATTTTCAGATATATTTTTCATTTTACGACGCGGCGAATAAGCTCGATTTCCCATGGAAAACAATGGCGTCTAATATACCGAACAGATTGCACACTTCTCGTCGGTTCAAATTCCTCAATTTTGAACGAATAATGATGAAAATTGACATCGTGATCCTTTGATTAATATACAAAATTCCTATCGTTTTAGATTTTTGAATTTCTTCACGAAAATTGTTTTATTTGAATTTTATTTATTCTGATCACTGAAATATACTGTTGCCGTCAATAATTTGGTGAGCTGACGGCGTTTACACATGCAGAACACAGGCCTTAAATTGACGCATTTTAACCAGTATGCGTCTCGTAAGGTGTACAGACCAAATGCATGTCATGTTGTTGTAATTTATACCAAATTTTGGCGAAAATCAACGATGAAAATTCCAGTAAATTTGAAAAATAACACAGAACGGAGGCGAACGGGCGCAGACTCTCCGCTGTAATCGTGCAGTGAACGTTATCGATCGATATTCTTTTATCGAAAATTGATACTATGTTGTCGTGCTCACTGGCAGGTCATTCCCAGCTCACAATGGCGCCAAACTTGCAAAGAGCGCCAAAATGTGCTGAAACATGAACGCATCGCCAAAACTGTAAAAAAGTGTCGACGATTCAATCTAAGTACTAGAAACCAACCGATACGTTCATTTTATGCTATCTTAGTCAATATATACGGGTTGTGTAGACATATTAATGATTTGACCTCGACACATGAGCCCAGATTTCGATCGATATTCTATTGAAAATAAATTGATACAATGTTCGCTGTCATCACTAGCAACCGGCCGAAAGCGCTCTCAGGTAGAATATATGCTTCGCGGAATACGAAATATTCAGGCATACGTTCGTCCCGCAGTGTATTGTACTGTGACATGCTTCATATGGTGTTTCCTCGTTTGATTGTATAGTGTTATGAGGATGAACATGCAATAGTGCTAATCACAAATGACATCATTCTTCTTTTATTAATATGCAAAAATAAATATTTGTCTGCATTTTCCGCAAGAACAATGAAAATAAAACCTGCAATGTTGCAAAGGATACTAAAGGTCACACAAATTCATGACTCAGACTACAAAAGTTACAGCTACTAGCCCCTTAATTTTGGAACTAGCCTATAGGTGACATAAAGTCAGAAATTCTCTGTTCTAATAAAGCAATAAATTTTCCGTTTGTTTCAGGGTATCAAGGATAGTCCCCTTGATTTGGTCAGTTTAGAATTACGATTTTATGGTGCTGCAATTGCTGCTGAACTACACGATGGTGTTACTCATGTTGTCTGTGACAGCAAGTAAGTTTTTCATTCTCGAGTACAATGGTTTCCAGATTTTAACCAAAGTGATGCCACAACTCAATTTGTTTGTAACCTTTTAGGACTTCTGTGGAGGAAATTTAGGATAAAGTATTACATCTGCAATACTTAAATGTATATCTGACCCCTGAAGTGAGATATCACTCCAGCGTTTGAAATACTTTGGTGGACACTGCACTATGCATGTTCATGTTGCATTGGTGATGAAAGCACCAAGCATGGTGCTTTTTCCCATGTCTCAAAATACATTAAGTTGATGAAGCCCTAAACTGCAACTTCCGCCACTAGTTTTGTCTGTTTTTGTAAAAATTCACATGAGTTATAAGTGGTGAAAATGGCTTTTCCGAAAGCAACCCCAAAGCTAACGCATATGTAAAAATTAGCCCTTGTGAACTTCCCCTTTAAGATATAAATTGAGCTGGAATCACCTGGAGTATTTGCTGAAAAGACAAGACTATGGTCTGTGTTATGTGTATGATGTTTTCAATATATGCATACTAAAAAACAAACACATTCATATCAAACATTCTGTGGAAGACATACTATTGAGGCAGATGTGATTGATGCCTTCCATGATAAATAAAAAGGTGAAACATACTCTAAAAGATAATTTTGAATGTTACCTTTCTGTACATTTTGTAAAACAGCATAGCATGAACTGATAATTCTCAAATCTGGCCAATTTTGCTTTGTAAGGGTAACCTACATGTACCACACAATATGGTCATCAGCATTGCATACAAAGCAAAATCTCTGTTCTGTCAACTCATGAATGTTCTATCACATGCAATGGAACAAGGCTAACACATGGAAACTACGAGGAATTTTTGTAATTTCCTCAAAGAGTTCATGAAATATTGTGCATACCAATGGTTGTAATATTTTTATCTCAGTTAAAACATCTGTGGAATACATGTTTTTGTTTGTTTTCAGAGACTTGAGTCGAATCAAAGATCTCAATATCATCAACAGAGGGCGACTTAAGAAATTCCACACTGTTACCGAAAAATGGGTTTATGACTGTATGGAGGCTGGTAGCGTCCGAAGAGAACTTCCATATGAACCAAAAATAGTCTAAACCAATGAAGTGTCAGTTGATCATGATATCGTGGTTACTGACATTAAAAACATTGGAACAACAATATTTCTCCAACTAACCAACTTAGTTATTCTTTGCAGTCCAAAGTACTCAAAGTGCAGTTATGGCCAGAAAGTCTTTGTTTCATAACTTTGAAATTACAAACATTGGAAATCGAGTGGAGGAGTTGAGCTGTACACAGAAGTCAAAGCACATTTTGGCAACAGTGTACATATGATTCAAGTGAAGTATTGCAACCAGTGTTTTATTGTGCTTTATAATACATCATCTATCCTCATTTTAAATGGCATCCAGCAGGGATTGAAAGATTCGTATTCAAAAAAGGTGATTCATATCATGATAAGCGAAATTGAAATGACTCGTGTTAAAAATGGAAGAACTTTATTGCCAAACAAAATTATTGTTCTGTTATATAGTATTTCCAGAACATTATGTGAATATTTCACAAAATTAGACCCAGCCAGAGTGGAGTTAAAGTTTTTTGAAATGTTGAAATCGGGTGATTTGCATAAATTCACACTTCTTTTCTCACCCAACTTACTACTGCTTGTCATGCTAAAAGGTGAACA
Source organism: Ptychodera flava (assembly GCF_041260155.1). Lineage (NCBI taxonomy): Eukaryota > Metazoa > Hemichordata > Enteropneusta > Ptychoderidae > Ptychodera > Ptychodera flava. The sequence continues at coordinate 4,091,387 of NC_091938.1, forward strand.
CATGTACTATTTTATGAAAACTGAATGAATCTCTGCAAATAAGTGATTTTGGATAAATACACTGTATCCTGTGCAACACCACCTGAAACAGAAGTAGTTTTGACTGTTTAAATGTTCTTGATTAATTTTTATGGAGTTTTACCGGTTCTTGATAACTTTGTTAAATTGTACTTCTCTGTATTTCTTTTAGATCCTATTACATTAATCTTTGAATGAAAAGGCAATCTTACATCAAATTCTAACAATTACATTCTGAAGCGTGCAAATTATTGAACTATTAGGTTTCAATAATTACTCCCAACACTATTAAAGAGACAAGAGAACTAGGGAATTGGAAAATGCCATGCAGTAAGACAAATATTCAATTTTTAAATCTGCAAATTACCAGTATGAAATTTTCAGCTGTGATTTCCTATACGTACAAAATGAATGGAACTATGGGGATCAGTCTTGATTAATCGTCTAGTCTGTTTATGTGTTTGTATAGCATGTGTTTTGTAATACGTACATGTATATGGCCCTTTTTTGTACTTCATTGTGTATTTAACAGTCAGTGTTTTATATTTTAGCTTTCCTCATGTGAATAATGAAATAAAGATACTTTTTTCAAGTTTACACTGTTTGTGTACCATGTCAAGCTTCCATAAGCTAGATTTTTAACAAACAAACTTTTTTTCCTTTTGAATATAAATTTATTCCAACAAAAATGGCAAATCAAATTAAATCAATATAACTTTAATTGTGTTGAGCAAACAAACAAAATTACAAAGATACAAAGCAACTGGTTTGAAAAATTGGCCGTATGCAAACCCATGCATTGTTCCATGAAAGTTTGCATTAGTTCATATATAAACTTGCCAAGGTCTGTGCTTTGAGCAAGACTAATGGTACCTGTATGTGTTAGATTGTCAGTACCACAGAGCTTAATATCCAAGAGGTTGATTCCCTGTCATCATCTCACCTGTCTGCCAAATTTAAAATTCTCTGAAACAGCCCATCATAAATCTTTGGTATGTGGTATACCAGTACCAGTCCTTGATAAATACATTAAGATTTTTCCTCATGATGATGAAATTTGTATAGGTGAATTTGTACGGCCAATTCTCCTTTTGGTCAAAAATCTCTGAAGTTATCTGTCACCATTCAGATTTGTTCAAATAGTAATGATATTTCCATAATGCAAATTTAATGGCCAGTTCCATATCACTTCTCGTCAAAACATCTCAGTAATGTATTGTCTGATAGCTTTATGACACTTTTTGTAGCTAATCTTCACAAAGACTTTATTTAGAATATTTCAATTGATGGTAAAACTTTCACATGTCAATTCCTAGGGCAATCCCTTTTTATTTGGTCAATAAATTCCCTCAAACTACTAATCTGATAGCTATAGTTTTAAAATTTCGGTTTTCAGGAAGATGTGCCTTCAAATTTTCTCCAAATTGTAATGAAAACAGCATTTAGATTGACAGTTCCTGGCCAGTTTTCTCACGCCTTGTCAAAGCGACTTCCCTCAAACACTTGTCCAACAGTTTTAAAATGTATTGTATAGGTTCCAGGGGATGACCTAATTTAGATTTGTTCTCATTTTTGGCCAAATTAACTTTTCTGACACTGCTTGCTTGTTCACATTCAAATCTTGTTCACAGATTATTATATGTTATCTTGCACATTTTTTTCTGTACCTTCTGTCATTCAGGCTTGTTGACATAGAACAGCTTAAGTTTGTTACTAAATAAAGCTGCACACACATGACATAGGACACTGCTGCTAGAAAAGTTGACAAAAGTCATTGTTGCTGATACTAGTATGACATTCAATTAGATCAGTCGGGATTCATATTATTATCGATATTCATATTCACAGTAATTACAGCTTCGCTCCTGTCTCAACAAACAAGTCTACTGGCGCCACATGCCCGTAGTTTGGTTGGATATTACAGTGTATTTTGACAATGGATCCTACTTCTTTGGATATATAGGTAAACCGATTCAGATGTGCACACTGCCTGGTACTTTCATCACCTGTGGCATCAACTGTTTCCGCGTCGATATTGACAAGGTCTGGATTTTCAGGATACAAGCTGTCTCCTATAAATAGGCAAAGACAAAGGTGGGAATAACATGAGTGTAGGATATTGGTATAGCATTTGTATTGATTTATGATTTGAGAGAGTATAAAAAATGTCACTAATATAACTCAATACATTAAATATTGTATGATTTAAGGGAGAGGAACAGATAAATTTCCATGAAATAAAATCAAATAACAATCCCTACAGAACTGAAATTCTTCATATCATGGATATATTTTCATGTGTGACGGCGTGTAAAGATAAGTGGCAATTTACAAGTTTGACCATGCATGCTCTGGACTAACGTTTGCTCAGAATTTCCTAAATTAAACTTTCAACCATTCTCTTACCAAATCAAGAATGAAAATCAGGGGTCACTGTGCAAATATTGGTACTAGAGAAACAAATTACCTTAGCGTAACATTTACTGGTATTTAAATTCAAAATGGCTACCACCTCAGTGTTAACTCCAGGGGGAAAAATAACATTTTTTATTTTTAAAAATCATGACATTGACAACTTTTCTTTCTCCAAGAGCTTTGAAATGAGGCCCTACAAGTGGTAGATTAGAAAAGCATTGTCAAAATTTGAAAGTCATAATATCTGTCCCCAAGAAGCATCCTACTTTCAAGGGCCAGTAGCTGTAAATTTTTTGTGACTTTTTCACCACTTTTGGTTTGTATGTCAACTAAGAGTTTCTTGTTATACTCCCAACAGCATCTTGAGATACACAATGTTGAGCTTGTAAACTAAGCCTGTACATGTATAGGCTATATTGTCATTGTTGACTAGTGGATTCTTGTCAACAGTAAATTCAAAAGTAAACAATAACAGTTTTTTCTGTATTGACTAGCTAAATAGAGCTAACCAGTAATTGTGCTTTGGGGAGTAGAACGAGAAGTTGCTATTGACATTCAAAGGCAAATGAAGTATAGAAAAATCATAAAAAATAGAGTTACTAGCCCCTTTTATATGATCAAAGATATGCTGTTGAGTATTTAGTCTCTTCATTGAAATGCAATGTTTCCACAAATCATACGTTTAGGAAATCTGTGAGGGAGGGAGGTGGAGCAAAAGATATATGTAGTTGACAAGTGAAATTAAGTTCATGGAAACTTTATTCAATATGGCAGCAACAGGTACCAGTATTATGGTGTAATAAGTAGCTGTACATAACTTTGAAGTACTGTATCATTTTTTCCCCAATGTGCTGAAGGCACACTAGGATACTGCCAATGCCATAGCTCTGTCAGTCTATAAGTCTGTCAATCCATTTGTATTTTTTGCCAAGAGATATACCTGTTTCAGTTATTTCCATGCTTGATTTTAGGTGCTATATAGGTGAAGTTCAAGGAAAACTTGTTGATACTATTGTATTCTTTTTTATCATCATAGCCAAATAACATGGAGGCCATGAAAGTCCTACAGGAATTCATGTAACTTTGATTCACATATATCTAGCAGCTAGCTACTAATAGTTGAAGTGTGTCATGTTGTGTACTATTATAAAGTGCAAATGTGTGTGCAGCGATGTACACAACTAACCTGGAAGTAACGAAATGATGCCATCTTTAGTTTTCATTGCAACTGGAAATAAACACTCCATGCCTTTCTTTCCTCTCACTTGAACAAATTCAGAAAGGTCTGAAAATTTCTTGAAATTGAAGATACGACCAAGTTCATACTTCTGTGGAGGTCCAAGTAGAATCTTTCTGCTCACGCCAAACTCTATAATTTTTGGCATACTCAACCACTGCAAAGGAGAAAACATGGGAAGAGTAAGATACTAATAATGTTGTTGTAATAATTTATAGCACAAAAATTCAAATCCATTGTAATTTCAGAAAGAACTTCTACTAGAAGAGTAGTTTAGAGTCAGTCTACAGTATAGCTATATTAGAAGTAGGTGATATTATACCCTCATTGTGCTTCACAAATAGCATCACTTCAGGAGTCTTTAGTTATTGTGGCTGGGCATTGGCTGGAAAAATCCAGGGAGTACATGAAATGCAAAAATGCAAAGGATAGGGATTATGTTTTTTTCACACAACACAGAGGGGGAGTTCACTTGATTTTACAAAAGAGTTGATCCTGTTATAAAATCTTGTTTCAGTGTAAAAAATACTCTAGAAAATGTAATTCACAGTGTGTTTTCATTCTCTGAAATCTCTACACTATGGTCTGAATACAAATGTACTTTCTGTTTTATGAATTTATTGCCATGACGAAGTTTATAGGCTTGTCTTACAACAGCTTTAACCAGCCGCATAGGAAGGACAGGTTCCCCGCATGCTCTGGCTGAAGGTAAGCAAGTCATAGGTGCAAGCTATGAGGCATGCTATCACATAATGATGCAAAACAACACTTGACACAAATTACTTTCACTCCGTGGTGGATCTGCATTCTAAGTAAGATTGAAGTTCAGATGATACATTTATTATACTATATTTATTTGAAGTTTCAACATCAACAGCTTTCTAATGTAAAGTTGGAAGTCTTTGCCTATAAGACAGAAATGGCTTAACTTTACACCTATATATGGGCCCGTATAACTCAAACACATGATATTTGACACAAATTATTTTTACTCCATGGTTAATTTGTATCAAAGTAAGATATATATCAGATATTAGATATGTATCAGATCTTACATTTATTGCAATATACTTAATTGAACTTTTATCATCAATATTCTTCTTTTAAAAATTTGGGAAGTGTTCAACTATCTGACATGGCTGAGTCTGGCATGTTCTCGAACATCACAAAACATTTGAAACTTTACACAAATATTATCGTTACTTCAAGAACAAGTTTTTAATTCAAGGAAAGTGGAGTAGATTACTTTAATCACTTTACCGGAATCACTTTATTGCATAACAACACACTTTGGAAAGCCCGAAAGTGCGGTATAGCAAGAACAAAACCAAACATTGCATAAAACATTGTTGTCTATGTCTTTACCTTTGTTCCAGTGTTGCACAAAAGGAAATGGCCCAGAAAAGGGTTATGGAGTATTATTTTCTAGATCTTGCTATATTCTTGAAGAACACTGATCTCTGCTAGTGTGAGTTGCGCAGTTGAGTATATTAGAGATTGATTGATTGATTGTTTAGTTCATGGTGGAAGACCTTTTCAGATATGACTGCATCCAGGTATTAAAATATATTTATTTATTGAGGTTTCAATATCAACAGTTTAATAATGAATAATTAGTAATTGGGAACCATGAAACTAATATGTTACACGGGTTTGTATACTCTATACGTAATTAAAATATACTGTCATATTAGTAAATACCATGTGCACACATGTGCAGGGTAGTGACCAGTATATTGGTTACAATTAATTTAAGTCCAGTTGCGTTGAATTCTATACAAAATATATAATATTTATTTTTGGGCTCACTGAGCAAATTTTATATATATATATATATATATATATATATATATATATATATATTATATATATATATATATTATATATATAATATATGGGGAGGGGAGCTCTGTAATTTGGACAAAAATGATGCAAGAAGAATTTGCCAGCTCATCCCCCGTCAATGATAACTTCGAATATATAAAGAATGATAAAATTTGTTGACCTCAGATTTTACGATTTCCTGGTGATCTGGTGTCATATCTGGCCCTGGAATCACATCCATACAACACATAAAAAATGCGGTATTGTATCGTTTTCTTTCAAGCGTTGGTGTCAACCAGTTGGTCCATTCCGACAGCGCCATCACATTCGGGATGCACTCGAGCGATTGACAGAGGTCAAGGAACTTTGAAGCGTCGGCCTGAACTCGTTTTCTCCACTCGATCATACGTTCCCGGCCAATCTTTTTTGAACATTTTCTCATGTCTGACCACCTGGCAATGCTGTTGTTGTACGATGACTGACTAGGTTTGACAATGAGAAGTCCACACTCCTCGAACGCCTCTCGTATTGCACAAATTCGTAAAGCAAGCTCACGAGGAACCTGCGACTCCTTTCTTGGATGAAATAGTATTGGTCGTTTTCCCTCGATATCTTGAAGAGATTTTATGCCTTCGGCGTCCCCCGATCGCGTAAAAAGTTCCATCCATTCGTTAGACAGATCGCTATCGTCGAGAGAACCGCCAGGAAACACATACGCGTCAGGAAAAAAACTACTTTTCGAATTTCTCTTCAACATGAGAATGTTATAATTGAAGTTTGACTCTCGTCGGCTTGCTCCTGAACCTGACGGGTCAAAGTCGTCAGTTGAAGCGGCCACGATGACCGTAGCTGCATCTTTCCAAGGTTTTGGTACTGTAGATTCTTCCATGCTCGCTCAAGCAAATGAACACGTAATCTATGAGCCACGGACCCTATGTTGTATTCTTGTGTGCAGCGTCCAGTTCACGGTACACTCCAAAGTGACACACTCGGGAAACTTTGCACAGTTTACATAATGTAAAAAGTTCAGCATTTGTTCATTGTGCGGCAGGTGGGGGCGCTTCACGCTATCACAGACAAGCCTGTGACTGTTCACAGTGCCAATAGCAACAGTAAAGGAAAGTTGCCTATCAAACAGTTTTTGACACAAATACTGAACTTTATCAACGATTGATGACACATTATTATAGATGTTCACTTCAAAGACATGTTAGGACCTTGAGTATGGTATCTTTGTGTCACAATACACTGATATTACCTTTGAACTTTTGTTATACTGCAAGCATCATGCAGCAAGACAAATATTCAATTTTTAATCTGCAAATTACCAGTATAAAATTTTCAGCTATGATTTCCTATATGTACAAAATGAATGGAACTATGGGGGTCAGTCTTGATTTATCGTCTAGTCTGTTTATGTGTATGTATAACATGTGTTATGTAATACGTACATGTTTGTATATGGCCCTTTTCTGTATTTCATTGTGTATTTAACAGTTAGCTTTCCATATGTAAATAATGAAATAAAAATACTTTTTTCAAGTTTACACTGTTTGTGTACCATAAAGCTTCCATAAAAGTAGATTTTTAACAAACAAACTTTTTTCTTTCCTTCTATTAAAGATAAATTTATTCCAACAAAAATGACAAATCAAATAAAATCAACATAACTTTGAATGTGTTGAGCAAACGAGCAAAATTGCAAAGATACAAAGCAACTGGTTTGAAAACATTGGCAAAATGCAAGCTCATGCATTGTTTCACTGCTTGCATCAGTTCATATATAAACTTGCCAAGGTCTGTTGTTTAAGCGAGACTTATGGTACCTGTATGTGTTATGTTATCAGTATCACAGAGCTCCAAAACTTTGATTCCCTGTCATGATTCCACCTTTCTGCCAAATTTAAAATTCTCTGAATCGTAAATCTTTGCTATGTGGTATACCAGTACTAGTCCTTGGAAAATACATTAACATATTTTCACGTGATGATGAAATTTGTATAGGTGAATTTGTAGGGCCAATTCTTCTCACTTTTGGTCAAAAATCTCTAAAAAGCTATCTGTCACCATTCAGATTTGTTCAAATAATAATGATATTTCCACAATGTAAAATTTCATGGCCACTTTCATATCACTTCTGGTCAAAATAGTTCTCAATAATGCATTGTCTGATAGCTTTATGATACTCTTTGTAGCTACCGGTACCTTCAGACAGACTTAATTTAGAATATTTCAATTGGTGGTAAAACTTACACATGTCAATTCCTTGCGCAATCCCTTTTTGTTTGGTCAATAAATTCCCTCAAACTACTCGTCTGGTAGCTAGTTTTCATATTTCGGTTTTCAGGAAGCTATGTCTTTAAAGTTTCTCCAAATTGTAATGAAAACAGCATGTAGATTGGCAGTTCCTTGCCAGTTTTCGCACTCCTTGTCAAAGCGACAACCCTGAAACACATGTCCAACAGTTCTAAAATTTAGCTTATAGTTAAGGATGACCTAATTTAGATTTGTTCTCAATTTGGCCAAATTAACTTTTCTGACACTGCTTGTTTAATGTTCACATTCAAATCTTGTTCCCAGATTATTCAATGTTGTTGCATTTTTTCTCTACCTTCTGTCATTCATTCTTGTTGACATTTACATGTGTTACATTATTTTAGGGGGGTCAAGCAAAATTTGTCATTGTAGCATGTGTGGCTGTTGTTGCAGCTTGTTGTCTGAGTCATTGATATATTTTTCTAGTGTTAATTGTAACATTTGAAATTGCCTATAGAGTTGCGAGATCTTCATTATTTACTTCTTCTGTAATTTCAAAAAATGTTCTCAAAATTTGCACACAAATATTTGATTTCTATATAAGTGAGGGAAGGCTGACGTTATTTGTTAACAGCCAGATTATCACATGCACTGAGTATAATATTGGTACAGCTGCCAGGTACGTCATTTTAAAAATGTGGATATATTTATGCGAGGGATGTCTGGATATGTTCTGCATAATGTGTCCAATGCACGTAGACTGTAAAACCCCTCCTCTCTAAGAGTGTTGTGACACCATATAGGATCAGATAATTTTGATAATTAATATTTTCTGTCAAAATTTTAATGAACTTGTGTCAGCTGATATGCAAATCATATCCAAAAGCTGTGGAAATTCAATTCATGAAGAAAGAAGCACTTTCAGAAGTGCTCAGCTTTGGCCCATAGGAAAACAAACATGCAAGACTTCACATGTTTCTACCCCAATTCCAAGTCATCTGTAAGAAAGAAAATGTATTGTTTGTAATCATGAGTCAATTGGCTCAGTTGGAGCCATTGACGCTGATACTAGTATGACATCCATTTAGATCAGTCAGGATTCATATTATTATCGATATTCATATTCACAGTAATTACAGTTTCCCTCTCATCATGGGAAACAAGTCTATTGGCGCCACATGCCCATATTTTGGTTGGATATTACAGTGTATTTTGAAAATGAATCCTACTTCTGAGGATTTATAGGTAAACCGATTCAGATGTGCACACTGCCTGGTACTTTCATCACTGGTGGCATCAACTGTTTCCATGTCGATACTGACAAGGTCTGGATTTTCAGGATACAAGCTGTCTCCTATAAAGAAGCAAAGACAAAGGTGGGAATAACATGAGCGCAGGATATTGGTATAGCATTTGTATTGATTTATGATTTGAGAAAGCATATAAAAATGTCAATGAATATTGTATGGGAACAGATAAATTTCAATGAAATAAAATCAAATGACAATCCCCCACAGAACTGAAATTCTTCATATCATGGATATATTTTCATGTGTGACAGTGTGTAAAGAAGAGTTGAAATTTAACAGTTTGACCATGCATGCTCTGGATCAACTTTTGCTCAAAATTTCCTTGATTAATCAAAAAACCACGACATTGAAAACTTTTCTTTTTCCAAGAGCTTTGAAATAAGGCCCTACAAGTGGCAGATTAGAAAAGCATTGTAAAAATTTGAAAGTCGTAATATCTGTCCCCAAGAAGCATCCTACTTTCAACGGCCAGTAGCTGTAAAATTTTTGTGACTTTTTCACCACTTTTGTTTTGTATGTCAACTAAGTGTTTCTTGTTGTACTCCCAACAGCATCTTGAGATACACAATGTTGAGCTTGTAAACTAAGCCTGTACATGTATAGGCTATATTGTCATTGTTGACAAGTGAATTCTGGTCAACAGTAGAATTCAAAAGTAAACGATAACACTCTTTTACTACATGTAGATGCTGTATTGACTAGCTAAATAGTGCTAAACAGTAACTGTGCTTTGGGGAGTAGAACTAGAAGTTGCTATTGACATTCAAAGGCAAAAGAAGTATAAAAAATCATCAAAATTACATATACTAGTCCCCTTCATAGGATCAAAGAGTATTAGTCTCTTCATTGAAATGTAATGTTTCCACAAATCATTCGTTTAGAAAATCTGTGAGGGAGGGAGGTGGAACAAAAGTTATATGTCGTTGGCAAGTGAATTAAGTTTATGATATTTGTTCAAATTAGCGTAAACTTTGCATATTTTGTATTTTTTGTCAAGAGATATACCTGTTTCAGTTATTTCCATGTTTGATTTTAGGTGCCATGTAGGTGAAGTTCAAGTAAAACTTGTTGATACCAGTGTACTCTGTTTTATCATCACAGCAATATAACATGCATGGAGGCCATGAAAGTCTAATACTTTGATTCAGATAAATGTAGCTGCTAGCTGCTAACATTTGAAGTGTGTCATGTTTTTATATAAAGTACAAATGTGTGTGCAGTTCTGCATACAACTAACCTGGAAGTATCGACATGATGCCATTATCTTTAGTTTTCATTGTAACTGGAAAGAAACACTCCATGCCCTTCTTTCCTCTCACTTGAGCAAAGTTAGAGAGGTCTGAAAATTTCTTGAAATTGAAGATACGACCAAGTTCATACTTCTGTGGACCTCCAAGTAAAATCTTTCTGCTCACACCAAACTCCACAATTTTTGGTATACTCAACCACTGCAATGGAGAAAACATGGGATGAGTAAGATCCTATTAATCTTGTTGTAATAATTTATACCATGAAGATCCATATCCATTGTAAGTTTTGATAGAATAGTGGTTAAAATCTACAGCATAAGCATGAAATCGGTGATAAACCCTCATTGTGCTTCACAAATAGCATCCATTCAGGAGTCTTTAGTTGTTGTGGCTGGGGATTGGCTGGAAAAATCCATGGAAGTACATGAAATGCAAAAATGCAAAGGACTCAGATGTATGTTTTTTCACACAGCACAGAGGGGGAGTTCACTCGATTTTACAAAAGTGTTGATCCTGTTAAAAAGTCTTGTTGTAGTGTACAAAAATATTCCAGAAAGTAATTCACAGTGTGTTTTCATTCTCTGAAATCTCTACACTATGGTCTGAATACAAATGTACTTTCTGTTTTATGAACTTATTGCCTTGGCAAAGCTTATAAACTTATCTTACAACAGCTTTAACCAGCCACATAGGAAGGACAGGTTCCCCGCATGCTTTGGCTGAAGGTAAGCAAGTCATAAGTGCAAGCTATGAGGCATGCTATCACATAATGATGCAAAACAACACTTGACACAAATTACTTTCACTCCGTGGTGGATCTGCATTCTAAGTAAGATTGAAGTTCAGATGATACATTTATTATACTATATTTATTTGAAGTTTCAACATCAACAGCTTTCTAATATAAAGTTGGAAGTCTTTGCCTATAAGAGAAATGGCTTAACTTTACACCTATATATGGGCCCGTATAACTCAAAACACATGATATTTGACACAAATTATTTTTACTCCATGGTTGATTTGTATCAAAGTAAGATGTATATCAGATATTATACATTTATTGCACTATACTTAATCGAAGTTTTATCATCAATAGCCTTTTTATTAAAAATTTGGGAAGTGTGCATCAATCTGACATGGCTGAGCCTGGCACCCCTGACACGGCACAAAACATTTGACACTTTTAACACAAATGTTATCTTCAATTCATGAACAAGTTTTATTATTCCAGGAAAGTGGAGTAGATTACTGCACTTGTTCCAGTGTTTCACAAAAGGAAAAGGCCCAAAAAAGGGTTATGGAGTATAATTTTCTAGATCTTGCTATATTCTTGAAGAAAACTGATCTCTGCTATAGTGTGAGTTGAGCACTTGAATATAATGAAGATTGATTGATTGTTTAGTTCATGGTGGAAGACCTTTTCAGATATGACAGGTATTAAAATATATTTATTTGAGGTTTCAATATCAACAGTCTCATAATAAGTAATTAATGATTGGGAATTATGAAACTAATATGTTACTCAGGCTTGTATACTCTATACGCTATTAAAATGTGTTGTCATATTAGTCACAATGTGCACACATGTGCAGGGACCAGTATATTGGTTACATACAATCAATCTTTTATTACCCAACACACACTGACAGAGAGTGTGGTACGGTACATTTCAGATGAAAGAACACCATCAAACCGATATTAAAATCAAAGTAAATTGACTTGAATTGAAGTACACATATGGGCCCTAACTCTGACTGTAAACAGCTAGCTGTAGGTAGCTACTGGAGGGGTCAGCAAACACCAGAATTCCATATGAATATAGCAAGGTTCAGAAAACTCTGTTCCATAATCTTTTTCATGTTTTCTACTTTTTCTTCGACACTCATAGTGATAGAAAAATCTGTTCCGTTTTTTTTTTCTTTTTTTTTACAATTAGTTTGATTCTAGTTGGCAATGCATAGATTTCTATACAAAATATATAATATTTATTTCAGGGTTCTCTGAGCAAATTAGCTTAGAGAGAGAGAGAGAGAGAGAGAGAGAGAGAGAGAGAGAGAGAGAGGAGGAGGGAGCTCTGTGATTTCGAAAGAAATAATGCAAGAAGAATTTGCCACCCCGTCCATGGAAACCCCGACTTTTTAAAAGATTGATGGAATTTGTTGACCTCTGATTTTACGATTTCCTGGTAATCTGGTGTCATATCTGGCCCTGGAATCACATCCATACAACACATAAAAAATGCAGTATTGTATCGTTTTCTTTCAAGCGTTGGTGTCAACCAGTTGGTCCATTCCGACAGCGCCATCACATTCGGGATGCACTCGAGCGATTGACAGAGGTCAAGGAACTTTGAAGCGTCGGCCTGAACTCGTTTTCTCCACTCGATCATACGTTCCCGGCCAATCTTTTTTGAACATTTTCTCATGTCTGACCACCTGGCAATGCTGTTATTGTACGATGACTGACTAGGTTTGACAATGAGAAGTCCACACTCCTCGAACGCCTCTCGTATTGCACAAATTCGTAAAGCAAGCTCGCGAGGAACCTGCGACTCCTTTCTTGGATGAAATAGTATTGGTCGTTTTCCCTCGATATCTTGAAGAGATTTTATGCCTTCGGCGTCCCTCGATCGCGTAAAAAGTTCCATCCATTTGTAAGACAGATCGCTATCGTCGAGAGAACCACCAGGAAACACATACGCATCAGGAAAAACACTACTTTTCGAATGTCTCTTCAACATGAGAATGTTATAATTAAAGTTTGACTCTCGTCGGCTTGCTCCTGAACCTGACGGGTCTAAGTCGTCAGTTGAGGCGGCCACGATAACCGTAGCTGCATCTTTCCAAGGTTTTGGTGCCGCAGATTCTTCCATGCTCGCTCAAGCAATGAAAACATAATCTATGAGCCACGGACCTTATGTCGTATTCTTGTGTGCAGCGTTCAGTCCAAGGTACACTCCAAAGTGACACACTCGGGAAACTTTGCATTGTTTACATGTGAAAGTTCAGCATTTGTTCATTGTGTGGCAGGCGGGGGCGCTTCTAGAATTTTTAAAAAATAAAATCATTTATAATAGTTTCTCTTGTGTTCTCCTATTTCGTACAAACCTACTCGGAATTTGGTAGCGTAGGCCAAGTTTTCCCATTGAATTGATTGAATGCGTTACCTTTGAGTCTGCGCAGTATAGTGAGTTAGTTTCTGCCGGATTCACCTGGTAAACTCCCCTGTGTAGTATTCACCCGGCTCATCGCGTCCACTCCACTCACGCGCGCGTTTCACATGAAAGCAAAATACAAATCATTGTGTTCACTCCACTCAAACATTCACAAATCACAGACTTGAACCAAGTCTAGGGCGCTTCGTACGCTTCACGCTATCACAGACAAGTCTGTGACTATTCATAGTGACAATAGCACTTAGCAAGAGCAAAGGAAAGTTGCCTATCAAACGGTTTTTGACAAAAAATACTGAACTTTCTCAACGATTGATGACACTTTATAGATGTTCACTTCAAAGACGTGAGGACCTTGAGTATGGTATCTTTGTGTCACAATACACTGACATGACGGTACCTTTGAACTTTTCAGATGGTTTGTTCTACTGCGAGAATTACACTAAAATTTACTACATGGAATATTTATGCTAACTTAGAACAGAAAATTAGAGATAGAAAATTTTTAACTTCTTTGGAAAAATATGACTGTCTAAGTTTAGAGGAGACAAAAACTAGAATTGATTCCAATATTAAATTTTTATTTTCATTCAGTTAGATCCAAAAAGCACATGTAAAGGCTCGCTCTAGATAGTGTTGGTATCATAGACGAAAAGTCGTTCGGAAGATTTTATTTGGGTTCGTTTAGATAGAAATTTAACTTAGACGAGGACAATTTCATTTGTACCATGTATATTAGTCAACAAGGGTCAAGAACTTTACATCAATGCAGACAGCGCTGTCACTGCAACAGAGGATATACCAGCCACAACAAAACAGAAAGTAGTAAACAATGTTCACTGAAATATATTAATTGACAGAAACACATTAGAAAAAATAAAACCCTTTCTTGGCTGCTTATGATAGAATGGTACGGGTTTTTTTTGCCAAAGTGGAACGCTTTCCTCAGGAAAATACATCATTATTGTCTTTCATATCCTACTCTTGGAAGAAGTTTCGGATATGACGCTTAACAGACGTTCAAACTTTTGACAGAACCAAATTTGTGGCACGTGAAATAATTCTCTTATTTGAACTCGATCAACGATTTTTTTTATTTTCATCGACGATGGAGAAAAAAGACACATGTGCTACACAAACTTTACGGTAAGCATACATAGAGAAGAAAAATGTTCGCAGAAACATAGTGAAAAGGATCTTTCTCAATCGCATATTATAGAGAAGAACAAAGTATGTGAAATGATCAGAGGAAATAGAACCATGGGGAACGATCATATCGATAAAAGCAACAACACACTAATAAAGTCGAATCTTGAGCTCTTTGTAATCAGTCGTCGGAATCCACAGATCGAATGGATTAGATGGGAACAGTCGGTAAGTGTTTGATTTAAAAGCTAATGAATGTTTATTCGTGAAATGGATCTTTCATGGCACCAGAAGATAGGACTGCCAACATGAAAAAAATCGTACAATTTCATGTAAATAATAATAAAAGGAAAAATACACATATTCACAATGTGAAAGTAGAAAGTGAGAGAGAAAGAAAATGAAAAATAGTAACATAATTAAGGATGCAAAGTGCATCCTCTACATTAAAGTTCCATCAGGCTTTAAGATTCTCCAACAAAATCATAAACAAAATTTTGGTAACGGAATAAAGTAGTCATTCTTCTAGATGAAATAGTTTCCCATCATATGGCTTATATGGACGTGAATGCCCGAAATAAGTTTTATAGCGCTAATTTTATAGTGTCGTTGCTGTTGTAGTTGAAATTTCGTTTAATTTTCTAATTCAAACAAAGAAATGAACATTTGCCACATTTCATAAGCCTATTTGTACTCAAACTTAAGACTGTGCAAAGGTTTCCTCTTTGCCAAAAATGTTACGTTTCTAATGGTAGATTAACAGTTTAGTCAATGTTTCCTGTGATCAGGCATTAGTGGAATATCTTCCAAATCAGTTCTCGCTCCAGGGTCTAGGATTAGCCCATTTTCTCTGTTGCAAGTAAGCTTATAGCGATCGAATAGAAAAGTTTGTAGAAGGTGCCAGTGAGAGTAAGGATTTGTGTCCACTTTTGACGAATCAGACTTTTCACTTCATTCCCATTTCTTTTCAATAATTTCTTTTCAATAACGTATGTACAACGATTTTGTTTTGACACCATCGTTTTTGAAGGCGAGATTTAGTAGGATACCGTAGGCCTTGACCGAGGCCTAAATGATGAGTTTCCATGCATAGAATTTAGAAGTGTTGCATGCTCTGTCTTAATTTTTTCTTGCATCTGTGTTATTATATTTCCCTGACTTTTGCAAATATTTTCCTCTGTTAAAGTCCGTAGTTAATGTCATAACGACGATTCAGTAACTCAACCTACAGTACCATTTACCACGGTCCCTCCACAGACGGTACATCTACCAACTTGCAACAGCCTCTGAGGCAAAAAGAGCCCCCACGCGGCTCATGATCGAGAGCCTTCCATTGAGCCTGCGATTGATTGTTTGCTCCATCATTACTCCTCTTCTTTGGCTTTTGTTCTTCGTGCTCGCACCAACGGTGCACTTGTCTACTCACGGTCCAATCCATTCAACCGACAATTGCCTTCTCTCCTCTATTCGATGCTCGACAGTGAATGGTAAGATGTACTTTCTCAAATTGCACGAATCATGTTTAACTTTGAACGCCACAATGAGTGCAATCCATCGGAAAACTAGTTATAAATGCGCTGTAACTACGAGGAGAGGGAGCGAGACGATAGAGATGTTTGCATGCGTCCTATTCATTCATCTTTGCGATCATATTTCGCTTAGGGTGTACGATTTTCTAGGCCATATGAGTGTCATCTCCGCAGAAAATATTGACAGGTAGAAAAAAACAGTATTAACATGGTATGTGCCATGTACACATGAATTTACCTCGTATTCAAACAATGGAGGAAAAAATTGGCTTTTTTGTCTAAAAATAGCAATAACAGCCGACAACGAATCGGAGTATGAAGCTAAATGTAGGATACCCGATGAGAACGTTGGAGACACGGATTGGCCCTTGATGTGTATGTCTTTATAGGCTTTATTGTTTAACATGCGTTGGGGTATGATCGCAGGCGTGAAACCTATAATGTTTGACCAATCAAAATATGGTTTATATTTGTATGACCCTGTTTCATTCTCAGCAATGTAAAAACATTTTGATTGCATGCCAACAAAAACAAAATACGGCTTCGGGCTCACTCACTGTCTTTGAATATTGACCAGAAATTAAGAAGAAGAATAGGACTTCGAGACACGAAAAGTGGAGTGGTGTTCTGGTTGAGCGAAATCATGTGAAGACAGTTAAATGTACTAGACTTCATCTTCCTAACTCCATGATTTCATGCAGCAGGACGGACATTGTACATTATATAGTATTGATACCGTGGTACCCGGCTGTTTTTCTACCTAAAACATTTAAAGTGCATACCTATAAATAAAAGTCAATATTAGAGTTTGTGAGTGTATTTCATTATTTTTATTTAAGCAGCAGAATGGAAAATTTACCAGCATATTAATAAATTTTTGCTTCCCATTTTCCACAAAAATTATTTTCACATCATGAGTGGTACAGTATCTGTGAATGGCTCAACTACCATAGCCTCCTATTAATGACAGTATGTGCCTCTATTAGAAAAATTTTAGCACTCTGGTGTTTTTACAACTTAATGTTGAAGCACTGTCATTAAATTTTACTAAAATATAACCTGCTGTGGTATTTTGAAACATGAGACTTCACAACTATACATGTATTTAATTAATGGTGATAATTTATTTTTATTTTCCTTCTAGCCATGAACTATTTGGTCGGAAGTTGCAACTTTTGATAGGAGTTACGTAAATTGCTATGATATAATATTGTGCGGCATTTTTGATACTTAGAAGGATTGCGGCCAATTCCCTTTTTGGACATTGTGAAACCAGAATCTATTTTAGAATCTACTGTCTATGATTTTAATTTATCAAAGGCACATCAGGAAATTGTGTTCCTCACTCCCTAGGTCTGTACATCTGATTTGCATTTATGCATTACCAGTAGTTCAAACTATATATTTTACTGATTATCACATCAGAGTTTGTGTAGTTCACTGTATAATTGTCACATCAAATTCTTTGTGGTTGATTTGTCTCTTCAGTATGACAGATTTATCATCAACATTGGTCGTTTTTAGAAAAGGATGGATGACCAACTGGCAGATGGAATGTTAGTTTGACCTATTTTGGATCCCAGAGCCAGCACTTTTTAACTTAAACTTCTAGACTAAAGCAACATGAGCCAAAATATTCTCAGGGCAAACAATTACAAACAGGAACAGAATGGACGTAATAGTTAAAGCCCATAAACTGATACAGAGTCTATTTTATGAAGGGTTGTTTGGTATACCATATTTTATGTAGAGTTGTTTGGTCTTACTGCTCAGAACAGTTAACCAATTTTTTCCTAGAGTAAGGTTACAATTCACTGTGACCAGACCAAATTTAGTTGAAAGTATACCCAATTATCAATGAACCTGCAAATCAAATTATATTCAACAAATTCAATATTGCTTTTTATATGTCATCTGTTGAATACCAATTAATACTCTTAGTGCGGCCATTTATTTTTGAAATATCAAAATTATTTGTACTTTTAGTGAAAGCTTTGGAATTTAATTTCTCATATTTTGAAAGATGTTATCTTCTCAGAAGAGAATTTCAACAAAATTTGACTTGGTGAATAAGAATTAATTTTGTTTCAAAATGAGTAACCAAAGTTTAGAGTTGATCAGCCTGTAAAATGATTATATGGTGTCCAATCTGTGTCAAAATTACTGCTTTCAATTCTACTATTCAGAATTCATTTTACAACTCAATATTTCTCTCAGCTTTCTGTATTCTATATTCAATTTTACAACTCGACTTCTGTGTTGTCCCTTTCCACATTGCATTCTGAATTTAATTTACAACTCAACATTTTGACTTTCTTATCTATTCTATATTCAATTTTACAACTCCACTTTCTAGGTTTCTTTCTACTTTGTATTCTGAATTCAATTTTACAACTCAACATGTCTATCAACTATCTGTATTTCTATTGTATATTCAATTTTACAACTGTATTTTCTCTTTCTCTTTCTACAATGTAATCAACTCCAGTCAGGTTCAACCTTCAGGGCAAGTGTACCATGGTTTTTTAGGAAAGCAAAATATGAATTTGTTATGTTAAATTTTAAAATTGAATTTAGAAGAAAAAAGTGAGAGTAATAATGTTGAACTGTGATATAAAATGTTGAATTGTGAAACTGTGAAATGATGAAGTACCAGGTTGAGTAGTAGAATGTAAAATAGAATGTAGAGTTGTAGAATTGAATATACACAGTGCAGAGTAGTAATACCGAAAGTAGAGAGATATGTTGAATTGTATAATAAATTAATTCAGAATAGTAAGATATAAAGTAGTAATTTTGGCATGGATTGGACACCATATAGAACAAAAAGTCTTATTCATATAAAAATAGTATCTTAGTCACAATTTTCCTGTGTTGATATAATACCCCAAACATTCTGTAGCCTTTCACTCTTTTCATCATCTAACAAGATTCTAATCGTCATTCTTGCAGCTTCTAACATGCATCATACTGTTACTAGTCATTCAGTCTGTCAGCATATCTATAGCTTACAGTCCCATCTACACAGCAAAGTAATGGCAAATTTTCAACAGAATAGTGATGTTAATCTTTTCATGCAAAGTTCCCTTTGTTTGACAACCTCATCATCAACAATGAAGATGGTATAATAAACGCTAAGTTTGCTCAACTGAGCTGCATCATGACAATTTAGCAATATTTAGCTCATATTTGGTATGTATATAAATACAAAAAAGAGCTTATATGGCGAGTCGGTGGCGTCTGTATGTCTGTGTGTATGTATGGATGTATGTATGTATGTGGGGATGTATGTTTTACGTAAATGTGGAACTAGCAAATTCACTGATATTTTGTCATTCACTTCTCTACCTCTTCAGATCTTTTCTTTATCTAATGAAGGTCACTTTTTTGCATTTGTTCTTAAACAAATTCTCTCTTATTTTCTTTTTCAGAATATGTCATGTTCGAAAAGGTAGCTTGCGCATCATTGGAGAAGACTGTGGACTCAAGTCGACCACTATGACAGAGTCTGAACTGAAATGCAGTTTCTGCCAATATACAGCAACAAGTATGCCATTTTTAGAAAGTCACCTAGAGAGCCACAGAGGGGAGAAACTCTTCCAATGTCGGTTCTGCAACTACACTACCAAATACTGCGGTAATCGTATCGTGCATGAGAGGCGAATGCACTTGAACAAGAAGCCTTACAAATGCAAATACTGCACCTACGCAACTGTGCAGTCATCAACGCTACACAAACATGTGGCTGTCCATCACAGTGAAATGTGTACATACAAATGTATACAGTGTAAGTTTTCTTGTGATGATGAGAAACGATACAGCAAGCACCTGACCAAGCACCATACAGAGATGTTTACAAGAAATTTAAGTCAAATCACTACTGCCCATCACTACCCTGTGTATGAATCTGACATGAATCCACAGGGTGGGCCTTCTCAGGCGGACAACTCAAATTACCCTGCACCAGATAAGAATGCAGATGTCTCTGAAATAAAAATGGAAACTAGCGCTGAACCACAAGGTGAAGAAAACTCAGTTCAGACAGTGGATGGTGAAACCGGTGACGGACAAGGTAATGAGCCTGGCCAGGAAAGTAATCAAGAAGAATCTCACAGTAAAAGCACAGCTCCGATGGAAAATGTTTCTCCCGAGCGAGGTGTAGGGAGACCAGTAATTTATTTCAATGATGGAGAGTCCCCGTCCAAGGGGCCAAAACCTCCAAAGCTGTATAGATGTAGATACTGTGAGTACACAACAAAGTTTGCCACAAACCGTCTAATTCATGAGCGGCGCCACCTCGGCAAGAAGCCATACATGTGCAAATATTGTGACTATGCGGCAACTCAGTCCACCACACTGAAGACGCACATGAGACAGAAGCATTCGCAAGCCTTTGAAAAGTACCACTGTACTCTGTGTCCGTTTCAGTGTGTTCTAGAAGAGGTCTTCATGAAACATTTGAGAGATTTCCATGCAGACACAGCTGCAGTCATCGATCCCAATGTAACTCAGGCGGATGCAGCTGTAACAGAGGCCAGTATCGGCAGAAGTCCATATGCCATTTCAAACGTGCCAGCAACGTACACCATGGCAGGTATGAGTGCCAACCACCAGAACATTCAAATGACCAGCACTCCAAACAATGAAAGCAATTTCAGGGGAGCCAGTGCCACAGCGTCGGTAAGCGATTACTTTGCTGACTTCAATAGTTTGCTGAATCAGACCAGACAGGACACAAGCTCTGATCCCCCCTGCGTGGTTGAAGTACCAGGTGAAGATTCCAGTCCAACAGACAACTCAGAAGTGCTGTACACAGGGAAATCACTGCCAGCTGCATACCCAAAGAATAAGGAACAAGACGGTGGTACTCAAGCATACCACGCCACTGAGACTCCAAGCAAGGCTGTGTTTCCTGTCTCCCTCCATTCAGGCAACCAACGCATTGTTGTCAACCATCGGTCAGAACATCGGCACGTGGATTCAATATCCTCATCCTCTGGGACATCAATAGGGACACAGACCCTGCTGGTCTTACACGACATGAGCACAGTTGCTAACAAGAAGAGGGCCTTTCAGTGCCAGCACTGTGATATTATTTTCCCTGATAATGTCCTCTTCACAATTCATAGAGGCTTCCATGGTTATGAGAAACCATTCCAGTGCAATGTATGCGGGTATGATTGCGGGGATAGGTATGAATTCGCATCTCACTCTCATAGTTGTATGCCCTAGAAATCATTATGATACCTCTACTGAATGAGCTGCTGAAAAGATCTGATCAGTTCCAAGGTGATGACAAAAATTTGCTATGCAAGGAGATCAAGTAAAACAACTCTGCCATTACCATAAACTTTGGAATATTTAGAAGCCGAACTTTTGGAATGATCCATGCAGAAGAAAATTTTAACATTTGCACCATGAAGTTTTAGCATGTTTTGTTTCAGTAGAACAGCAATATTTGTGTTTTATTTATTTGAAATCTTTCTTGATGTTTTGTTAACATTTTTTGAACAAACAAAAATTTAGATATTTCCAGGAATAGTAAGTTCATTTGCTTCTTAAATTAATATTGGCCCAATGAAAATTGTGCATCACTTAGGACCATAGACGGTTCTATCTATGTCATTTGTTATGACTAATCAAGCCAGCATTGGATTGAGATTGTTATATTGGAGAATCCCTTTCAAATGAAATCCCAATACATAAATCCTCTGTTTGACATGTGGACCCAGCTGAGTGATAATAAACCTTGTCATTCACATAGTCCCTCCACTGTCAACATTTCTAGAACAGATGAAATGCTTTATATTGCTAGAAGGCTTACAGAGGTGGTCAAATTCATTTGAAAACATATGGTCCAACAGTTGTTCTCCCCAGGATTTTCTGGTAGAGTGGTGGCAAATTTGCATAACAATAAATGTAATTGTTATGGTAATGAGTTTCTGTTGTTTACCAAAACGTAAAGAGTGGATGCCACCACTCTATAATTACTCTGGGGAGAACACTAGTCCAAGGAGCGATATCAAAATAATTCAAGTGGTCCTGCGACTGTCAGTTTCTCAATCAAAGTTTCGTCTACTTGTCTGTGAGATCAGTATCAGCAAAGTGAGGTCCTGGACAAAAATTAATAGGCCTGGACCTCAGACCACTGGATTCGCCCACCCTAAAATACTCTGTTTTTCAAACACAATCCCAACAGTGTCGATATCATATTCACAAAGTGCTATCTTGGTAGTAGTAGACTCACTTAAGCATAAAAAAGTACATTGTAGGGGGTTCTATTTATTCAATCAGTTTGTCATTCCTGTCCTGGAAAGATGTTTTACAATCCAGAGTTTCAACTCCAAAGAATTGTCAGTTTTATGAAAAAAACTTTGCATTTTATGGATTTAATGTTAGTATCTTTCAAGCACTATTACAATCTTCCCACAAATGGTCAAGTGTAGGTATTATAGTCAAGTTTTGCAGTTTGTAATGGGTAAATTGTAGTTAAGACACTTCAACTCTCATGGCTTTTGCAGTGTGTCATTTGCAACACAGTTGTAGCCAGAGGCTGGTATAAATTGTCTTTACCACATTGTGAGTTCAAGTGATTGAGCCCTCATTATTATATTTATGAGAAATACTGTGGGACTCTCTGTCTTGTAATGCTTCTATTTCACAGACTACCTCACCCCTACAATTTGTATCATAAGTACAGAGTCACAGTTTTGTGGTGTTTTGCCAATGAGAGAAATGCATGCGCAGAAGAACCGATACACTATACGTTATGATACACCTTTTCTGAATCCAGTCATAATTGGCTTAAGCCTTGGGGCCTGGATGGTGAATAATAAACTAAAACTAGAAACCTATAAGCAAATTTTAAATTATGGTCTGAGAAAATGTCTTCTGCCTGATGTTAGTAAACTCATTGATTTTGACATTTTGAGTGATCAATGCTGACAGCCTCTGGTAAATTTTGATCAGTATTCGCTTGAATAGTTCGATGGCGACACCAACGAAGAGCTCGTGTAAGTAGTGATATAGCAATAGAACATAGTCCTTCAATGAGTAAATAACATTGCTAGTGAGTGGTCAGTGCATCGGTGAGCAGTAGAGTGTTTGCTCGGGTGCATACGATACTTGCTGACATATTCTAGAACATAGGCCCATGAACACCCATGATGTATCAATCCAACGCAGCACTTTTCAAAACGCAACTAACTTTTACTGCATAGAGGTTATAAACAGCGCACTTTGGTATCGGTAGCACCTATAAGACCTCTTTTGAAATCAGCATTTCCACTTGGTGATTGTTTCCCACCAAATATATTAATTACCCCCAGTGAGATTATATGTACCGGTATATCTGCTACCAAATACCCTCACTTGCGGTTTATAACCTCCAAGTGTTGTACACAAGGTACAAGTGTCAAGTAATACTTGATTGAACAGCTTTACAGTGTGTGAGAACAGCTGTTTGCCCATGAGTACATATCTGGTATACATCAAAAATTCAGTGTCAGTGTTCTTTACACAAGTTTTGTAGGTGGTTTGAAGCAATTGTTGACCGCTCTTTTCATGCTTGATTCAAGGCTGTGACCAGCGACAGTGATTTCTCATGTAATGCAAAATTGACAGAAATATGAAAAGTTGCTTCGTCCCATCAACTCAAATCCTGCAAAGTTGGTAGAAATTGCATTGATACTCAAGGCTCCCAGAGGCTGCCATTCAGGAGCCAGTATCCTGCCAAATTACTGAAATTTAGTAATGTATTTATGTAATAGCAAGCCAAGTGGAGTGATATGCCATGTTTTGGTAGATTTTTCGGGTCTAAAACTGCCAAGTTGACTTCAAGTATGCTATATTTTATGTGAAACAGGGCATGGTGAAAATATGTTGTTGCTCGAAACAGCTTTTCACGGTCTGGGCAGAACGGCAAGATTACTGGTCTGACATGAAAAGGTATGGCTGTATTATGGGTATAGATGTTCCTGACATGTCACTCCTCTGTAGAGGAGTGAAAGCCAGGGTGGCTTGAATTCCTGTCCTAATGTAATTTCTTTCAACCTTCCATGCCTCGCTAAAGAATATGAGAGAATTATGCAACACTGCTCAGCTTGTCAACGGCAAAAAAGGGTGCTATGCAAGGCTTTACGTTTGAGACCGACCATGTTCACCGATATTGCTATGGTACCTGTGTGATGTACTCAATGTTATTCCTTCGAAATTCAATCTTGTTGCCTTTTGTAGAAACGAGCATTACGTAATTTTAGATTTTATTGGTGGCGTTATCATTTGCTCTAAATTTGAGTACATGTATTTTAATATTTTAGTTGCTGAT
The DNA here is from genome assembly GCF_041260155.1 of Ptychodera flava. NCBI lineage: Eukaryota > Metazoa > Hemichordata > Enteropneusta > Ptychoderidae > Ptychodera > Ptychodera flava. The sequence goes on from NC_091938.1 coordinate 4,115,870, forward strand.
GTAATTTGGTTTAGGTTGGTACAGTGTCCATGGTTTGATTAAACAATAAAAAAGCAAAGTTCATCAATATTGTGATTTGATATGCAAATATAATCTTAAATTCTTTACTTCATTGTAATTTTGTAATAATTTATTACACTCCTTCCGTTTATTAGTATGTGGTAATAATGATAACAATAAAGAACCATGTTGTATCAATTCTTGAAAGAATGATGTTGTATCAAATCTGAAGTGAGATCCAATTGAGTAATAGAAGCAGACCATTGCAGTTCAGTGCAGAACTTTGGAAGGTGTACACCTGGTTTAAGTCTGGTTTCGCGGACATTGACCAATCAGAGACAAGCTGTGAGATTCTTGCACATCAGCCCCTGTAGGAATCATTGCAACGTCCTGCTTTCCTTTGCAATTCTGGACAAGTATTCTGTGAATCTGAATAACTCTCTTAGCTTTCACATTTCAGTTTTTTCCCAACCATCTAATTCTTAATATGGGGAGATTTTGCCATATTCAGTAAAGCGAGCTCTGCGTCATGGAGTCAATATTCAATATTATATCATACTAGTATATTAGTGGTACAAATACAGTAATCTGATTGGTCGAGACATGAAAGTAGCTGTGCTTATATTTGTGATATCACATGGTTTGAATACATGCTCTCAGCCAGAGGGAACTTTCCTTTTTGATGCCTCACACTGTAATTTCAATACACTATTATGATATAATTGCGATGAACCATCCTAACGATGGGTATACCACTCTGTTTTTGACCAGTTCACGCCATATATGAACTATGAACTTGCTATTGCTTATGCATATATGGCGTGAACTGTTCAAATTCATGCAGTATACTCATTGCTGAGGTGGTTTTTTGACTGGCTTTTATTGCAGAAATGTTTGTTGATGATGTCCAAGGCATGAAGTTTGCAATTATTATGACAAAATGTTGAAAATTGCCGGATGGTCAGCATTTGATGATATGCTCACTATCAAGTAGAAAGTCCTTTGTGTTAGCTATTTATGATTATATTACCATGTACTGAGGCGATGATTGACAATACATCATCCCAGAAAATCTGCCAGCGCATGTCTCTGCCGTATTGTATTAATTTTAGTTTTTCAAAGACAGATGTATGAATGTGTTCTGACATGAAGTACACAAGTTGTCAATGTCTGCCCCTTTGTAGTGTACAATTTTATAGCAGACATTTCATAAGCTGCACACTTCCTACCATACAGACTTTAATACCCTGTGCACCCCTAATTATCTGTACACAGGTCCACAATTACGATTGCTAACAGAGGGATAGGGTCAAACCATTTTGTTGAAAGTGTTAAGTAGCATATCTTCATTTCACCAAGATGTATTCTCTCAAGATGTTATTTGATCATGCCAGACATGAAGATTCAGTCCAGGGATATTGTCACTATATCTGACAAAGGCAAGGTAAAATTTCCCACTCAGAGACAAACCCTATTACAGCAAATTCGACTATTTATTAGCCTGTCACATGTCATCAGAATACTTCAGACTTCATAACTGTTGCTATGGTTACTGCAAGTACAGAAGAAACTTGGTGTTGATCATCATGTGTTCTGTGCTATGTTTAGAATATACATGTATGGGTAGTTATTTTTATAACCAATATAGATTAAATGCCAATGGCTATTTGTAGTTTGTCCTCAAAGCTAAAATGGATGTTACTGACTGTGAAAAATAATACTTGACGCAAGTAAATTTTACTCTCTGCATAAACTGGTAAAGAATTTCTAAGGATTCCGTAATTGACTAAGAGATCAGCAATGTCAGTACATTGGTTATATTGGTACAAGTTTTGCAAATTTTCAGAACAGATATTAATCTGTTGACAGCTGGGTAGAAGTTCAGCACCAACAGCAAGTGACCTTTGACTTGATGACCTTACCAAGAATACAGCCAATGAGTTTGCAGGGTCTTTGTCCTCTGGGAGGCACAGTCAACAGCTACACATTTCCGATTTTGAACTTCTAGTGGCAATTTCATAAGAAGAACACCCAGGGCAATGCTTTGTTGACACATAAAGTTATAATTGTCTAAGTCTTTGGTTGTTAATAAATAAATATTGAGTTCCATATTAAAGGTATTTCATGTGGAATTCATGACTTTTCTTCACATGTTACCATGGTGTTTATACCTAAAATTTCAGTGATTCTTCTTTTACATGGAAATTGCAGTATGAGGATCATAATTTAATATACCTGACAAAATTTCAAGATTGGTGTGTTTGGATTCACTGAGCAGAATACACACTGTGAGATTCTGGATAAAGGATCTCACAGTCTATCCTTTGTACACAGCTTCTCATCTCTGCATAGACACTCCTAGAAACAATCTTGCCCTGCAACATCCACATGAATTGCATGGCAAAACTTGGCTATAAATGATTCCAATGAAGTAGATGATGAGTGGCATTTGTTATTTTCATGTATGAAATGTAATGTAGACACAGAAATAGTACTCAAAAAGTGTGGTTTAATCTCTTACAATATTTACAGCTGAAGATGAAAGAGGCTGAAGCATTTATACATACAACATGATGCATATATATATATATATATATATATATATATGTGTGTGTGTGTGTGTGTGGTGTGTGTGTGTGTGTGTGCCCTCGTGGAAATTACAGCTCTCGATACTGAAAGCAGAGTGTTATGAATAATAGCATAAATCTGTGACTTAAGTTTCATGCATCATGCAATCTTCAGATGGAAGTGAAAGAATTCTTACCTCTACCCTCTCATTTATATGTTTGCGACATACCATTGTATTTGTAGGTGGTGTTAAAATTTGATAAATAATATATGTTTTGGTGGCGACATTTTGAAACCAACACCGGGCGTTTGTTTAACAGGGTCATAATGTCAGCAATTATAATGTGCAGCTTTTCTGATATACAAAGATTGCATCGCTTTGCTTATGTTAGAATGTTAGAGCAACTCAATGCTTTGTGTGTGAATATTTATATATATATATATATATATATATATATATATATATATATATATATATATATATATATATATATATATATATATATATATATATATATACATGAGGGTAGATTATAAATACCTATGTATGCAATTTATGATAACAGAGGGCAGCATTTGCAAAATATGTGGTCTTACTATCCAAAAGTGTTTCTTTTCTCGTTCAATATACTGATCAAGCTCGAATCCTTCCCTTTCAGAGATTTTATCTGTCAGAGCATAACATTCAAATGACAACTAGTCTCTGTAAAAGAGAAGAAAAAGTTGCTAATGAGGCAATGTATATCATGTCCTCTCTCAAATGGTTTTTCGCTTTGATGCAATTGTGAAGATCTTATCCAGATGTTAAACTCAGTGACACAATCTGTATGATTAGAAACATCCAGTCACTTATCACTTGCAATCCAGTTTTCCATTTTATCCTACAAGTCCCAACCCTGATCACCCCTCTTCTTTTACTTTAAATAAACATGTCTGTGAGTTCTCTAAAAATTAAACGGGTCAAGGTCGATAATACCCAAGTTGGACTCCATGTTGCGATTTATAACTCAACATGTCTCTCGACTTTTTTTTTCAATTCAGTATTTAATATTATTTCAAACTTGATGGCGACTGTAACATGGCCCGCATTTCGTAAACAAAACGTGAATTTGTTATGTTAAATTGTAAAATTGTAAAATGAAATTTTGAAGGATAAAATTAAGAACGTTAATGTTGGACTGTGAAATACAACGTTGAATAGTAAAATCGTGAAATTGTGAAGTGGTTTGGGTGGTAGAACGTAAAAATATTGTGGAAAGAGGCAGAGAAAATCGAATCGTAAAATTGAATAAAGGAGGTTGACAGAAATGTCAAGATATATGATTTAAATTCAGAATAGTAAAATACTAGTTATTTTTGGCATGGATTGGACACCAGAAATACATACCAAACAGTAAGTTTATCTACATGGGCAATCGTAGTGTGAAAGTGAAATGATAAATACTGTATAAAGTTACAAATATTTGGGTTTTAAACCATTTTATCGTTTTCTGCTGAGGCTTTCTTCTAAGCTGTCGCGTTTGTAATATAGCTGCCTCTTTTAATAATCTTGAATAAACGGGAAAGTGTTGAATTCAAAAACCGAATTACGGCTGTCGATAAGCTTCCTTACTAAGCTTATAGTCTTCTTGCAGGGATAAACGTTATGGACTGCTGATGAATGTCTGCAAAGTTTGATGCTTTCAGAATGCGTGTACATTTATCTATAAATCAGTTCATTTATTGTTTCTATGCCAAGTTTCTGTTCATTATTCATAAAGTTGTATCCGGAATCATAACAGAGTTCCGAATACCATGCTGGCGGAGGAATCATGTCAGTGCCGCGTGCCGCAGCGACAGAAATTTAAAGGCAGCGTGTTATAAGCGAAGCGCCACCATGTGACTGCATTTTGGTATGGGCACATGCTCGTGCATACTGATTTTCATCTGACAGTGGAGTTACTAACTGATTTGTATTAATGATTTTTCATATGGAGAAAAACCCGGTTTTACATTTTTTTTAATGTGTGCAAAAGGGCCAGCTCATGAATAGAATTCAAACAGATCCATTGGTGCATGTTTTCACAACGACATGTTGACAATATTTTCAATTCTCTTTTGATTGATCAGCTAGACTTTTCACTTTATATTACCATCATGTTTGCTGAGAAAGTTGTGTGATTTTCATCTTTTCCTCCAATAAAGCTTGGAAATGCATTTCACAAGTATGCATTTCAACCTATACAAAAGCAGTCTTGTCATCATTTTATTATTTCAATTTTTAAAGATAAAATGACGACAAGACTGCTTTTGTATACTAGGTTGAAATGGATACTTGTCATCATTTTATCTGAAGTGATGAAACAATCTTTCTCAGAGAAATGATAACATGCCAGTGCTTAATCCCAACATAACGAGTGCGGAATTCAAGTAAGAAAATGCACATACTTATGACAGGCTGAAGACAAGAATGTAATTGCTGCAAAGATTCTTGTAAAGTAAGAAACAGTTCAACTGGACATAAACTAAGATGTGCAAACCAGCTCGGGGGTGGGGGAGGGGGTGTACTTCGTCACACGTTGAATACCCATGTGGCATGTTAAAATGCCTTGGTTGTTTTCATGTTGATAATTTTTTACTGTAGTTCGTTGTTTAGGCCTAAATACTCTTGTCGTTGTGAATACATGCATAATTACCGTATTGATTTACAAGAACACTATGCACTACCTCTGTGAAACTTGAAAGTACTGGCCAAGGTCATTCGAGGTCACAGGGGCAGTCAACCCAACCCACATGCAAGGGGGTTCGAGGGCGGGAGGGTATATTTCGTTGTTCAGTGGACGGGGAACGAAGAAGGCAGCTCTTTTATGTCAATGGGTGGGGTAAAAACTGTCTTTACGTGGGCAACTTGAAAAACAAACGTGCAGACATCATCGGATGCTGGTACGATGGAGATAAAAGCACTTCACAAACTTGATTAAACTAAACTTATAATAATATGCAGTCAGTACAGTTTCATTGAATTGTGTTCAATGTGAGTACAGTATAGACCCTCGAGAAAGTGGGCAACGTGGGAGACATCATCGATCGGATAGATGTACCCGCATCGTACTGATTCTGTGTTAGATTTATTTTGAAAATTCTTCATTTTTATAAGCACCAGTTATGGGACTTTTGGCAACCAGCCATTTTTTAACATTCAATATATTTGCTATTGACCTCCCAGATACAAATCATGGCAGTAGGCGAGGTCGAGAGAGGAATTGCGTGTAGGGTTATACGTGCAATTCAAAAGAAATCTAACATAGAATCAGTTTATTCATATGAAAGCCCGTAAGGAACATTCACGAACAACACGATTAGAACTAATTTGGGATAATTGGATGGTGGAGTAATGTCTGTTTGATCTGCATGTGTAAGCTCACCTGCTTTCCTTGATACTTGATTTTATGAGTAATTTGTAATATCGCAACAATCAGCTAAAGAGCACCTAACACTCTTGAGAAATTTAAAAAATATGAAAATCCAATTATCCCAAATTAGTTCCAATCGTGTTGAACAAAAACATTGATGAAATGTTTTTAATCTTAGACATACCCGCACCAGATGATGTCTGTACACGGTTAGTTTTTCAAGTTGCCCGCTGTGAAAATAGTTAAAAGGAACGATAATTACACAAAAAAGTTCCACGTCTCGCCCGGTCGGCCGTTTGTAATACAAAAAAAGCCTAGTCGCTTGTGGTTAGGTACACGGCGCAGAAGGTCTTTCTGACCCAGAATTTTCTCACTTCTTGGTCACAAGGACTTGCTGTCCATACGCGTTATGTGGACCGGGTAGTTTGTAAAAGTGTAGTTTATGCTATGAGTTTATGCTACGATCCGACGTTCTGTTGTGTTCTGTTCTGTTATTGTGGTAAGGCTACGTATCAGTACGTCGGAACCTAGTATAAACTCACAGCATAAACTACACTTTTTCAAACTACCTGGTCCAGAAACGCCTGTGTTGCTGTCGTGAGCGTACCAAACTGAAACCGATTGCGATGCGAATCATCGGCTTTGTTGGCCACCCCTGACATTGGCGAGATCACAAAAGCATCACCATTCCTGCTACTTGCACGATGAAAAGTGGCCTCATTGCTACTACACTCAGTCACTATTGGTAATAGCTGAAATAATTGTTAGCCCTCAGGCCGTGCATCGGGTTTTTCTGTCGTGTCATTGACTCTGGAGCATTATTTTCTTCTCCATGCTTCACCTGGAATTATTTTTGGTCAACTGTATGAATTCTGGCATCTTTTTTCCACTTCTCCTGTCAGAGTAATTTTTCGCGCACATATTCGTGCGGATTACCAATATTTAGATACCTTTCTTCATGTGACATAACAAAACTCATATATAGCAGCATAAAGCTTACATTTGTTGCAGGTAGTAGGCTAACAAGTGGCACAAGGCGACTAGGGATTTAAAAGACAGCAAATGTATTAGACGTAGTTGAATACTGAAATGAGACAATTAATCCAATTACTTGGGCTAATTAGGAAGGGTGTCCCCCTCCTGATTCAGAAAATTCTGAATTTCATGTCAAATGGGATTATTTGATGGTCATTTTGAGTGTTTATATCAGAGTTTACATGAAGGCTCAAAACATATTAAACACAAAATGATTTCCCATTATCACCTTGTCAAGAGAGACAAGTGAATATCCCAAGAAGAAAAATATATTTTTTAATTACTTAATATTGTAAAGAAATACAAATTAATGCAAAGAAATTAAAATGCAGCTTCTGCATATGTATATGCTACAGAAGTGCTTCGGGTTTCTAATGTTTCAAAAGTTTGTGTGATACATTTGTCCAAATTCAGGGTATGGCTATTCATTTTGAAATTGAACTTCTATTTCGATATTAACAGGTGTATCCTATGACATGCTTTGAAAGACAAATCATCTTTAAGGATATCATAAAGACATTCATAAGTAGGTCTATTTGACAGCAAATTCTTGCACTCTTGTAAAACCCTAGTCACATTGCATGGCAAATGTTGTGCTTAAAGTTACTAGAAATTTAAAAAATGGGATAGTTCTAGGAACATCCAATATTGGGATTACTGACGGAAGCTCTTTATGTACAACAAATACTTTGTTGACATGTTATGATAAGTCTGGCACTTCGTTTTAAAGAACAACAATAGACATTTTCAGGTGTCAGGATGAGAAACTGTAGAACAAGCACAACAATTTCACAAATGAATAGTACCACTTAAGTTTCAAATTTAAACACTGGGTACATGTAAAACAGCGGCAAAAATGTGAGTTAAGGTATTATTAATAATCAAGGAATTAGGGCATTAGGCCTAATTGACTGCAATGTAATGGATTCAGATGTTATGAAAATATGTGGCACAACGGGTGCGCGGAAAATGAAAAATATTACGAAAATATGGTGTCAAAGAGCGCGCCGACATTAAAAGATAATAAAATATCGAAGGGCACGCCGAAAATTAACAATGTTATAAAATGGGGCCTCGCCAAGAATGTAATGTAAAGACTTAAAATAACTGTCTGTGCATTATTTTTTACTTCATATCTGCTGACAATATCTTTTTTTATTTTTTCTGCTATCGATATCCTTGACTGGGTTTTTTTTCAAAGGCCACCTCTCGAATTTTATTTTCCGAAATCTTCCAAGCCCCCCCCCCCGAATATCAAATGATGTACCCCTAATCATAGTGAATAACTACGGTCATGTTTATGACATAATAATCAAGCGCTAACGGCGGTGGCGGCATGCCATAGAAAAGTATTGTGGTGTAGTGCGTTCAAGTTGCTTGACGACCAAAGCATAAATTTGCTTGAAATTATAAGTCGATGGCCAGATTCAGCGCAACATTCATGTACATGCTCTCTGATTTATAAAAGCTTATTTATGGCCTTGCCGGCCCGCATGCCGCATGGGCGAAGAGCATGCTCGCTGAAATATATAGGGTTTCTATCTTTACGTAATCACAGACACGGAGTGACGTAATATAACCTTAACTCACAACCGTTATATGCAAATGTCATAGCAACATTGTTACATGTATCAATCACGTCGTCTGGCGACATTAGACACTGAAAACAACTCAACGAGATAACTGCTGACAGGTTGCATCGACACAGTGGCATTATTTCATTAGACTTTCGTGAAACAAAGTTCCCCGTCTACGCGTCTCAGCTGACACAAGTTGATGGGAATGCGAATGCAATGTAATGTGTTGATACACACACATGCCGGCTATAATAAATTACTTTTTCAAGATCACACGAGAGCCATTGGACCACAGAGTGGTACGATTCATGATTAATAAACATGAGCGGAAATGAATAAGAAATCTGGATAGTTATCTTTTGAGCGCTAGACATGGCTGTATTCAGCCTCGGTGGACACGTTATCCACTTTCCCGGGCCCCTTTCCCCAGTCAAGCAGCCGACGAGTGCATGAACTGCCTGTAGCTAGGCTGGGAACCGGGAGGTACAAAGTTCATGCACCGCGGAAAAGGTAACTATCAAAGGTTTTTGTTAAAATTTTACTGAAAAGGAGTCTGAAGTAAGCACGTCGTAGCCGGTACATACAGCTCCAACGTTCGCCGCCACCCCTGGTGTCTTGTCCCTTGCCGAAGCAGCTTCGAATACTTTTCCCACTTGTAATATTGTCACGCCTCCTCGACAACAAGCTCGCGCATTGTAACCTTGTGAACCAGTAGACAGCGTTGAAAATCGATCTAGTCTTACATTTGGAAACTCCTTTCTGACTTCCAGGATGGGAAAAGGTGGCAACAAGGTCGCAAACGGCGTGGACAAAATCTACACCTGGGATGAAGTTAAGAAACACACCGATAGGGAAGACAAATGGTTGGTCATCAACGACGAAGTGTTCGACATAACGCGGTGGAGCCGAAAACACCCCGGTGGAAGTAAAGTAATCAGTCACTATGCTGGGCAAGATGCTACGGTAGGTACCCTATAAACCATTCTTTCCCATTCTCTCTCAAAAACCCCAAATACATATATTAAAATCCGTTGTCGTGTAACAGTACAGTTTCCCGGTCAACTTACATTAAATAACTCGCAATCAGATTCGCACAAGAAGATAATCTGATAAAGATTTATAATAAAATCAGTGTCATTATTTGATTTAGCAAAAAATTGAAATAGCTTTTATTCAGCTTTTAGTTTGAAAAATGTACATGAATCAAAGACAAAAAATATTGTTTGGTTGTTTTCCCGCTGTGTAAGCATGGAGGTACCTCCATACACTGTAAGTCTATCCTTCATTGCTGTTACTCAATATTTCTGCATTTCAGCAGAACTGACTTTTCATGACAATACTAATATTTATATTAAAGTAAACTAATAACCATCACTGTTAAGTAGACGTAATAATGAGATTAGAGATGATGATAAAAATTATAAGGAAATTAGTGTTCGGACAAGGGGATGGAAAATGTGTTGCGCAAGGAGTTAGAAGTTACAGAAAATCGGCGCACAGCACCGTTCATTGTCTTGTATCAGTTGGCCTAGTATCGAGGATGACCTTCCATCGTGATAGCTGTGATGTAAGCACACAAAATCACATGCAGACGGTCGTTCGCTCTGAAGACTTTACAATGTAAGATAAATCCTCCATAAAAAATAGCGCACTGGCCGGTCTGAAAAGATCGCTGAAATATCATGTCGATATTTGTCTTTCAAAAGCCTTGCTATCAAAAAATTTTGGACATTGTACAAGACATAGCTGGAATTTGTAAATGGTAACCACAGACTCCCTTGTGTGTGGAGAGAATGTGTTGTACCCAACAGCTATAGCTGCAGTACTGTTGCTCGAAGTTTTGTCTGGGCTGGTTTTGCCTTCCAACCCGATAACCAGGCAAAATCTCAAGCTACATACAGTATTGCAGCTACCCAACAGCGTGCAAGGGGTGCCGATATCGATGGTTTCAACTTCTACTGCTTTGATTAACTATGGTAATGTTACATGCTCATATGTGATACATGATTTTTTAAAGCAACACAAACATATTTAAAAGCCATCCAATCCAAGAAATATGGCATTCACCCATGCAGGGCTCGAAATTAACTTTTTACCCTGGTAGTCCCAGTGGGCTACCATTTTCTGAAGTTGGTAGCCCAGCGACAAGGTCTGGTAGCCCATGCATGAATGAAGAGGTTTTTTTTGTAAAGAATATTTTATTTATATCTAGACAATGAACGATTTATTTTTCATGATTCTATCCAGTGAGTGAATTTTCTAGTCATTTGACATCAATACCTGCTGATCATGGCCTTAGGAGAACGGTATAGCATGTGTAGTGGACGACGGTGACGCCTCAAAGTTTGACGACCTATTCACACATACGCAGAGCTTTGATGTTCGCAATGACAACGACTTTTCACTCACACGTGTAAACATAACATGGCTAAAAATAGATTGGCTATGAATTTCAGGATGACAACTTGGTACAGTCATGTTCCTAATACTTTCGTGGCAATTTTGACTATATTTCCCCCGGAAAGCTAAATGTGTGGATGGCCTGACAGCTTTTTCTTTGCAGTTTGAATAATTTTGTGTCCAATTGTCATTGATAAATTGTGACTAAATAAATATGAAAATGAATTTTCATTGGCCATCATTTCTCGAGCCTGTTATCCAAGTACATCAGTTCAGATATAAATGATATTTTATTGAAAGTTTGTCGCAACAAATTCGACATGTCCTTTCTGTGTCCAGCTGGGTTGACTGTATGATCGTCGGTATATATAGCATGTGTAGTGGCGTCAGCGATCAACATCATGTCGCCCACTAAGTAATTTCCTGTCCCAGGCTTTGGTAGTCCGTGTGGGCTACCATTTCATGGACTTTGGTAGCCCCAGGGAAAAGTTGGTAGTCTGTGGACGCGGGACTACCGCTAATTTCGAGCCCTGTCATGGCATTCAAAATTTGTAATGTCTGATCAAATAATTCTTTGGTGAAAATTTCAATCCATTCACATAATTCTGTTGATGAGTATTTTCAGTTTTGTTTCAGTTGAAGTTTCACAAGTTTATTTTTTAGTGCCTCCTTTGCTTTGTATTTGCACAGGATACGGCACTTTTTACAAATAAAATGTATTTGTTGGAGTGCATTGTTACAATGTAATTTATGCTAAAGAAAGAGTGGGATTGACAAAGTGATGGTTCAAAATTTTTAAAATTACAGATATGATTAACATAGACAGTTTGGGATTCAAATTGAGTGATTTTTAGACAAAAGTGGGATCATTTAGATTTTTAGGGGGGAGGTTTGTTTTTTTTTTGATTTTTTTATCCTTGTTGGACTTGACCAGTGCACTGTTAGAAGAGCAAAAAAGGCATGTATATAGACATGCTAGAGTATCCATCTATTATATGCCTCATATATTGAGCATCGCTCTCTCGTAAGGATTCAATGGTAACTCGTCGATGACGTCATGGGCAACATAGTCATTATTTGAAAGAAAGTGAACCAGAACAATCTTTGGATTTAATTATATTGAAATACCAAGTTACATAAAAGGAAATCACGTTTTTAGAAAATTATGCCTCATATGGAAAATCAATAAATTGCATATTGTTGATTTAAATAGATCAATGTGCCTTTCAAAGATGAAAATTGTTCTATTTTTTTGACCAATTTTCACCTAGGATACTTATGATTGTCATTTGCAAATGAATTCAAACATTAGAATTGAAAACTATATCAGAGAGGCATATAATAATAAATACATTATAGCCCAAACAGCGGACGATCTACCCTCTGGCACGTAGTCACTTCTTTGGGCTATAATACCAGCCAGTACACACCAATCAGACTGATCATAAAAAATCACCCGAGTTATTCTTAGTTATGGTTAAAGAGACGATAGCTGTAACTTTTGATCATATTTTTATCATTATTGTTCAACAAAACAAATGTGTTTTCTCCTCCTTGCTAAAGTATGCTGAAAAACAGACTAGTATCCTAGCAAATTTAAACCAAGCATCAATACCATCATGTATAGTGTGCAATGTTAGTGCTGATAAATGAAGTCAAGCCTGGGCCACGATATAACCACGCCTTGACTAAAATTCAGTTGTTGATGAAATCACCTTGACAGAATACACCTAAAGGCTGCATTTATGAGATGATCCCTGGGCATTTTGTCATATGATTTTGAGAGTAGCAAGAGAAACTATCACACAAACAGAAAAAGCAAATACAGCAAAAGACACCATCAGGTGCAAATAATGAACTTTTACAGAGCCAGTCAATTAACGTGAGAGGGTAAAAAATCAAAAGCACAAAACTAGTGCAACTGAAATTGATAGTGTAGTACACCATTCATGTAACCTTACCACCCCTATTTCCCAGTAGATGAGTCCAAAGATACCCAACAAAGCACCCAGGACCTGTCATTTCACACCCTCTTCTACTTTACATGGTTTGATACTGTTCAATGAAGCAGATAGGTGAAAATTTCAACACAAGTTGATGTATGGGGAAAACACAAAGACATGCATGGACGTGAATTGTGCCGTTTAGTCAAGCATTTATAGATATACTGTATTCGAAGCATTCCCTTCTCTGTTGAACTGCAACAAGTATGACCACATCAAGTGGGGTACCATCACAACTGCAATATTGATGAACGCTATGGTGCAATCTAATATCTTGAAACTTTTGTACAGTTTTGTGCAAAGCTAGAAGTGGGTCTTTGTAATAAAACACTTATGCAATACTTAAGAAAATCAAGTGCAAACTATTACAACTCTTGTACTGTCTTGAGCAACACTACATAGAGGCAGATGCAGACAATTTATTTTAACTCTTGAACAGTATGTAGTAAGGCTGGTATGTGTGGACTGTTTTAGTATCAAGCAAGGCCAAATCTGGGTTGTATTACAACTTATGCAACTTCTTTCAGCAAATAAAAAAAAATGGGGATGCCCACTCTGCAAGTTATGTAGTACTGTCACATGATCAGCATTCTTATAATTTATTCAAGAGACGATGCTTATTTAACAAATCTGGCCATCTCACATGAACACATAGGTGGATTTCCGTTCAACAACGCCATCCAGGGCTCTGACAGAAATTACATCATTTGTAACTCAGAATACCCTCTTTAAATAAGATCAAGTCTAATAATAACACCACCAACAACAACAGTAATAATAATTGTAATAATAGTAAAAAAAATAATAATAATATCATCATAGTCTTCATCATACTCATCCAAGGTTACAGTTACATCATAACCTTTCGTTGCATAAACTGAAGAGTATGGATCACAATTTGTGCTTTAAAATTGTATTTTACAGTATAAATGCTACCCTGAGAGATAAAAGTGTTTTTATAAAAGCATGGGATTGGGAGTGAAACTCTGAGAATATATTATTGTACTTTTTGTAAATTTCCAAATACAAATATGGTTCCATTTGAAAAGCAGTACAAATTGAAATATCTCAAATAGCTTGTAAATATGCAAATTGCCATGGTTTGTTCTCCATTCAGTGCAATTGAAATTCTATGATCCAAATGGAAAACGATTTTCATCACTTGACATTGAAACCAGCATTACATCTGTATTAATATCAAAATATTAAAAATCAAAATATTAAAGTTACATGATATCTCTTTTATCCCTTTCTATCACCAGTAGAACACTAACAATTTTCATACTCATTTATAGAATTTTTAAGTTTAGATTTTCATACTCGTATCATAATTTTTAAGTTACAATTTTCATACTCATACATATATACAATCTTTAAGTTACAATTTTCATACTCTCATATGTACAATCCTTACGCTACAATTTTCTTACCCATAGATACAATCTTTAAGTTACAATTTTCGAACTCATATACTCATATATACGATCTTACAATTACAGTAACATAATGGTGCCTTTAATATGTTACAGTTTGTGTAGTACTTTGAAGCTTGAATGCAACTTAAACAGATTCCTACTTTGTTGGTATGTTTGCACGAAATGTTTATATTTATTTACTGTAAACATAGTTTCCCAGATATTGATGATACATAATAGAGATTAATAATCAATTATAATTCTTCATGCCTGTCATTGGTTCATAAAATGTTTGAAATTCTGTCATTATGTCAATATCAGTAATCAGTATGTCTAGGTCCGATCACAGCTTATGTCTCATCATTTTACATGTAAAAATATTTTTGACAGTTTTGATGTTCATTAAATGGGGATGTTAACCCTTTAGAGTGCCATAGTCAATTTTTGTCGTCTTTATAGAATATAATCCAGACAGGTTATACAGGGCAAAACATTTTTTTCAGATTTTTCCTAAAATTGTCACTAAAAACTTGAGTGTATAAAAATTCTGTCAATTTGATCAAATACCATAAAAACAATTACAGAAAAATTGTAAAATCAGTAAAAAAGTTGCACTGAAATTTCGGTAGGAAAAATTTCTGCACTCAAAAGGATATAGCATTAGTCATGGCTGGGGTGTGGTAAAAGTCAGACAAACCATCATGCATGCAGAAACTGAAGCATTTGACTTTTGAAATAAGTTTTCCTCAATCACAAGGGATTGGTCTTCAAGGAACAGATTCTCAAGGCATGTTTACAGTCAGAGCTTTAGATGATATAATTTTAATGCCAAGGGGATTTACCTTTTTGTGTGTCTTGCTTTTGAAATACATATCAGTCACCAGTAGTTTATCTGATGAGAGTCCGTAGCATGATCATGCCACATTTCTGAGCATGTGCAGTTCTCTGTTCAACTCATGCGCAACAACTCACCCCACTTCTAGGGTCTACAGAGAAATGTGAATATTTCTGGCATTTAAAAATTACATAAACCAAGGAATTGCCTGGCTAGTTAGACATGATTCATGACAGTTCGTCAAGCTGTACAAATAGGAGACATATCTTTAATACTTATTGTTCATTGATTCTCAGCTTCTTAATCTTCCATGGAATTCAATCCATGTATTATTTGATCATGTTCTGATTGTAAAATAAAGTTTCATAATGTTGGCTGAAACCTTGAATGAACAAATAGTTAGTGGTTGTGCTTGTCAATCAGTAATGATCAGACACGGCAGATGTGAAATGATGGCACACACAACCATGTGATGGACGTGCAAGTGTATGCAACCTACCAATGTACGTGCGGATACCAGCATGCATATTGTAACCTTTGACCCCATTGAAACTCAGCTGTAACTTACAGTATTGTTACTAAATGGCAAAGTCTATGTCGTACGATCTAAATTCCATAATTGCTCGGCAAAATTTGTATCAAGTATTCTCCTTCAGTTGATACACCAAAAACAAACGGCTTCAGTAATTCTAACCTTGCCCTTGTACGATGATCTACTTTTGACCACCATTTTCAGGAATATTCATATGAGGAACAATTTTAATATTAATCCTGACAACAAGCAGCTATTTTGTCAAATTGCTGTGTACTATTGTCAGGTTTTTACGTTGTCTGTAATATACCAGCTATTAATATACACAGATGGATAATAACACAAAGATTGCATAATACAAATATGCAAAGGTAGCTCTCATGACAAAGATTGATGAATAGACAACAATCTTTTACTGATCAGGTTTGACCTACATATTGGAAAAAGACCACGCTATTTTATACTAACTGGTTGATGTTGCACACGGTACGTCACTGAAAAAGTAATATTTTCGGCCCTTTAAAATAAAATATAAACAACATTGTGTATGGAACAAAGAGAGTGATAGGAGAAAGCAATCATGGATAGCCTAGTTATTTGACTTTTATATGAAGATTCACCGTACGTTTTTGACCTTTGATAGAGTAGAGCAATTTCAGTGATCTCTTAAAGTTTAGAATATACCAACATGCAAAGTCCGTTAGTCACAGTATGACAGTTATGAAGTACACCCATAATGAAAACACCAACCAGGAGAACATATCTGTTCTGCTTGTAATTAAGTATTATATATACAACGGCGTTTTCCTGAAGCAGAGTCAATTTCTTTGTATAACCCTACATCTTCTAGCAAAGAAAGCTGTGGAGTGATAGGTTAAAACTAAGTGTCGTATAGTTTACATCATGCTATCACATTATGAAAATAACTGGATTGACTGTACAGACTTATCTTAAATCTGTACATTTAATAGTTTATACCGTTTCTGGAAGAGTACAGTTTAAGATATAGTAAAATGCAAAAATTTCAGTTTGAAATATAGAATCGTAACAATGGTGTGTTTTGTAATGTGATTATATCAGATCAAAACCCTAGAAATGGGAACTTGATACTCAGCAAATATCAAAAGTACCTGTCATTCTTGCCAAGGCCCTCTAACTACATACTTTACTAGTAGAGTCTCCTTATCTCATTGTAAATAAATTCAAAATATCATTGTCTTGAAGGAAGGAGAATCAAAGCTTTTCTTGTGTCAGAAATTCAGCAGATGTGAAATTAAATAATGCAAGAACATCAGAATATGTTGGTCTGACCAATTTGTATACAATTAATTTTTAAATGTGATGGTAGAATGAGCCTCGGGGACAGGTATTTAGACTCTAAAATTTTTTCAATTCTTTTCTGATCTACCTCTTGTAGAGGGCTTACTTTAATGCTCTTGGTGCACAAAACATTTGACTGTCTTAGTTTTTCGAAAATCGAAAATTTTACTTTTCTCCATAGAGAGTTGACACAGGGATTGTGGCCATTTTGAATTTCAAACATCAGAAAATCTTAGGTAATGTGTTTCTCTAAGTACCAAAATTTGCATGGTTACCCCGATTGTTATTCTTGATTTTGAAAGAGAATGGTTGAAACATTCCTTGAGGAAAGTTTGAGCGAAAGTTTATTCAAGTCTTTCACTTTCGAGGAACATACTAGATTATAATTTTCTGTATATTTAAGGAGGATGAAAGCTAGTGCCTTTATTTAATAATTTAATAGGTGGTGTCATGCAGGACATGCTGTTTAATAATGCAAAAAGAATTGATAGTAATAATGATTAATAATTTCAAAAATGTCATGGTCTTTACATGATGATTTTACTTCTTTTGTATCAGACCACATGAAATTGAATTTCAGAAGAGAGAGCAAGACCAACAAGTATAATTTAACCCTTTTCCTGCCAAGTTCATATTTCACCATCAGGTCAAGTTCATTAAAACTAGTGAAGCACAATATGTCCCATTTGGTGCATTTTAACAAAAAGTTGAACATTTGAAGGCCCCTGAAATCATAAATACTGTAACATGATTTTTATAGACTAAAACTTTTGGAACAGATGAAGCCAAATGGCTGGAAATATTTATGGATTTGGCTCAATACCCCTTTTCACGGAGTTGGCTTACGGGGAAGTGATACTGTCTGGCAGGTAAAGGTTTAAAGTCAGGCATATATGCTTATATCAGGTATTGAAATGCAACCTGTTTAAATACATCAGCATCAACAAATACTTGATAAGGAATTCTCTCATAATGTCTTTTTCCCCCTCATTTCAGAAGTTCTTAATTTTACAAAGTCCTCGATCGAAAGCAGTGGTGTTCAAAATTCATGACCAAAGGATGTAGAACTTTAATTTGACACAACAACATCTTTTCCTCCTTAGAGTATGCCAATATACAGAGTATTAGATGTTTACAAACATGATGCATTATCTGCAATATGTAATCACACATACATGCAATGTCGACCAAGTGATCACCAGGCGTTTCTTCACTTAGAAGTAAAACAAGAAACCATATTTTACGGACATGAACAAAACTGAAGGAAAATGTATTCAAAATTGTAGCAAAGAGAACTGCTACAAGTTGAACCTGAACCTTACATGTATTTTATTTGTGTTTTGATATTTGAAGGATGCATTTACAGCGTTTCATCGTGAACACACACGAGACATGGTCAAGAAATACATGAAGCCGATAAGGATTGGAAGGATGGCACCAGGTGAAGTTAAACAAAAAGAAATCGATAAAGATTTCAGAGATCTTCAAAAAGTTGCAGAAAAAATGGTGAGTCATGCCCTCATATGCAACCTTTTAACATTTAGTCCAACCCTGTTCTTTGAAGGGGTGCTTTTTGGCCTGAACATGGAAGTATACCGGTACTGATGAACTGTCATATCTTGTTCCTATAGGTAGCTGTGAATACTCAGAGATCCCGGTACAGTGAATGACTAATTGTTCTAGTTGGGTACATTCCATTTCCAGGCACATGTTGAAAATTTGTAGTGTACTGTGACACCAATCTGTATCAATCATTCATTTTCAAAAGTTGAAAAACAGAAAATGCTGAGTTAACCCACATCTGCTTGATCCTACACCAGTAACCATTGATTAGCTGCCTCAATCTGCAAACCAATAAACCAATTTACCCCTATAAAGATGAAGAACTTTGGTCAATCATCTATGGTTGCACCCATCTCCCAGCCATAGCTCAGTGGAGAAATATGCCACATCATTTCAGGAAAGCAACATTGAGTTGGGGGGAAAAAGCAATCAATGAAATGTATAACTTGGACCATGTAGACGTAATCTGATTCTCATGATGCTCTGTTGGTGTTTTTTATCATTGAAGTTGAATCTGTGACACAGATCAGTGTTGTAACTGCTTATTTACCGTGGGGATGTCTTGCAGCGTTACTGTGGTAGATGTGGCACTAAAAGGATCCACATGCCCGTAGTCTTCCAGTCATGGCCTAAGTTACAGTAACTGTTTCTCAATAAATCCCAATACTCAGTTTTGTAATGCCATAGTCCTTTATTTCCTGCTAATGATGCCAAGATTTTCACAAAAATGAGTAATTGAGCCTACTATAAAATTTATTTCTCCACCAAAGCCTCAACTGACTAACCATGTCCATTTCATAAATGTAGTCCCTGAAAGTTATATTGGAAGACTCACAAGACTTAACATAAATTTTTTCTTGTCTTTTATCACAGGACCTTTTTACACCAAGTCTTTTCTTTTTCCATCTCCATCTCGTAATTGCCGTCTTGTTTGACCTTGCTGGCTACTTCAACTTACTCTATTTTGGTGTCAATTGGTTCACTATTCTCATGAGTGGTGTCATACTGGGTTCTGGAATGGTAAGTATTGTTTTTTAACTACCAAATGTAGATCAGATTTTCAAGTCTGTATACATTCGTGTAGTTACATGCCAATCGAGTATTATTTCAGGATGCCTATGCTGGCATTTTGTATCCAAATGTATTTGTCTCCCAATCTTTCCTTGTACAAAACTTTACCTCAACAGTGATTCACGTATTGTGAGTGAATCCCACTGCCTGTACATTAGACAGAATGTTTAAAAACTTGTATGTTTCCACTCCCTCCCCTTTGCAGAATGAAATTTTGAAAACCTGCTGAAAAAAGTCTGTGAAAATTCCAATAAAAGCAAAATTTATGAAAGTAAATATTTTTTATTGGCAACAAAGTTACCAAGTCTACCTTGGTTGCAACATGTCATGGGTTGCCCAGTTGGTATGCTTGACATAGTAAAGCAAAGTAGTTGCCTCCTGCACTGTTTTCTGTCTTTGATAGCAAGAGATGTGACTCATTTTGCTGTTTGATTGACAGGCACAGAGTGGCTGGTTGCAACATGACTTTGGTCATCTCTCAGTTTACAAATCAAACAAACTCAACAACCTGGTTCATCAGATCCTAATGGGTCCCCTCAAGGTAAGAATCTTCAATAAAATGTACAGAACAAAAAAAACTTTAACAAAAAATTTCTAGTTTTTTGTATAATATGCATGCAAAGGTAGTTTCCATTCAGCGTCATTTCAACATGGTGACTATTTAAGCAATAGAGCACACCCAACGAGGGTATACCACAAGATTTTGACCAGTTCACGACATATATGCACAAGCAATAGCGATTGCATATGGTATGAAGTGGACTGGTGAAAATCAAGTGTTATACCATCGCTGGGTGTGCTTTATTGCTATTATAAAGTATATTGGAGTTTCTGGATGGAACATCAAAGAAGGATTTTTCATGCGTGTGCCAACCATGGTATATCGCGAATATACCACGGTTCTTTTCACGTCTCGACCAATCAGATCACTGCATTGCACCATTGATATACTGGTATGATATAATTAGTAGCAGTGTTTCTGTGAGTATAACAATATAAACAAGATCATGCATGTTACAGAATATCAGTGTCAGAGGGCAAGATAACTGTCATGCAGGATTTGTGTGTAACTTATTTAAATTCAGACAACGTAGTCTCCCGAAGGTTTAATTATCCTGGCACCTACAAAACAAGCAGCAGAATGCGTGCAAACAATATTTAAACAATAGTCATAAAGGCTTCAATTTTCACACATCTTTGTTTTGCATTAAATTCCATGTTGAATATACCTTATTATATGCTAATTAATAACGTCTGAAGGACAGTATAATTCATAACAGCAAAACATGATGAT
The DNA here is from genome assembly GCF_041260155.1 of Ptychodera flava. Classification (NCBI taxonomy): domain Eukaryota; kingdom Metazoa; phylum Hemichordata; class Enteropneusta; family Ptychoderidae; genus Ptychodera; species Ptychodera flava. The sequence goes on from NC_091938.1 coordinate 4,136,875, forward strand.
AAAATCATACCAACCCACTCCATATGTGCATAGGTCCTTTTCTTCTATCATTTCACAAGACTTGATCATAGTAGCTCACAGGAGGAATGTAGGGCTGATTGAAAACAGGATATCGCAAGTCTACAGTTCTGCAAAAATAAATGTTTGTCTCAAATGTTTTATAGATTTATAGACTAAACGCTGTTTCTGTGGTACCATGCATCCATGTTATGATGAAAACCATATAAAAATCACATTTAGCTAATGCCAAATCATGACCTACAATGAGAAATACAGATGAAAAGACAAAATTATCAATAATTCTTCCACCAGCTGCTATCTGTTCTCTTCCAGACATAGCTAGTAGCAAACCTACATTTGTGATAAATTCCATTGCAAAGCAAGAAAATTTGAAACAGATTAGCCTTGCATGTTTTGTGGTTTGTGTGTTTTTGTCTTTCACTAACTTATGATGTTTGTATTTTTTGTCTTATTTTGCGTAGGGTGCATCTTCAACCTGGTGGAAGCATATGCATTATCAACACCATGCCAAGCCTAACTGTGTAAGTACAAAATACTTTTCCTTCATCTTATATTTTTTATTCTTTGATAACATTGCCCTGTTTAATACACGGACATTGTGAAACCCACTGGTCAGTTGTGTAGAGCAACTGAAAGTTTTGCTTTGGCCTCAGGGTTTACTATTCCCCAATATCAGATGTTTAGTTGACTAAAAGTGTTGCTTTGACTACCGTGGTATATTTTTTGCCTCTCATTTGCCATTTTGCCTCTCGTGTGCTGTTTTGATGTATGAGCATTAGTTTATGAAATTGCATGATGAAGAATGCATGTAAGTCCTTTGTCAATGTTCCTATATCTGTCTGTACGCAACTGTGCACACAGATACAGACCATGTAGTGAAATTTATATTAAAATGTCATTGATTTTCTAACCAGATGGATAAAGATCCAGACGTCAGGGTTGAGAAACTGTTTGTCGTTGGAAACAAAATGCCACTGAAGATGGCAGAGAAAGGAAGTTACTGGTTACCATACAATTGGCAGCACAAGTATTTCCCAATCAGTAAGTGACAGAATCTTCTATCAGATGACACGATATCAATATGAGCGATAAAAGTCAGTCGTCAGACAGTTATAGATAGCCTAGAATCGCTGAAAATTCGCCAATATTATTGTACATTGATAGATATTAACCATCGTTGTCCAAGTTTGCACATGACATGTTCATCAAAAGACCCAGCAATTCCTACCATAACCAAAAGTTGCTGGACATTGTCCGTCATTGCCCTGTCAATATCTATCATTGCCAAACATTGTCTGACATTTTGTATCATTGTCCGAAAGCACCATTAAGTCTATCTTTTTGCATTATTTTCTGATAAGATGGTTTAAAAAAGCAACTTACCAGTATGTAAAAATGGTTACCAACACATCACTACTACAGAACATTTTGCAAAAATTGGAGATGACTTACATTTTAACAATATGTATCCTTGCCATATATAACCCAACATTGCCCAACACAGTTGCACCTTGTCAACCACTGCAAAACTGCCCACAACCCTCAAACCAGAACTCAGTATCTTGTTACTGAAATTGCTTCATGTATATTCTGCACTTATAGTGAATAGCATAGAATGCCTTTGGTGGGTGCTGACAAAATAGCATTCTAGTCTATAATATTGCAGAGAAATTGTCATCTTCATTTGTTCTTTGCCAGTAGTCTGCTTAACATGTATCGGTAATTCAATACTCTAGATAAATTTCTACTTTGATTCCAATGTTGAATGTGCAGCTTCTCTGTTCAATAAACTTGAATATCATGAATTCTGTGAAATAGTTATGTCAATAAAAGGATCACTCTATAGTAATATAATTTTGTAAGGATTGCGCCGAGGGAGTTGTACGCTGACAGTATTCTGTGATATTTGGCCTGTGGTTAGGACTGGCTGATTTGCATAAAAGGTATTGTTAGGAAACCTCCTTGGAGGAAGCAAAGAGCACAGATAAGGAATAGGTGATCTCATGAGGGTCATTAAACATTTCATAAGTCCTAAGGTCACATCCTGGCACGAGGTTAATAACCCTTCTGTGGCTTTGCACTCTGTTGGTGTCAGACAAAATTGTTCCAGATTGTTTCCAGATCAAAGTTCTATTTTGTAGTCAGTATTACAAACTGTTTGCTTGAAATTCTTTTCTGTCAGTTGACATGCATGCAATAAAACTCTGATCTAAATATTTTCAAACAATAGTTGATAAATCTTACAAGGGAGAACAGAATCAAAGTCCCTGACACGTAAATGAATATATACTCATTAACTTTTCATTGCATTAATTTTCTGAATACGGTTTAAAATATTCAAAATCTGTGAGACACAACATTGTACATTCAGGTTGATATAAAATATATTGGACTAATAAAACATGTCAAAACATGCAGTGTTTTAAATTTTTGAAGATACACATCAGGCATATTCTAACTCTTTCTAAAATATCTTCCAACTGAAGTGATGTACAAACACCCACAGTAAACCAGAACTGTAGACAAGACAGATATGATCATTAGCAATAAATGATATGAAATTTTAATTGCTATTTGCTTATCACAAAAACTGTTAAACTGTTAAAAAATGTTACCATGGTCAGTGTTTGTTTAATTCTACATTACAACTGTCTCTGGAAAGATGCTGTTATCAAGACTCACCCAAATGATAGGCAGAGTATCACTAAACTAATCAACTGCATGAAAAGTTTCACACGGAGTACTTACAAAACTTATCTAATTTTATGTTATCTATGGCACTGCTAGTGTGTAAGTGATTGGCTGCTTCATTGAGAAGGACTCATGTAGATAGATAATTTCAGCTTTGTTCGCCCCAGTTTCCTGCAAACAGGTCCACGATCGCCATTGATAACAATGAGTTTGGGCCAAACCATGGTGGTGAAAAAACAGTTTCAACTTTAAAATTACACAACAGAGACTCACACAAATTGAGTACAAGAAGCTTATTTTGATCATATGATGTAATAAAATATCCATTTTGTTAAAGTGTGTTATATAGCTAGGGCACTTTGAATAAAATTCTTTGTTTGCCGTGCACATGCTAGTAGGTTTTCAGAGATAATTAAGAAAACAAACACAATTTGAACACTATTACAAACAAAAATATTATTTTTCCAAAAGAAACCAAATAAAAAATGAGCTTATGTCAATACACTTGTGCTCTTTGTCTCGTGTTTTTTTTTACCTTGCTGGCTGGTAGGTTTCCGGAAATCCAAGGACGGCCACAAAGAATTTTCTTTAAATGGCCTAGTGTGATGTACATGGAAATGACATGGTGTCATACAGTTTTACATATCGAATGTTGGATACCACATAACTGTCTGAGCAGGTTATTCCGCAGAAGGGAAGCTACACAGTTCACTTAACATAGTGACCTACTTGTCCATAATCCTTTATCAAAATCCCAATCTCTAGAGATACTGCCCTTGGCAAGGAATTTTTACTTGTGTGTTTTACTCTCAGTGAGGAGAACAAAAACCAATTTCTTATAATTTCTTGTCTTCAATGTAATTGCTAAATTTTTTCCCAAATCTCAATTTCATTGTTTTTCACTTTTCAGTTGGACCACCCCTACTTTTCCCCATCTATTTCCAGTTTATGCTGGCCCGCTTCTTTTGGCAAAGAAGAAAGACTCATCTCTGGGTAAGAACCAATATAGATAGTTCCTATACGTTTTCAGGCTAGACTTTCATTGAACATATTTGAATTACACTCATACCAAGTATAGGAATGTAAGCCCGACACGATTAGTGACAGTGTCTGATTTTGAGTTTGAAAATAGACCCTTCCAAAAAATTGGTGAGAATGTAAATTCAGACAGTCCCATGAACATAGTAGGACTTAATAGGAGTATGCCTGTCCAATATGAATTATGATGAATTGGAACTTACCTGTATGGATAAAAATTACTTTCTGACTTGTCCTATTGGACAGAATACAGCTGTAAAACAGGTGTCTTTTGGCACATTTACAGGCTTATAAAATTGATTGGAAAATTGAAAACAAACCAGTGCCCATTCAAATTCTCTCCAAAACTGAATGAAAATATTGTGTGTCTTCTCTCTTCAACCAACAAAATCTCAAACAAAAGTATGACAATTTGAAAGCAGTCACTGTGTGGATTTCTAAAGATGGAGAGCTGGAGTCGATGTCCACACATCAAAATTATTCAGACTAGTTGACTGTAAGGAGAACTTGCCATAATGTCATTTTTTTTCAAAGGAAACCATCAAACTCCCTTTCTTCATATTTCTGTGTCAGTGACACTGACAAATACAGGCTCAGTTTTGAAACACCGAACAGAAATGCTGAATATTTTAGGACAGGTTTTGTTTGAAAAGAAATGTATAATTCCAAGAAGTAAGGTTGTGTTGATATGGAAAGAGCCTGTGTCAGTTAGTTGCCTTTATTCCAAGTGTTGGAAAAGTATCATAAATCTGTTATTGGCTGTTGGTTTAGGTCAAATTTCTGTTCAACTGATCGATGCATCTACTTTTATTTTGAAATAAGTAAGGCAATTACAATACAGAAAGGTTCGTACACAGATGGAGGGACCGTGATTGTACATAAAGCCTTATAATGAAGACGGAGTCATTTTGAAAACCCAAAATAACTCTTAATGGATGTATGAGTACATTGTAGGTTGGTTCATCAACTTTCCTTTGATTTTCTTTCAGGAATTTGCTCTGTTCATGTCTTACTACATCAGGTTTGCCTACATGTATGTTCCAATGATCGGTGTCTTTGGTACACTCTTCATGTATGAAGTGACCAGGTGAGCAATACTTTGATATGTCACTTGCCACATGGAGACACAGGATGGCCAGTTGTCTTTAGCATTTTCACTTACAATCACAGGGTATAACCATGAAACTAATGTCATTGTCAAATTTTTCGAACTTTTCTGCCACATTTCTAGTGACAGAAGGAACATATTTAATCATTCTTGCCACCGCAGTATGAAAGAGAAAAGATTTACAGCCTGAGATGAATTCATACTACAAGCGTTACTTGTACTTTTATGCCTATTGCTCCAGTATCATGATCACATGTGCTTTATGTAGGGAGTCATAATCTCTTCATTCTTGTAGCTAAATACTTTGTAATGCACTGGCGAATTCTCTATCCAGAGCTTTCGACAACTACATGTATCTAGCCGTCTTTATCGACGGTATTGATTAGCACCATTGTGCATGTGTGATCTTAAAATGTTACCTATTCCAGATTCGAGGCAGCTGAAGCTCTGCATACAGAAATTATTCTCCGGTGCAGTACAAAGTATTTAGCTACAAGAGTATGTCTGCATAGATGAGTCAATTTGTAAAAATAATGAAACGTGGTGTAGCTGGTAGTTTGCCAACACTTTTTGCCAAAAGAAAAATCACATCCTAGAGGTACAAAATTTGAAATAAAAATAAAATGACCAAAATTGACCTTGAACCTTAGTTGCTACTAACCTTAAAAGCTTTGTTTGTTTTACATATGGTCTGCCATAGCCAACAATCTCTGTGGAAGTCCTTCCAAGTATTTTTTCACCAACATTTCTTCTATATTATTATATTTTATCACCATCAGGGTTGTGGAGAGCACATGGTTTACATGGGTATCACAGTCCAACCATATTCCAATGGAAATAGATGAGGACCAGGAGAGACCATGGGTCCCACTCCAAATGCACGCAACCAGGAATGTTGAGAAATCTTTTTTCAATGATTGGTTCACTGGGCATCTGAACTTCCAGATTGAACACCAGTAAGTTTTCATCCTAAGTCTGTTCAACCTGTTCACCCCATTTCCCTTTAAACAGGTCCACACTCACCATTGATAACAATGGTTTTGGACTAAACCATGATGTTGAAAGGGTTAAAACAAGCTTAAATATTGTGTACTCAATTTGTTGCAATTAAGGATAACATTTCCACTTCAATGTTCTTTCAACAGTCTTAATGAGACACATGAATATTTGTGATGCAAAGTTGATGATTTGCAGTGATGTGGCCCAGATAAAATTCCAACTTATTGAAGTCACCAGTGGAAAAAAGATCACAAACAACAGTGTACCTGTTATCGACATTCTACGTAGTTATTCTGCTTTGAGCTGATCAGAAACACTACATCATGTGACCACATTCAAACAATCAAAGGAATTGTTACAAGTCTTCGATATCTTGTGTTTTCTCAGCCTGTTCCCAACTATGCCTCGTCATAATCTGTACAAGATAAAGCCCTTCGTCCAAGAGCTGTGCAAGAAGCATAACATACCATACATTGAAGTGTCTCTTTATGAAGCCTTCAAAGATATCCTACGGTGAGTTCACACACCAGTGTCTGGGATTGTCCAAATCCAAAACATGGCAGACCTACTACCCCTATTGACCCTTTGAGCGCCAAAGTCAATTTCTGTGACCTTTATAAAATAAACCCCAGTCAAATTTTGATAAAATCTGTAGCAAATGAAATGTGATGTCCATTTGGTCCAAAATTATATAAAAACATTACAAAAAAAATTATAAAAATTGGTAAAATGTCACGCTAAAATTTTGGCGGCAAAATTACAGCACTCAAAGGGTTAATAGTAATAAGCAATGATTTCTATTGGTTGATCCTTTTCCATATGTGCTACTTACATTGATAAGTAAATATGGCATGCACACCTATTTTACCATGTATGGACATATGTACATTTTCAGCAGAGTATTTTTAAAGGCCATTATTTTACAACAAAAATCCATTGCCATACAATACATTTTTGCCTTGGAGAATTATCAGCAAGATGTGTTTATTTGTTTGATAGTGTTGTTGTAGTGCTTTCATTTGGCATTGACCAAAATTTTAGACTTTGAGATGTCTGTCTTACATGTTTTGAAAATACAGCACTCTTTCTGCACTCTTCTGTACTGGTGTACAAAGTGAACATATTCATAAACAACATATGTCTGGTTGAATTTCTACACAAGTTATAGATATTCCTTGAAATGTAGAGCACCCTAGGATCATTAAGTTCTACTTTGGCTGGAGCATGCTTTTAGGTCAAATAAAGTTTTCCCGAAATCTTTGTATCAAGAAATATTTTGAATTTTGCTTCATTGCAACGAAAGTTACTATTGAACTTTTGCAAAAGATTAACAGAAAGCAAGAATTATGTAACATACAGTTGTGTTAATTCTGATTTTTACTTTAATTCAACTTTCTGGCAGCATTGTAGGAATGTATTGTATTAGTATTTTCAGTAGTTTTTTTATTCTTTTATAAAATTTATTTTTCGCTGTAACGCCTACATTTTAATGTTTTTCTTGGTATGGGCCGATGGCCTGAAATAAAGGTAATAATAATAATATAATAACATGATTCTTTCTATGGAGGACACTTTCTCGCTTAAATTAAGAGTATCCCACCTGTCCACTATTCCTGTGTAGGGCATCTGGAAGCTAATACTGTATGTGTCTTACCAGTGTTCCCCAATCATTAAGTTACTCATAACAAATTGAAAAAGCAAAATGTTTTGTAGCTTCCCAAACATTATACAGTACAGCTATGTTGTATGACCTTCACAAAAACTTGGTAATCATAAAGAGCTAGATTTGAACATGTCTATGAAAATTTTTAAAACCTTCAATCTAGAAAGTTGTGTTCACATTGGTAGAAATACTCATATGAGAAGAAACTTAGATCATTAGTACCTGCTGCTATGTGTATTTCCTTGGGAGAATTGCCTCTTTCAGCTGATGACTTTTAGTCAATTTTTACCTTTCAGTGTTTGATATGGTTTTTCTGTTGCATTCATCATGTTTCAGGTCTTTAGAGAAGTCTGGAGAGATGTGGTTTGATGCCTACTACAACTTCAGAGAGAAGTATGACTAGACACCGACCAAAGATCCTACCAAAACTGATTTACATTTTCCTTTTTATTGACATGAGCGGACATCTGGCGTGAAACTTATAGACTTCAAAGATCAAATTCAACAATGTATGCCAATATAAAAAGGAAAGAACTACCAATGAGTATGGTAGAGGGGGCTGCCAATGGGAACTTTCTGGATAGGGAGTTGTACTTTATGTTCCAACAGGCCTACCCTGGAAGACTGGCAAGGATATCGCACATATGCGTTTCTTTGTAATATACACTATAGGCACAGTTACACATAGCTATTTCATTCAGAATGGGTTACATAGATTCATGATTATGCCAATATACTCTAGGGTAGGTCTCGTGATGAACATCTGCGAAAATTCAAAATTAAAGCACATTAAAGTAGTGGCATAGATATAACAAATACCTTGAACAGATTTTCAATGAAAACATTGTGCATTATCATATTCTAACACAATGATGTAAGAAGAGTTTTTTGAGTATTTCATCAAAATTAAATCTTACAGCCATCCAAAATATCCTGCCAAATTAAACATGTCGTATGACTTGCTCTGCCATTTATTACACTTTCACTTATAGTGGGAAAACAAAAATTGAAAAGTGAATACTCTGAAATAATGGTGATACTATTCAATGTAGACTGGTACATTAAAATTGCGATACATGTCTGAAATAGATCCTTAATGTAATAAAAAAAGCCATATTCCTTGAAACAATTGACAAATTCAGTGCTTGACATGGACGATTAGATGTACAGAATGTTGTACTTAATTTGAACAGTATCTGGCATGCATATTTCTTGTTATCTCGTAAAGTCTTCCAAATGTATGGAAGTGACTTGTTTTTCTCAAAAATATATGTACAAATGTTTTAAAGGGAGGCTGTCATTGGAACTCTGCTTAAAGTTTGCCAGGGACCCCTATGACCAATGTAAAGATTGTATCTAAGGTACGTTGGTGATTGACGAAAGTTAAAACATCTTTGTTATCAATGAATATCGTAAAATTTAAATTTTTCAGCTAGATATCATGCATGAAATACATTGTTTGTAAACATAAAGTGGCACGCACAGTTCCGAGGACTGCCTCCCTTTAAATATTTGTTTTGCCAACATCAAATCTTACGTTGATCTTCTAGTATAATGCAGCATATTTCATGTTGTTTGAGTAACATAAGTAATCTGGAAACTTTGACACAAAATCACACTGAATATTGTGCACATTGCACTCAACGTTATTTCTTTGCAAATTATTGTACGAAACAATTTTCAAAAATGATTGGCAATCTAGCCTGTTCACTCCAACTCATTAACGTATCCACAATCATAATCGATAACAATAGGTTTGGGTGCGGGCCAAACCATGATAGTGATATTGTTTAAACTCTGATGACAAACTACTGAATGAGTCCACTACCTAGTGAACGGCTTAGTAGTTATTTTTGTTTATACTGTGAGAGTAAGCAAGGCAAAACATCTTGAATGATTTCCCTGTATTTCTACTTTCAAGTGGCAAAATGATGAAACTTTATGACGAAAGATACATTTCATCTGATAAATTGGGTTTTGTTCGTCTTCAAAAAACTTGCAACTCAAAATGTTGTCTGCCTACTCCTGAAAGTGAATTGTCACGGTATAATTCAATCCAATGTATACGTGCATGAATTTGCCTAGATGTTTCCATGGAAATGTGACATTTCTGTTTCTGTTCTTTCATCAAATTTCCATATTTTCACACATTTTTCAAGGGAATTGCCTGGTGTAATTAAAAGAAACTCATTTAATTTAATTGTTTTTTTAATACTGATGAAATAAATCTAATGAACAATCACTGTATAAATTCATTCAAAAATTCAAAATCACGGAATTTCATTAATAGAACAGTGATGTGATGGGCAGGAAATCTGAAGATAAAGACAATTTTTGTAATTCATAATGTCAACTTTCACTGCATTCACTCGTAAATTTAGCAAAAACCCCAGTCATTAAGGTTTACAGTGTTCTTGCTTTTGAAAGTTTGTTATACTTTTGACAATGACAGATGAATTTTATTCCGGTAGTGTTCAGCTTAGCTTGATAACAAATTACAAGACATTACAGTAAAGATTAGCTGTAGAAAATTGCTACATTTACAGAACTTTCACAGACCACTGTATCTTTTCTCTCTGTTCATTATTTTTTTTCCTTTTGGTTCATAGGATGAATGCTTGATTTGAAAACAACAATAAAAATATGTAAACGTTGCTACCAATATTTTCCAGGTTCTTCCCAATTTCTTTGCAAGATCTTCCATGACGTTTTTGTGTATAAAATGCCAATGGTTGATAAAATACGGAATTCAATAAGGTGGTTTTAAAACAGGACATCAGTCCAGTTTATACAAATTAAGAACATTCCAATCACAAAATTTACTATACACATAGAATATGCTTGAAATGCAAGGTGCTGTCATGGTGTATGGCAATTGTAATGAGTATTTAACTGCTTGAATTATTTGCCTTTTAAATAATATTTCCACTATATTTTTGGTGACTTTTATAATGTCAAAATTAATTTTATTCACATTGATAGAAATGTATTTTTCAATATGGTAAGTATCACTAAAAGTGTCAAATTTCAGGTGTTAAGGTATAGAAAAAAAGTAAATTTTATGCCTAAATGTAATAAAGTTCCCAAAAGATGTAGTTTGCGTATTTGGATATAACCAGTAATATGTGAGTATTGACTATTTTAATATGAAAACAGTTCTGTACACAGGATACATTAATTTTTGGAACTTCAATCTCCTTGAAAGATTTGATGATGTATGTCTAGTAAAGTTGGAAAAGAAAATAGATTGGTTTGTGTATCCATCTTTTTGGCTGTTGCAGTCTTTTATATGGCAATTGATGGATTTTACTTCCAATTATAAAAAAAATGACAGGATAATGAGAGAGTAAGGATTTGTCTTATCAGTGTCGTTTATGGAAGACCCACAAACATTGTTGGGCGCAATATTTTGATAACATTTTTGAAAACATCATTCAGAAATATTCTCTGTTAATTCATGGCAAAATTTGGAGATTTGATCAAACACCTTTTTATATTGGATTGCAAAGAAATGTTATCTGTTTTGAAGTGTTCTTCGATAACATTTGTAAAGGTGAATTGGTAGGTCACTCATTTATTCATTGTCCATCTCTGCTTTGCACCGTGATCACTGTAATCCATAATTTATTGGCACAATAAACATGAAGATAATGAATGCTGTTGTTTTTAGCTCAAATTTGGTTTTGTATATAAATACCAAAAGAGCTTATATGATGAGTCGGTGCCGTCTGTATGTCTGTATATTTGTGGGTATGTATGTGCGGATGTATGTCCGTCACACACAAAGGCTCCCATACCGCCAGAGCTACCATCTCAGTATTTTGTTTACAGGTAGATGCAGGGGTTGAGATGAGAATTTGTTCAAATGAACACATCAGTGTCAGAAATATGCAAATGAGGTAAGAAAAAGTGAAATCCTGCAAATGTGCAGGAGTGATGGCATGCCAGTAAGAAACAGGCCAACTCCACTGATCTTGAGTCATTTCCTGTCATTGTTTATGAACTGTTACATATTAACAGACCTGCTGAAACCATAGACAGTAGAGGGGGGAAGACCGTTTATACTCAAACTAAGAGGGGCTTGTTTCTGCTATGCATGTTGCTAAAGTTGACCTACAGTACCTAAAGTTTCAGACCTTAATTACTTTTGTCATTCTTGTTTTTCTGATTTAAATATTTCTTGTTGTTTTTCTGGTTGTACTGTGCAGAAATTGTTGTCATAACATCAACGTAGAATTTTCCTCCACTGAACAGATAGAAACAACATTTATTGTTGATCACTGGTAACCCATACTGGTTATATAGCATTTCTGATCAAATTTGAGCGACACTGTATAATTGCGGTATTTTTATTGGTATGACTTGGGCTTGCACTTTCATAATGCTCTGAAACAGAAAAGTGCAGATCTGATTAAAAGCAGATGTAGAGTACAGCGACGTCTACTTATGAATATGCGGTATTCTCTTGCTGTCGAGAGACGACAGCAAGAGAATACCACGTAAGCATAAGTAGACGTCGCCGTATTCTACATCTGATTTTAATCAGATTGAGGTTGACCTCAACAGGTAGGGTGTTTCTTCACATACAGCCATCCAACACGTATATACATGGAATATCAGAGTATTTCTGTCATATCCTATGTGTTTCACTGACAATATATTATTGCCACTACTGCTCTGTTCATAACAAAATATTACCTAAGTACATGAATCGTTCGCTACTATAGACTATAGTCTATAGAAGCTATTGGGATGGTATCTGTCCGGCGTCATGTCTGTATGTATGTCTGTATGTATGTATGTATGTATGTATGTATGTATGTCCGTTTGTGAGGCGTCCATCCACTCAAATATCTTGAGAACCGCAGTACTTACTGATTTAATATTTGTTGTGTAGATGAAAAATAAGATTATGAGAAACTAGTTTTTTTAATTTTTTGATATTGTTGAAAATTAGCGCCAAAAAAGGTGTTTTTGGTAAAAACTTCTTCTTCAAATCCGCTTGTCAGACAGCTTTGTTATTTGGTATACAGGTCCCTAGGGATAACCCAACTTAGATTTGTTCAAATTGTGATGAAATATGCAAATCTGTATTTTTAAGGAATTTTTTTGTCATTTTTGGTCAAAACTTTATTTCATCAAAACCGCTCGTCTGACAGCTTTGATATTTGGTATACAGGTTCCTACAGATGAACTAAATATGATATATTGAATATATGACGAAATCTGCAATTTTGTATTTTTGGTGCAATGTTTGCCATTTTTGGTCAAAAAATGTGTTTCTCAAAAATTACTCGTCTGATGCCTTTGATATTTGGTATACAGGTTCCTAGGGGTTGTCTTAGTGTGATATATTGAAATTTGATGGCATCTTCAATTTTTTTATTTTTGGGTCAATTTTTGCCATTTTTGGTCAACATATTTGTTTCTCAAAAGTTACTCATCTGATAGCTTTGATATTTGGTATACAGGTTCCTAGGCTTTATCTTAATGTAATATATTGAAATTATGATGAAATCATCAATTTTGTATTTTTGCAGCTAATTTTGCCATTCTTGGTCAGGCCATCCTGAAATGAGCTATCAAAGATATCCACCTTCTTCATCAATACATGTGTCACAAAAAGTTATTCTCTACATAACACAGCAGAGCTCTGTCAACTGTTGGGTCGCTTGCTTTTTCAAAACCGCTGGTCAGACAGCTTTAATGATACGCCCTCATAGGGCTACTACGTTTTGCCCCAATTTTACTTAAGCATAGATAACAGGCATATCTCGCTTTATAGGTACACTGTTAAGAGGGGAGGGTGTTAAAAATCTAACTACAAGTCCAATGGATTTCAAATTTTGTTCATATGCTCTGTTATGGACAGCCTCATTTATTCTTGTTAAATTGTGCATTTTATAATATTTTTTACCCAATTTTTCAAACATTTGTCAAAATATCTCTGAAAATTCTTATTGAGTCATGGTCACTCCAGACTGGTTGACAACAACTAATCTCAGATATATCTTCATCATTTAATTAGCCTTCACCTGTAGAGGGCGTTACGCTCTGCATAGGTGTCACAAATGAATATTGTCTGGAAAATAAACCTACTTCCCATGTCACAAATTAACGGGAGCACAGAATGTTCTTTCAAATGACGGAACTGTCTGTACATCTTCTGTATTCTGGAAGCTACCCATAGCGTCATGTCTTCTGAAAAAGTTTACCTTCTGTCGAATTCTGACAAAACAAAGAATATTGTGAATATTGTATATTGTGTCAGCCCCCTTCATGTTACGTGTGACATTTATTCTCTTCAATACGGATAGTATACTCAGAATGTGTCATGGATCAGAAAAATGAGATTTGGAGGAAAAAAACAAAGTGCAAATCAAAGGGTCGGAAGACAGTTGTATGATAGACCCTAGGGTCTATAATGAACGGAGACTTCAGTTGGGGCCAACTCCAGTTAGGAAAAACTTGACAATTTGCATAAATTTACATTCTTTTGCATATAATTATGTTTTATTAACTTGCACGATACTGCATTTAGTATATGGCACGTAAGTTGCTGAGACATGTGTCGAGTAAATGTCCAATTCATTGTGAAATGAAGCTACATTTTAGACATTTTCAATAACAGAGATTTCAACAAAATTAGTGTTGTCCCAAATTTAGAAACAGCAATTTTATTCAAAAAATCGGTCACAGGAGTGATTCACTGCCACCAGTTGGAGACACCGATCTCACTTGTTGCATCCTCTGGCTGCTGTTTGATATGGTGAAACGTTACTCGCTAATTCCAATTTTCTAATAAAACACATATTTCGATACCTTTTGTCTTACAATTATCAAAATCCAGATTCCATTCCTAAAAGCTCAGTCTCGCAGCTTCTGTTTATGGAGCTATGATTAACAAGTTAATATTTTGTACACAGAAGCAGACATAGTTGAAATAACTCTATTGGTAGGGTAGAGGTCACTTCAAGAGTCCTTTATCTCAGAGCCCTCTGACATCACAGCCTATCAGAAGCTGGCTAGTATCCTCAAAGACTTGATTATTCAGAGCTTATTAAACTCTGCACATCTAAATCTCAAGTTCAACAAGAATTTATGCATGTCCGAAAACTAAAACTGAGGTAGTACTTTCCCTGCCGACTATGCATAACCAAAATACATCGAATGACAGTGAACTCTCTAATCTCCACAAAGTTTCCACTGACGTTGAATAACATATTGGGAGCTAACACTGATTTCTCATGAACCTTTCCAATCTGAAACTCAAGATAGGCAATGATTGCTCAGGTTAGAAAATTCAAAATCAGGTGCCACTTTCTTGACAGACTATCTTCACGGGTCACCAAAGCACTCCACATGACAGTAAACTAATTTAGGATCCACAAAGGATCCATGGATATTGGAAAAATTTCGGATAGGGCATAATTATACAAATCAAACACTTTTCTGCACTTTGGATTGACGTGGGGTCACTCAGGGTCATTGACCTTACAAGTCACTGGAGTAAAAGAGTTTAGATATGCAAGACTTTGCTGTTTTCTGTCGCGATTAATTTTGGGAAGATGCACGACCGTTTTGCAGCTAAATGTCTTCTGGATAGAATGTATCAATCTGCACTAAATCTTACCTACCTATTGAGGCTTTTCATTCAAAAGTCGACCTGCTAGGTCACAGAGTGTCAAAAAAAAGGTCATTTATATGCTGCTATGAAGGCTAAATCTCAGGGCAAGATTAGTTCTTTAAATTTGGAGAGAAAAATTTGGCTGTTTTGACAACTTTTGTCTGCTCTGGCGGAGCTTTTTTCTTTGAGTACCCAAAGCGCCCTCACACGGCCGAGTACTCACCTCTTTCTTGTTGAGGGACATTTTCTGAAGAAACTCTTCACCTCACTTTACACATCCGTAGGAATATGGCAAGGTTTTTATCACGTGTAAAGACAGTACTTGATATATATTTGAAAAATTTCTACAATTGTAAAGTATAATTTTTGTATTGTACTTATTTACATTAAGTGTTCCCTGCAGCCTGGTTCCATCACAATATATGTTTGCTCCTTATTACTTGCAACAAATAGAATCAACCTAGCTAAAGCTAGCGAGCAAGTTAGGAAATAGTTGTTTATGTTGGCAACGGGGCATTAAAACATAGTACATTCTTTGCACTTGATGACACTCTTTAATTTCTCCAACATTTTTATTTCAAAATAATAAATAAACACTGTTCACAGAGACATAAAAAATATTTACATATACAAAAATGTTGGAAAGAAATGTGAAACCATAAATTCAAACTTTCTTTGACTTGTTTCCTTTTCTTTTATCCTTTGTTTTGTAGAAGAGATACAGTGATGATATCACAAGGCCAAAACAATGTCCGGCTGACGCTCCGATTAAACAAGAAATTGGCCATTCCTGTCAGAAAAAACAAACAAAATCATCTTTCATTCATTTCAATTTTCTAGAATTCTGTATACAGTCACAGTAATATTTAACAAAACACAGCCTCATCTTCCTTTGAAGTGTGGACATTTTTTATGTCAACTACTTACAGAAGGTAAAGTATTTCTTTAGGAATTGTATTATGAGAGAAAACTCATATTCGACCATTTAAATCACATTTGATTGTGCTTTACACATAAAATGCTTTAAAATTATTATGTTCATAGACAGCAAGTCACTCACTCACATGCACACACTTCCATATAATCACTCACAAACACACACACATACCCACACACTTTCATACAATCACTAACTCACACACACTTCCACACAATCACTCACTCACATACACATTTTTACACAATCACTTTCACATTTATGTAGCTGGAGAAGAATAAAGCAACATTTTCATTTTCTCACACAAAATTATCATTTCTATTAAAATCTGAAACATGGTAGTACCAATATAATGGAGAAAACTTGGGCAATTTCTATGATACATGCTTTATTGCAATTGTAACATACCTGCCAGGGTCTGTCCCAATCCAACGGAACAACAAATGCTCCAAGCCATGCTCCAATCAGTGTGATTACTGTTGTCTGCTGCAAACAACTCTCAAGTCCAAGTATTGGCCTGATTTGCAGAGGGAAGAAATGCAAAATATTGTACATTATCAACAGTATCACAACATACATTAGGTTGCAATGTGCTTCTGAGTTATACAGCCATGAGACATTTGAAGACCGATTCTACAGAATGTATACAGACAGTCTTTGATCAAAGACCTTTGCAGTGTTTGTTTTTGTAAGTGAATTTTGCAAGTTCTTGTTTTACTCCCCAAAACATGTTGAAACATCTACATTCAGCTTTGCCAACACAGTGTTTATACCTGCACAGTCCCTCTTAGGGACTGTGATACCTGTAAAATGCACTGTCACTGTCTACATTTGAATTCTAGTCTGGACCAGAATTCACTTGTCAACAATTACACTGCACTCTACACATGCATAGTCTGAGCTGACAAGCTCAACACTGTGTGTCTTAAAATCCTTTGGGGAGTAGAACAATAAACTGTGGTTGTCAGGATGAACATTGCATCTTTGGGCCATGGAGAGATTAACAAAGACCGTTAGTCACCATTGAAACAAAAAATGGCGAAAAAAATCATCAAACATTGGAGCTACTGGTCCTTTTAGCTAATAGTCTTACAGACAACCACCAATCAATGACCACATGAGCAAATAATCTCAAGATGAAGGAAGATGAAGTACATACTTATTATTTGTGAAAAGACGAGACCATGCATCTCCATTCAAACCAAGAACTAAGAGACACGGCAGTGTTGACAGGGTTGCCAATAAAACTGAAAACATGAATGTTTCTTCAACTAATCTGTCGACAGAGAGACAAAGAAATGATGATAAATGATACATGCAATAGAAAGTTTCATTGACACTTTCTCAACTATTCCAGAATTCAGTTTTGCAAATCCAAAACATCAATATTGCAAGGAGGTGGTATAATCCATTAAATATAATGCATAAATGACATGAGTAAATTTTACAAGTGAAGAAACAAGAAAATCATCTTATTCACAAATCTGATAACAATCAGATCTAGAAATAGTGATATTTTGACCAATGCTTACATGTACTTCAGGCTATTAGTCACCTCCATAGACAGGCAACACCAACACGGCATGATCAAGAGTATAGCTACGTTTTATCTGTACATCTGATTTTGATTAAATTGCCCTTTTGCTTTGCAATTGCAATCACTTGTTCAATTGTTGAAACTTCAAACATTGATCTTTGCAGTTTAATAAGTTAATTTTATTCACTGACTGACTTTGTTTTCCTGTTTGATCCATCATTGTAATTGTGCAATTTTTATATTCTGTGATGAGTAAACATAAAAAGGAATGAAAACAAAAACTCTAGATATTGATGGGACATCCACTGTGTATGCCAAACACAAATAAGGATCAACATCTTTGAAGTATTAATCAGTCATGCGTATAATTAAAAATCTTTGAAAGAAACATTTTCCTCAAGATTACAATCCATGACAGATGTACATCATGAACCATAGGAGCCTGGAAACTTGGTATAAAAGCCACTGTGTCCTTCGCCAACTCATCATAAAACTACAATGCACGTGGCAATAGCAATCTTGCCTATTGCTACATGTATGGTAAATTATAAGACACAGGAGTAGTATCAAACAATTACGCTATTTCCATGCATGCAAAAATTCAAAATATCCATAGGATGATTTTATTCAACATAAAAGGCGACTAATAAGTTTATACTTTATCATACAAGAAAACAAATTTACAAAGTCATTCAGCCAAGGTTCAGAAAGTTGGTTTAAACTTACAGTTATGACAGGGCATGTCACCATTTTCAGAGCATAATAATGACACAAGGTCATTGGCAATCTTTGCAAGGTACTAAAAGGTCTGGCAGAGCGATACACGCAGCGGCACTAAAGCTTGTTGAAAGGACTCACTATATGCACAGAGATAAAGGTGCACTCATCGTACTGAATGTTGCAAAATCCTAAGCATACACTTTCTGGAGTATGGCTTCTCCTGGACAGTCAGTTGACAGGGGGCAGGGCACTGTTATAGGAATACTCCGTGTATAATTCCATATGTTGGGAAAATAAACTTTTTGGAGAAGGGATGCATACATGACTGTTATTTACACCTCAGTCAGGTAGTTTTTGCGAATGATATCCCACCCTTTCAAGCATAAAGTGAGTTACACACAAGGACACAGATGAAATGCTTTCATAAAGGATAATTTATGAAAACATGCATCCTATCAAAACCCCCATCCCCACCAAGTCTTAGCATGGCAATAGCAATCTCATCTACCAGACACATGAGGCAGCACTTCACGCAGTCACAGACATCCTTCATGTGGTAGAATGCGCCTCGGGGACAGATATTCAGCCTCTAAAACTTTTACAATTTTTTTCTGCTATACCACTCATGGGGGTTCCCTTTAAAGCTCTTAGTTGGTGTAAGAAAACTTTTCATCGGCTTAGTTTTTCAAAATTTTATTTTTTTCCCCCTAGAGTTAAAACATGGATGGCAACCATTTTGAATTTCAATATTGGTAAATGTTACCGAGTAGTTTCTTACTTTATTACCAAAATTTGCACAATGACCCCCCAGTTTTATTCTTGATTTTGAAAGAGAATGATTGAAATATTCTTTGAGGAAAGTTTGAGCAAATTAAGTTTAAGTGTTTCACTTTCAGGGCGCATACTACCTTAAACCATTAATATGCCAAGCACTGACCCTACGAGTATGGCGAGTGTCCGGCTTTGGTTACACAGACTCTGAGGCAGCGTATACTGTAGCCAAAGTCCAACACTCTCGCCATACTCGTAGGGCTAGCCAAGCACCTAAAGATCTATCTGCCACGGTTAAATGGTCCTGTTTCAAAATGACCTACATTACACGTCCTGCATGCTCTGATTGGTTAATCCGCTTCTCTAAGGTCCATAAGGTAGTAGCCGTCTACTACCTTATGAGCTGCTAACGAGGTATTTGTCAGGGCAATTGAATGCGTTACCTTTGAGTCTGCGCAGTATAGGAGTTAGTTTCTGCCGGATTCCGGGTGAAACTCCCCTATATAGAGTTCACCCGACTCATCGCGTCCACTCCACTCACGCGTGCGTTTCACATGAAAGCAAAATACATATCAATGCGTTCACTCCACTCAAACATTAACAAATCACGGACTTGAACCAAGTCTATAAGGTCGAGCCGTGAACATCACGAATAACGTATTACTTCAGCAGAAGCCAGGAAGTACGTGGGACATTGCATAATGAGGCAGTGAACACTGGAGGACCTGGCCTACACCACAGTCCCTCTATAGATGGAGGGACTGTGCCTACACATTAACCAATCAGGGAGCTGTAAAGTGAATAATACATAGTAATGAGACCTAACACATGAGGTCCCACCAATCAGCGTAACGCAAATGGACCTTAAATTACCAGATGAACCAATCACTGATGTTGGTACATATGTCATGGACCTGACTTATGAAACAGGACTAATAGACGTATATCATTTAGGACATAAATTTGTGTCCTAAACCCCAGCGTCGCTCAGGTTGATTGGTAGGTCTTATGTCCCTATGTCCCATCTGCGTTCATTCATTGGCTGCCTTTATGTCCTCAAGTCTCATTAATATTTACTGTTCCGAATGCAACTCATTCATTGGCCGCCATATGTTCTTGTCCTTGCCTCACTTTCGGGTGTTCCTTGTCTCTTCTGCCATGTGCTCATTACTGTAAGGCATCTGCGAGCCTAGGCAATCATTACCAGACAGCTAGAGCGTAGTCGCAAGGTTTGTGAAGACAAATTTGTCTTCACAAACATTGCGAATACGCTCTACCTGTCTGGTAATGATTGCCTAGGCTCGCAGATGCGTTACAGGTTACAGTAATGAGCACATGGCAGAGCGAGACAAGTAACACTCGAAAGTGAGACAGGGACAAGAGCATAAGCCAGCCAATGAATGAACTGGATTCGGAACAGTAAATATTAATGAGACTTGAGGACATATAGGTAGCCAATGAATGAACGCAGATGGGACACAGGGACATAAGACCTACCAATCAACGTGAGCGACGCTGGGGTTTAGGACACAAATTTATGTCCTGAATGATATACGTCTAATAAGACAACGGAGTACTGCCTCCATTGTCACTGTGTGAACCACTGAGGGCGGTCTCGTTTCTCATTCATGAAGGTACGATGACAGGCGTGTTGTGGGCTGATAGCTGTGAGTTTATGCTATGTTCAGATGTTCTCATGCGTCAACGTGTGAGAACGTCGGAACGTAGCATAAACTCTATACAATTAAAACTACCCAGCCCACAGCACACCTGTGGTACGATGTGACTTACTCTACAAAGGCGGCACCATAGAGTACTGCGATCAGATGATAGAGAAGTACGGACAGGCCGAATGCACAACCACATTTGAAGATATGGGTAAACCTAGAACACAGATGATGCCATTTGCTTCTCTTACTTGTTGTCTGAAATAAAAGGAAGATGAATTAAATGTAAATGGTGATTAGAAGTTGGCGTATCCGATGCATCAGTGTAAATCAAATCATTTAACCTACCTACCTTGAACACTTTTGTACGTTGTAACCTTCCGTTTGCAAACCACCTTGTCAAACCACCAATTATTCCGAATGATAAACAAAATAATTTTACGGTTCGTATTGGCGAAGAAATGACAATAAACGTGTCAGTGACAAAGTATGGCAAAAAGTGAAACAAGAGAATGAACAAGCATTGGCCTATATTGTTAAGAATAAGTAATTTTGGTGGAATATCGTCTCGCTGCACGTCGTGAGCCAGAATGCCAACGGAGGCGGCCATGTTGCTGTATGACCTTTGACATATGCAAAATTGTAAGTAGGTAGAATGACATGACAGAACTTTCAGTATAGATCGGCATTGGTCTTATATTTTGATGTCTCCAAATTATGTAGAACTGGGGCCATTAGTTGCGGTCATATTTTTTATTTTACTAACATATAGCGTGTCATCGGTTGAAATATGGTTGACAACTGGTTATTCTGCGTGCAAAGCAAACATTTGTGTCCGTTGGAGGAGGGGTTAGGAGGCCGGGAAATATTTTTCAAGGGACGTTTCCCATTGCTGTAAATTTCGCCGTAACATCTTATCCAAAATGTAGCGGGTGTTTCCAGGTTGTGCAAACCCCCAAACTACAGTCAGACTTACGTACATATGATTTTTTTTTTAATTTAACTCTCTGTTATATTCTATCCCTTCAGCCCTTTTCGACAACCTCATATCTAGATTATTAAGTTTATCATCATTGCCTGTATATCTACGCCCATGCTCATCCTATTACGCAAACAAAGTTGTCTTACCCAGTTTCCAAGGTAAGCTTATAGCAATTCATTAAGTTGCTAAAAAATGTTGAATTTTCGAAAATATTCTCACTCAGGGAGAAGTTCCCCTCTACCACCCTCCCCATCAGCAGCAAGCTGACGGCCCTTTTGTCTCCCTTTGTCGCCTACACACCTTATTTTAGATAACCCTGCAGTTATAAGCTTATACCATGCTCGATGTAGGTTTTGCATTCATCACGTTTACGTTTCCGACAGGTGAGGGAAATTAATTCCAATTTTTTCCAGATTATTTTTGCGTTTTTATTTTTGTTTTTTCTACGAGCAAATGTGACACTTGTTATATCATTTGCAAAAAATTGAAATATGCACCCCGCCACCGCAAATATACGCCCGATGGCTCACTTTTCCCTATGTATGCATAGCCGACTTTTCATCCGGAAAAACCTAAACAAGGGTTGATAACATTGAAAATGTCCCAATGCGAAGGGAAAACATGCAATAATGAATAAAATTCCCCAAAAGTATTAAGAAAATTCCTGACAACGGGTTATTTTTTCGGAATATAAATAGGTTCTCTAGATGTTTGCAATTTAGACGGCACACCCCCGTATGAAAATGTCAGGAGTAAACATTCTTCCCGTACAACTTCTCACATGATTTAACCAGTTTCCGACTATTTACAATTTTAAAGCGTAATAAGGCAGCAAAAAACAAATAATGAGCGGAGGGCGCCATTAATTTCCAGACTACAGACAGAGAAGTGTACCATTTCAAAGCGATCTCCATCGTCACTTATAATTGCTGTCAGCAACGTCTAGGATTGCTATTTTCCACGTTATGTATTTAAACTCCTCTCGGGATATTTTTTGGATACTTAGACAAAACTGTGGTGCTTGTCTGAGGCGGATAGTAGATTCTGTGGCGAGAAGGTCCGTAGGTATAACAGATAAATCATGATAGAACTAATGGTTTGCACAACATTTTCATGAGAGTCTTTTGGATAAAGGCTTGAAAATGCATGGTCTTCCAACACGATGATACGATAATAAATCTGTTGTTCACATAAATGGAAAATATGAAAAAAAACAACAACATTTATTTACCTGGAACGACACTTCCTTCCTCGTCAATGACGAAAATAAAGTCATAAGCTTATTTGGAGTACAATAAAAACTCGATCACAAAGCAAAGGCACGAAGACAGCAATAGTGAAGATTATCGGATACTGGTAGTGTTTCTGATTTATCACTCGCAACCCAGAGAGGCGTATTAGGTTGAAGTTTAACGATTGAATACGTACATAAGTAGAGTACCGGAAACCTTTCCAGTACCTCTCTGAGGTTTGTTCCACTTTAATCTTCAATCGTGCAACGTATACTGACTAATAACTGAAACTAGATCTTACTAAGACGTCGGACTAGACGAAATCAAACAAGTTGTGGCAGAGACTTTCCTGTCACTTTCTAAGTGTGAGTGCAATTGGGGGTAATGTTGTTCTTTCAGCAGGCTGATGAGAACGTTTTTCAGAGAGTATGCAGTATTTTCTCAAATTTGTGTTCATAACATCTGTTAAAGGGGACTCAGCTTAAATTGTGTCTTCTACCGTAGAGGGATTGACAGACAGGCCTACAGACATACTTGCTGACGACTCATTTGATCGTGTTGACGACGCCACCACGCGGCGTGTAGTAGTCTAATCAAAGTAAAGGCACGATGAAGAGTATAACGAAGACAATCAACGTCTTCATGATGATCGTAAGTACAGCTGCAGATTCGTAGATGTATGAATAAATTTCAAAGATATCACAAAGCGTGAAATATGATTGTGTTGCGTACTTGTTATCTTAGAGAAATTATCATATATTTTGCGATTTATGCATTGTCCCCCGGTGTTGATAATCGACAAGATCGTCAAGTGACATGAATCATTAAATCTTTGTTGAACAGCACCGAGATTGTGAACATTTGAGTCCTTTTCGTAAAGTCATCAAATATCAGAAATAAAGTTATCAGAAAACTAAATTTGCAAACACGTCTATGTCCGATGTCATATCTACAACTTTATTTCTACTATTTCTACAAGTTCAATACAGCCAGAAAAATTCGTAAAGTCTTCTATCATGTCAAATGACATGATAGAACAGCACACGTATTAATATGATATTCTGAATATATGTTTATTTTAACCGTCCGATCATTTTAAACGTAACATGAGTGTAAGTCCATTTTTAGTGTTTTTCTTGTGACGACTCTTTAACATATCACTTATCACCATTTACATTTATTCTTACGGCTTGCACGTGACTTTTACCTGATCAGTAACACCTCGTCATTTAAAGGTATACTGTCACCTGTTCCAATTTTGCCACAGTTACCATGGAAAGAGAAATCTAACCAATCACAGATTTTAAGCGGGTGGCCGCTTTTTAAAAACAGCGCCCTCACATGGGCATTTTGAATACCAAAGAACGCCCCTTTGACTATATATGGGCATATTTAGATTACAGGTGACTGTATACCTTTAATTGATTGGTTCATGGGAATAGGTATGAACAAGGGGACAGTAATATTCTGATGATTCACATTTCGAAGGAATGGACCGTTAAATGCTAGGAGAGGGGTGGTAAGTATGAAGCTATGCAATTTTTTATTTTAGGTATGTATGCAAATTGTCTTTGTTACTCCAAATCATTTACACCTTCCTGTCTTGTGAATATTTTCCGAAAGTAGTAGGTCTGAATGTTTTGTTATCTTTTTGTTTATTTTTTTTTTTTTTGGAGACCCGTCCTAGATATGACGGTCGATCCGTATAACTTTAAGAAAGCTGAAGCTTTGTAACAACTTGAAAATAACGACAACTGCTATAAAGTTACCTAAATATATATAACCGCTGTGACCTGGCTCCTAAGACATGCCTATAATATGATTCTTCGTAAATGCACCAATGCAAATGACTGAGGCCTTTGACATCAAACTGTTACACAAGTTGAACAGAATATTTTTGTCGTCATGAAGACAGGTGAAGATATATGGCAGGTGCAGTCATGGCTGGCGGTGACCTCCGATAGGGTGTTGGTTCCCTTACATTCTATTGTGCTTGCCAAGAACAGCATTACAATTGGGACAATGATGCACGGCGTCTTTGCAAGAGTTGACACAGAACGGAATGAGACAACATCCCAACCAGCCCCTATGTTGAAGATAATAATAAAGAGCGTTAAGGTAGATCGCGCCTCGGGCTCACTTTTTCGAAATTCGAAAATCTTATTTTTCTCCATAGAGTGAACACAGGGATGGCAGTCATTTTGAATTTTAAATATCGGTAAATATTAATTGGGTTATTTGTTTCTCTAGTACCAAAATTTGCACGGTGACCCCCGATTTTATTCTTGATTGTGAAAGAGAATGGTTGAAAGATTCCTTAAGGAAAGCTTGAACTAAAGTTTAAGTCTTTCACTTTCGAGGCGCATAATATCGTTAACAAATCATCAACACAGAGACGCTTGCAAAATGAAGCTGTTTAATGCGCATGCGTAATTTGTTTAACAAACTTAAATTGGAAATTTTAAAACTGAGTGGTACAATTCTGGCTTACCCAACCAAGCAAATAATCCCAGCGATTGCCCACGTGCTCATGCCAACACTGTACTCTATCCTTGTAGTAATATTAGAACGGCACTCAGGACATTGGGTTGTCACTGGCACATCACGGAACATGACATGCGCACCTAATAAAATATCAAAAGTGCATAAACTTTATAGATGTTGAGATTTTAGGGGTTATCTAAGTGTTTGTGTCATATTTTCAAACGTTATCTCTTTGTGCTCGATTGAACAGAGGGCATATGGCCCTTGTAGTATTAGCATACTATCATAATCAATTACAGGAGAATATCTAAGGTAATGTCTTTGAATTCCTGCACCTGAGACATGGTTTGTAAAGGCATGGTCAGTTTCTCCAACCCAGTTGGGAGTGTCACTTTGCTTTGATGCACGTCCTCTTCCACTCATGGAAAAATCGAAACAGAGTTTTTTGTTGGACGAAAGGACTGCCCACTAGAGACCTGTATATATGATAGATGTACAGAATAATTTGCTAAAATAAAATGGCAGCCTTTCTCATTACCGTAAATGTAGCAATAGTACCATCCGATGTACTGAATACTAAAAGGTGAGAACCCTCCCCCCCCCCCCCCCGTCAAAGATAGCGCTATTTTCTTACTTCATGAAATAATGACACTTTTTTCAAGGAACACGATTAAGCTTACATAATGTTAGAAGTACAGTCAAGGATGATCCGAATGAAGGCAACGCGTTTAAAAAAACTGCATCAGCCTAACTGTGCAAATGGAAAGGAGCTGTAAATTTTGGTGATTATTTTCCACTCTAATTCGTTTTTATGTTAACTGCAAGTTCTTATTGTACCCCTAAGAACGGTTATTCAGCTTGTCAACTCAGTTTCTGTACGTTAAGAGTGCGCCTTCCTTGTCCATTTGCCAACAGTGTGTACATGCGCAGGCTAGGCTGAGTCGACCAGCAGAATAGTTTGTATCTCAACATGATTATGGGAGTACAAAAAGAAATACGAGTTAACGTTAAAAGCAAAAATACTGGGCAATGATCAAATGCTGCAGCTCACTCTTAACAGAAACGCGATTTGGAACTATTTGGGATAATTGGATCTTTATTTTTTCAAATTTCTCAAAAGTGTTAGGTGCCCTATAACTGAATGTTGCAATATTACAAATTACTTATAAAAACAAGTGTATAACTTAAAAAGAAAAGCAGATGAGGTTACATTTGCAGATTAATTACTTCACTATCCAATCATCCCAAATTAGTTCCAAGCGTGTTCAGAGTAAATTGAACGAGTAAATTGAAAGAAACTCTGCCGCGTTGATTACAAAATGAAACCAATATTCCGGTTAGACAAGAAGATCCATTTTGGTTAGCTTAAAATTGCGTTGTAGTGGTGTAGTCTCTCCAAACAAACAAGGAGGTTCCCTGCCCGAAAAGACACATACGGCTAGTGAAGCTAAATGAAAGTTCACGAAGGCCAAAATATAGAAATGCCACGGGACAAGTGGCTAGTCTAGCAACGATAGTAAGCTCACAATGCCATTTCTGTGTTCTACTTATGAAAAAACTTCCAATAGATTTCGCGAGTATCGTAAAATGTAATCATTTTTGTATAATGATTTAATTTCTTTTCCACCAAAACTGCTGTGCAAGGTATAAGGACACATGTAAAATGACGTGCATTTATGCAAATTTTAGTGCTTATACACCATGAAAATCAGAATTTGTTATGTAGACAGGTGATTGCTTTGAAACTGTTAAGAGTTTTGTATGTTGTAATATATCTATATGTTTTCAAAGTATATTGCTAAAGCCCACTTTGTAAACCTTGCTAATGTCGTTCGGTGTGTCTAATATTTTGTTTGACTTTTGAAAAACAATCGAGAACTGGAACTTTGATCTTTAGTTTGTTGCGCCAAAAGTACACACACTTCAATAATGAATGACGCGATGGCCAGTAGGTCAAACGTCCATAATTCGGTTTCTACCAACACAGACTTCTCGTGATTAGAGCTGGAATAAATCATATTCTTATCAAATCCGGTCGCACATATTGCCATCATTTACCACGAACAATAATAAATTCTACAAAGTTTGTAACGTCTTCCACATAGATGTAGATGACCCGAACGTGTCTTTCCACACCCTTATTTAAAAAGAAAGTAACAAGAAGGGAGACAAACATGAAGAGAAAATGTAGACAGAAGGGGCAGACAGAGAGACACCTACAAGTCACGGAGACACTGTGGTTAGAATAAAAAACTGCCGTCGCATATGCTCATCCATCTGAGACTTTTAACATTTCAGAGTAGCTTGGTATACGAATCAATTTAGAAAGATCTGATATAAATGTTGACAACAATACATCCCTTTGTATGTGGACGTGAAATTTGTGCAAACCTTGAGATTTCGACTAAATCACGTGAGTGACAGACTATGTTTTCCAGCCAAAATTATGTATTGAAAAAAATAAAATATTGCGACCGCTAGACAAAAATTCATTCAAACTAAACGGTCAGCTGATGTAACAAGGCATTGAAGCTCGTGTAACAACCAAATTCAAAATCATTAAATTTAAGAATACTTTTCTTCGTCAACCCCAAAAATCCGGCAATTTTTACTTACATTTCACGGACATTATTAAATATAAGTTAGATATATAACATTGTTTTGTTTAGGATACGGTGTCTCTTACGATGAGTGATAATTACTCTTTCTGAATATGCTGAAAAAAGACAAAACTTCAAGTTGAGAAATTAAAATTTTATCCTTTTTTAAATGTACGTATTTTGCGATGAAATTGTTCTCTCGAATAAAACTGATAAGCAACCTGAATTGATCAGATTTCATATTTTTAACGTAGCATTAAAAACTCTTGGTGAAGCATATGCGCCACTATGCATGGGTAGCTTTCAAAGATATCCTGGTTTGTCGTAACGATTTCATAATTTGACCTGAACAAAGCTAGATGATTTACCTGGTGTCGAAACAAACGCCACAGTATGTTGTGTACCAGAATACACAGTTGGTCCTGTAGGAGGTGGAGGAGCTGGTGGCTGTGTTGAGTAGCCCATTTGAGGCTGGGGTTGAGTTGGATAGCTTGGGTACGGCGGGGGTTGTCCATCAGCGGTTGGGTATACAGCCTTGTCGGTCATGCTGAGTGGAGATCAACGCTGAGAAAACGGGGAAGTAGAGACGGGAAGAACTTGTATATAGCTGTAAGAGAATTTAGACGTCACAACTTTGAGTGTTTAGTAAATGCAGATGACAGCCTAGTCCCGGATGCGCCGAGGAAGTCGCTGAAATAATCATCAGCACTGTTTTCTTAGCCTTGAGTTCTGACGTTCGTGGGTTTCTGATGTGATGTATGTTCACGTTCGCGTAATTTATAAAGCTATTGCCAACGGTGATTGGCATACGTATGTAACATCTGTAATTCAAATTTATTGCCTGTTTGTTGATTGTTGGTAACTGTTGTATTTTCAATAGTGTCGGTCCAGAGGCAACTCGTAATGACGACTAGTTTTATGGCCATACAGGTAAGGACCCTTGGTCCTACAGTGCAGATCCTTACTTCTGTTTATCAGTTCGTTGCTAGGGTGCGTAAGTAAGTATGCCGCCTATGTTCCTCTTTTTCATTTCTTTAGATATCATTTGATACCACTGCTAGAGTAAGAGTTTTGGTGTGTGGAAAGCGAGCATTAACCACCAGGCATTTAGTGTGAAACTATTCTTAAAATTACCAAAAACTATGAATGAATCACTGGTTATCACCCATTATCATGAGCTAAGACACTTTAAAATAGAGACTGGGTATCCGCACATTCCATAAAATACTTGTAAATACC
Source organism: Ptychodera flava (assembly GCF_041260155.1). Lineage (NCBI taxonomy): Eukaryota > Metazoa > Hemichordata > Enteropneusta > Ptychoderidae > Ptychodera > Ptychodera flava. The sequence goes on from NC_091938.1 coordinate 4,166,191, forward strand.
ATTGGATTAAAACGTAGTGCGTTATGTCATGCATGTTTGATTTCAACGTTGCTAAATACTTGAAATATAAAATACACGTACTTGCAATCAACAGGTGGTTTCAAGCTTGACGTCCACTTCTCAGCGCAGTGTTCCGATGTATGGCTTCCGATGAACAGGGTCGATATTTCGTTTGTACGTAACGCTCTACTACACTGACTGTTTATAACTCTGTAGTTACAGGCTGTGTGTCTTTGATTTACCGTCACATCATAAGTCAGTTGGGGCTTTTGGTCGTGGCTTTCTTGGGTCACATGACTTCCGTCCATATCATTGGGTGTATGGACCGGAAAATGTTCACCAATACACCACGAATACACTGCGTACAAGACCAGTGTTCACCATTTGAATAAAAGTAGGGGTTATCAATTCCTGACGACTAAGCTCAAAATTTTGTGTTGCGGGATTGTCTTAGATTTTACGTTAGTTCAAACTAGCAATTTTTAATCGATGCTGTGGCAGATTTCTGAGGAATATAACGAGCAATAGTTCAAAGATACACTGGAAGATATTCCGTGTCTTTATTTAAGAACTCTTATCTATTACTGAACGGCACATACCACTTCTGAGCTATCTCGTGTTCCATCGCCGATTTACGATTGAAGAGAATTTGTCCATCTTCTGTCAAGATTGTTTAGTCAGTTATGTGTCTGTTCTCAAAAGAGTTAAGGAAAAGACCCTATTGAGTTTTTGGTACTTAAGCCTTACTTTTCGGTCAAGAAAAGTATAATTTTCATGTTGTATTTAAGTCATTTGCTAATTTGTCGCCATTTCAAGCATTATTAGTCATTTTGAATGTTATATACGTTTCTCAAATTATGTGACAGAAATCTATCGATAATCTTGAATGTATAAAAATTAACAAGGTGAATGAATTGGACGGCTACGGAAACCAGTAATGTCAATTCTTGAGAAAGTTTAGATTTTGTCACAATTCGATGGAGTGCGCAAGCTGATAATGATTTTTTCACTTTTTCAGGCGTTAATGAGTTTATGTAAAATGTTGTATTCAGAAATATGTATGCTATCAGTCTAGACGGCTGCATTTTGCACCGAGCTGGTATAATATCAACAAAATGTAACTCATAATCATAGAGCAGTTGATAAGTAGATAGGACCATGATCCCTACATGGAAACGATGGAGGGACTGTGATATGATTTAAAAAGGGGAAAATGATATGCTTGTTTCATTTTGTCTTGTTTGTTTTCCGGTGATTTCATCCAGACCAACAAGTCTTTTGACAGATGTGTCAGGCGTCCTAGCAAAGGTTAATATTTTTGCTAGGACGCCTGACACATCTGTCAGAAATTATTATTAATCTAAATCTTGATAAACGGCATGCCATATTGGTTCAGCCTATGTATAAAAAGTATGTATGTTTGCGAAGCACGACCCTTGGAGCCTCTTCTGACATCACCAGACTACAGCGGTAAAGTACACAACAAAGGCAAATAAAAATGTTTAATGAATAACAGAATATGATAGGTATCCACAACGAAGATCTCATCGTGTTTGATCTTCAAAGTTTCAAATATAGTTGATCCTTTGAGAAGGTATTCGGTCACAACATACGTCAGCTGATGACGTCTCCATAGAAACGTGACTCACTCAGTAAACTATCTTGACCTTTCTCTGACCTACAGTTCAATCTTTGATAAATCCGAATAAAAATAATTTTTAAGATTTTCAATAAATACTAACTGGATGTTTCTGGTCCTTGACATTCAGCAAAAGTGATGCGACGATGCAATTGTTTTTCTTTTTCTTTTCTTTCTTTCTTTATCTTATTCCTAACAATACTTGCCTGCATTATTGATACAACAGTTATTGTCTTTTGTCACTAGCTGCATTATATTTCCGTTTTCTTTTTAGCATTTTTGGACATGCAAACAGGGATATCAAGGTTAGTTATACTGATGAGTATGTAACCAAAAACGACATGATGCGCAGGTTCTGAAATGCAAATGACGCGCGCGATGACCAGAAACAATTTTTTTTGGCCTAACATCGTATAAATCTCCATATTATTAGAACGCGTCTTTGCTGTAAATTACAATGCAGGTTACGAGGTACATAAATGCTAGTATTCCACTTTTAATAAATAATGATTAGGATAAAATTTCAATACCAAAACAGTGCTAATTAAGGTAGTATACGTCTCGAAAGTGAAAGACTTAAACTTTTTGCTCAAACTTGCCCCAAGGAATCTTTCAAAATCATGAATGAAAATCGGGGTCACCTTGCAAATTTTGGTACTAGGGAAACAAATACCCCAAAATTTACCGATATTTGAAATTCAAAATGGCCGCCATTCCTGTGTTAACGCTATTGATAAAAATAACATTTTCGAATTTCGAAAAACTAAGCCGGTATTTTTTTTCACCAAGAGCTTTAAAATGAATCCCCACAAGTGGTACATCAGGAAAGAATTGTAAAAGTTGAGAGTCTGAATATCTGTCCCCGACGCGCGTTCTACCTTAATGTTATCTGCATACATGAATATTAACCCATCATGCATCTTGCAGTAAGAGACATTAAGTAGCAAGTATTTCATAATTTCAGAAGGGCATTCAGACGTAACGACGAATTAGATCGTTCATGGTGTCCGGTGAAAAATAACATCTTATAAAAAAGTAAAGTCGTTCGCATGTTTGGATCTGTCCATGGTCACGTGATCGTGACCAGCGGTAACTATTCTCACCACTGGGATTATAACTCGGACTGTGACATACCAATGTAGAGAAACTGAAAGTGTAGTAAAACTATATTTCAAGAAAAAAAAATCAAAATTTGGGGATATAATGCTACCTTTTTAATGGTAACGTCTTCTGATAAAGCGCATTATGCACTACAGTGCATCGGTAACTTGTGTTTGCGCTCCACCTCACATATCAATTTCTCAGATCATGTCGTTTTACAAATTAAGGGTCGATGGCGTGCAAACAAACTGATGATGGCCATTAAAAGTGAAACATCGTGAATTAATGGCTTTCGTAGTTTTTTCAATACTTATAAATATATTTACCGGTAGGGAGATCCCTCCCCGTTTTGAAGGAGAATGTTATAAGTTCGCACTCCACAAGCTGACGTTGTCTTTTTTTTTTGAAATACATGGATGCAACGTATGCCGGATAACTTACTTTTGTCGATGAATACATATTTTACAGGTAACAAACAGAATGAAAACACTGTAGATGAAATTATGACAGAGATTTCAACTGTATACAGTTCTGTGAAAGTTGATGTTCATAGTTGCACGAAATTAAGTAATGTTTCTGTTCTTTTGCATACATATATTGGCTTGGTGTCTTTTTTATTTCTGTACAATGAATATCATCATCGACTTCTGAATAACAATTTTAGAACAAACTAAAAACAAACGCACCCACTTTTGCTACAAAAGAGGGCGCTGTTCAGTTTGTCTGTTAGTTTTCAAAACCAGTGATACAATTAACCCTTTTCCTGCCAGACAGTAATAACTGTATCACTTCCCCATCAGCCAAGTCAGTGAAAAGCGGTATTGAGCCAAAACATGACGTATTTTCACCCACTTGGCTTGGTATGTTATAGCATCTTTTGTCCAATAAAAATCAACTTTAGAGTGTTATATTTTCAACAGCCTTCATTATTACATCATATGGAATACGTTGTGTTTCATTAATTTTAACCATCTTGACCTGGTGGTGAAATATGAACTTGGCAGGAAAAGGGTTAATGATTATGAATAAAACCCCAACAAACCCAAAAACAACATTGCAAGGATCTTTAAAATCACCACATAATTTACTGTTGTTCCATATAGACACAGTATTTGCTGAATGAAACATGGCACAAATTGCCAACACACTGAGTCGTAAGCACAGTGTGAATTAAGTTGAAGCCAGGGTTCTGATGTGCTGCTTAAACTCCTTCACACTGTTAATAGATTCAGAGGCTGACCGTGAAGGAATTGAAAACAGTAAGCTCTGACCAATATGCCTTGAAAAGCTAATTTGAGATGCCACAGATTCAACTCTTTGATACATAAAGACTTGGTGAAATTTTTAAAAATTTGTAGAATGGTTCCAAGGTTTCTGAAATTCTGACAATTGAAGGGCACACAGCTCTGGTAATGTTCACATTTAAAGAATACAAACACAAACGCATATTCATTTATATTCTTTTATTCCTTGTTACACTTGAAAATGACATTGATTGCACAGGGAAAGATACAATCAAAACAGCATATCCAAAGCATCTTTGTATATTTACATGAAGTAAGCACCAAGTACCTTGAAGTATAAAAGACAAATATCATTCACAAATAAACCCAGATTGAAATAATGATATGAAGTTGTGAATTTTCTTGATATTACACCTTCACAACTTAAAACCCAATATTTGGCAGGCTGGTTCAGAATCTCTGAGACTCATCTTCCAATTCAAATCACACATCCCAAAAAATATTTTGTTGAATTTTCCCCTAAAATTTCAGTTATCCTATAAGAAAATGATATTTACATGCTTTGCTACTTCTTCAACATTGATGTGTACGTATCGGTAAATATGTTGAATCTGTTTGAAATGGTGAGGGTGTGATAATAAAACTGGTGTTAGAGGGTAGGTGGCAACACTTATGGTTTAGAGGACGTAGACCGCATTTTGCATTAATCAATGAGTACCTAGAAAGCACAGAACATGTGGCGGAAAAAGGTGACTACAAAACACAAAAATCTTTCCTGTTTCAAGTTCTTAAACACCACTCCACAAGAATACTACACTGATCACTGAACTTACTCATCTCTCCGTAGTTACCCATATTTGCTTGAAGGCAAAAAACTTTTGATAAAACAGGTAAAGTAATTTTGACAACAGATGAAGAATGTATTTCCTAGACAATATAACATAGTTCCGAGTTAGACAAGGAGAAACTATTTTTTAAAACCCTGCAAGTGTGAAAATGAAGAATCTCTAGTGGCATAAATACAGTGCAATAGTTTCTGATTTACACATTTACATGGCTAAATAAATTGGTCATCTTTGAGACATACACATTAAATACAACACTTTCTATGTCATGGCATAGAGGTTTGTACAGATGTTACAATCACGTAGAGCACTCTGGTATAAAGGCAAGTCTTTGGTTTAGGAAAACCCAAGGAGAACACTGTGTACATGTATACATGTATTGCAATGCTATTTAAATGAAGTTAAATTTTGCATGCTTAAAATTTCAGATTTCAAGTTGAAAAACATAACCAAATTCCGATTATTGAGACCATTGAACTTGATGACTCATCAAGCTGAATGAAAGTCATAAAAGGAAGAAATATCTTCAAGTTCATCAAACACTGAGCACACTTAATGATGACATTTGGTAATGGTAGCTGTCCACAAAAATGAGAATGTCTCACAAACAGATTTAACTTTTGATTCATTTACAGTTGGTAAATCATCATAAATTATGACAAAACTTTGCATTGTTTATTTGTTGCCAAGAAACCATCCAACGACATGCTCTGATGAAATAATAAGTGAACAATAACTCAACTGATGTCTTCTAGTGTAAGAAAAATCTCAATTTTTGCTCAAATAAAGCTTTGGCTGATTTCAATACTTTGGGCAGGCAGGACAGTTAAAAAGTTATGAATGGGGTAACAGCTTTACTGACTTGGATAAAAAAGATTGGTGATATCGCTTATTGGGAAAAAGTTACTACAGTGGAATAAGTCTGAAAGAATAAATGACAAATGGTACATTTGTGTAATTTTTTGACAGATCACGTGAAAGATTGCAGCATTCATGAATTCTGGAACATTCCCTTTGATAATACCCAGGTTGCCTTTAGTGAATATAATCCAAAACTGTAACTGTAGGTTTATTATCACTGTAAGAGAAATAGCTTTGTAAGTTCACCCTGACCCTGTACTGATTGGAATCACAATAATTTTGATACTAAGACACACACAAAATCTACAGCACAAGAAACACTGGTAAAATAATGGCACACCATTGTGTGCACAAAGATAGACTGTATAGAATAATTTGTTTACGTGTCAGTACAAAGATACATCAGCAAAGACTCTGATCCATAAACTCCATAACTCTACAGAATGTCTATCAAACAAAACCGAGTTGTACAAAGAGAGTGTAAATATTTTCCAGCATCAACGCCCTTCTGCCAAAAATGGTTTGGTCCAGCTGAGATATGTATGACAGCAGGACTAAAATACAAGGCATGGGCACACACACAGAGTTCCAAAATTCAACTGTGCAGATGGATTTCTGATAAAATGGAGTTATAAAGACAATAAATATGATGAAGAAGTTTGATACTGACATACCTTCAAGGCAAACCTTGAGGATCTACATTTTGATTATAAAACCACTTACTGACTAGCTTTTCATATTATTTACATATTCCAAGAACTACAAAGGTAAAAAGAAATCACTATTTATGGGAAGTGTGACATTCTCAGCAAATGACATTTTTTTTTGAAAGAAATGAAGTTTGTGTTGATGCCCTCCCTCTTGCATAAACTTTGGATAGAACACAAAGGCTTAAGAAAGGTGATTAGGTTGAATTATAATTATGGTATTCTGCCATCAACTTTGAATTCAAGTCACGAGTCAAAACAATGAAGAAGTGGTAGATGTTACACTGGAATTGACAACTACAGACAGAAATTTTTGTCATGGATTGTTGTAAGTTGATAGTGGCTACATCAGACTGATTTCTACAAAATACTGCCTTTATTTACTCTTTACCCGATAGCTATTTATCAAATGTTTTTATTGTTTTGTACTCTTTCAAATGTAGACTCATGCCTAACATAGTTTCACAAGTTCCTAAAACATTAAGTGGCACAGTAACAGATGATATGACAAGGACGTCAGTGTTTATGTTTTGGCAGTTCTATTATCAAAACTCCCATCATGCATTGCTATTTTCTTGCATGTCAAATACATATGAGAAATCATTGTGAAAAATAACATGAAAATAAAGATTGTTATCTTTATAATGTGGAATATTTTGATACTCATGTCCAGTACAAGGTGCATCATTGCTGTCTTCAATGAATTATCACATACATTGACGTCACCTGTATTTCTATCATTCAAGTTTTGATCTAAAAGAAATTTGTAAGTTGAGTAGAATTACAAGAGGACTTGATGCATAGAATGAATGCTATACCAACAAAACCATTGGGCGTAGCAGCCAACATTGATTTTGTCATCTATCCAAGCCTCTTCCTGTGAGGTTTACAACATGGTTGAAACTTTGTAGCAAAATATGTCATATGCATTGTGCTCTAATGGACTCAGGAGTAACAATTTGGAGACATTAAACATACATAGAAACAGGATTTTCTGTCACAAGTCTTGCTTAGGTGGTGATACACTGACTTGACCCGATAATGACGGTGTGTGCCTTCGCCATCTTATGGGTATCTTGATTTTTATGCTGATTAGAATGTCTTCACCTATGCTGGGTTAACTTTACCAGGTATTTTCTACAGCATTAGCAATATGTTGCAACATGAACCTTTGATTAAGGAAGAATGTGCCCTGGGGACAGACATTTGGACTTGAATTGTTCCAATACTTTTCTGTTTTACTGTTTGTTGAGGGCTCATTTTGAAGATCATGGAGTGAATACATGTTTTAAATGTCCTAGTTTTGAGAAAATTAAAAATTTAATTGTCACACTAGAGTCAACACAGGCATGGCAGCCATTTTGAATCTTAAATGTTACATAATTTGTTTTCCTTGTTGATTTGGTAATAAAATGGCTGAAGTTTCCTTTAAGAAACTTTGAGCAGCAGTTTAAGTATGTCGATTTTTAGACGCATATTATCTTTGATCCATCAGCAGTTCTTGTTGTGTGTGATACATGTTACTAGTTTTGCTGTACTCCCATCTACATATTGAGATATCGATCATACTGCTGGACAACAAAGCCAGTATTTGTTACAAGTCTTGTTATTCAATGTTTATTGAGGGCAATAAAAATGTCAATGCCACAAGAGTGCTATTCATTCCACACTGCTTATATTTGATACAGCACAGTGCTTACACTTCCTGTTACAATTGGAAAAGCTGCAATGTATGGCATTTACAAGTTAGTTGCTTGACTGAAGTTTATAAATTGCAAATCAATACATTTTATATGAAATGAATTAAGTAGGGTATTATGAACACTGGACGCTTCTATCATATGTCAGTGGAACTCTAATATGTAGATTGATGGAGATCCAGCTACCAAGCACTGCTGTTTTCTTATTTGTATATATAATTCATGATAAATGCTCTGCAGACTTTCCAGGCAAATCCTTTGGTTTATGTCAGCACACCATTAAATGGCCAGATACTATAACGTTTGATGATTTTTCACAAATTTTGTTTGTATTTAAATTGCAAATTCCAGTTCTACTCCCAAGCATGTCTAAAAACCAATTATCTAGCTTGTTAAGATAGTGTCTATACATGTAAAATGCACAGCTATTGTTTCCGTATGAATTCTAGTCCAGACCAGAATTCACTTGTCAACAATAACAATGCAGTTTACACATATACAGGCTGAGTTGACAAGCTGAATACTGTGTATCTCAACATGCTTTGGGGAGTAGAACAAGAACTTGCAACTGACATTGAAAACCAAAATGGTGAAATATCACCCAAAGTTACAGCTACTTGACCTTTCAGTGTTGTTTATCCATCATCATTGCAATTGCAAATATAAATAAATGTAATGCTAACAGCACACAGCAGTCAGTAAAAATGTTGCATCATTTATGCCTGGCTTAAAGAATTTGAAAGAAAATACACAAGTACAGGTGAACAAATACTTTAAGGTGATACAACATGTGTTGTCATGCATAATTACTTTTCACACAGTTTTCATAAAATATTTCATAAAATATTTCTGAACAAAATGGTTACTTTTGGAATTTACACTGATATATGTTGCTAGATTTTTCAGTAAAATTTGAGAAAGCATCTGATACAATGATGACATTAGTAAGGTAGTAAGTGCAAGGCAGAAACGACATGTAAGTAGTTGACAAAGTGTACATGATGTGCAGTGATAAGAGTTGGGTAGTTGAGGTTGCAAACAGTGAATGAAGTCTGAAAGTTTATTGTTTTGTATTCCTGCTAATGTTCAGCATTGTGAAGAATTTTCACATTGTAAAGAGTACATCAGTTTACAATCCTCTTAGAGGAAGCATTGTCTTTGAAGACAACATACAAGATACCTCTGATCCATCGTTTGTGTTTTCTTTTGAACTTAAATGCAACAACTGTTGAAATCTCTTGCAATCCCATAATGCAATGTGCAGCTTTCCCATGATGCTCCTGTCTCTTCTCCCAGAATGCCTGTGGAGGTATCCCAGCATGCTACCTGTTCTCCCAGATGTCATCCATGTTGTCTATTAAATCTTCTAGGCAACTCAGTGTCTTTAAGTTTTCAGTGTAAAAAACCAAGTCTGATGTAACCAAACTACAGAATAAAATGGATTAGAAGTCTTTGAATGAAAGAAATTGAGTAAAAATTTTCAAAGTTTTCAGAGTAATAAATTAAGCCTAAAATCACCAAACTAAAGTACAAGAAGACAATAAATCTACAGGAATTTTGTAAAAGTAACAGACATTATCACATGAACTGGCCCGAATTCCCACCTGTGTGACGTAGAACAGGACGGATAAGAAATCCGAATTACCCCTGTTGTACGTCATCAACCGGAACTTTTTTCTTGCATGGTACCCTTCATGCGGGTCGCGACGTGAACATAGACTGACTTGCAATTGTCGTGATCGATGCCATGTGCCATGCTCTCAAGACACTTTTTCAAAAAAGGTGACGCGATAAATTCACACATGGAAACATAGAAGGCATGTCCAGCGAAATTTCGAGTCGCTAAAACTATAGCTGTTCCCGAGAATCGAATGGGGATACCGCCGATCCAGTCGAGTCGCCTCGTAAGGCTCAATGTGGACGTCGTACCTGGCGATCCCGGTTGGCGATAAACCTAAAATCTTCACCTCAACGGAAGTTCAACTGAATAAAGGAGTACAGTATAATCTTCGGGAAAGCGACATACAGGCAAAAGCATAAAGTCATTCGACTAACAACGATAAATTTCCTTCATCATACAAAAAATTCCGTAAATTCTTGCTCGGAATCAAACCTGTAGCGGCGTAAGGTTGTAGCGCTAGCGAAGACATCAACTGTTGAGCTGTAGGCTATAAGCTTATGCATTGCAGCGCTGTGGAATCCGATGTACTTCGAAAGTTGACTCAGACAACACTCAAAACAGAGTTTCCGTCAAGTAAAATTAGGATGTATCTACGGGTGAGATATATGTCACTGCAAACATCAAAATCCTTAAGACGAAAACATTGACGACCGAGATCGGGATTAACGAGTTGACACCGGCATGGCAGAGACCGGTGACGGCAGCGTTGTGGGCATAAACATGCAATGAGGTACACTCTGTGTGTCATCGAACGGAATCTTTCGCGCTCGCCACGGTCGTAAACTTGTGTGATATTTTGAAAAGCCACGGAATCTCTGAGAATGAGAATTACTGTTTCGGTCGTTGCATTTACTTCATAAATCTATTTGTAAATATTCTGAATAACTCTGAATACTGTGGCTATCCGTCGCTAGCACGATGAAAGTTATGTCGACCGTACCGATGGCCGACTTGCCTTGGCATCGGTACAGCGCGAGACAATGATTGACAGGTTCACGTGACCGAATCCGTATGTCTTGTTGGTGGAGATACTATTTCATGTAGCAAATTTCAGCTTAATGGATTTATGAATGAAAGTATCTCCTGGGTGACGGGCCGCTTTACTCTTTAAATGAAAGTAATCCGCGTAAGTAAAACACAAATCGCGACGAAATTAATGCAATTTGTTACGATAATTTTGATCCATCTACGTCAAAAGAAAAATAAGAAGACTGTTCATGTGATAAATATATAATCCCATGGTATTTTTCTCTGTTTGACGTCATCGTATACTCGTGTTTTTCGCGGAACCGCACAACTTCTCGCCTTCGGCTCGAAGTTGTACGGCTCCGCGAAAAACACTCGTATACGATGACGTCAAACAGAGAAAAATACCATGGGATTATATATAATAATTCTATGATTACTTCTCTGTTGGCTGACATATCATAAGATACGGTTAATAGCAAAATGTGATCAGAAAAGAGATTAATTATTTATTTTCATTTGTTGAAAATCGCACAGCATAAAAAAATGTGCTTAGGACAATATTGAATTACAGACAAATGTTGCACCAAGAAATTACTTACCCGTGTTGAGGTCCCCCATCATTAGAAACATTCAGTTTAATCAACTGTTGACGTAAATGCTCTTTGAAAGATACGTTAATTCTCATAAATAATACCTACAATAAAACAAGACAAAATGGGAAAAACTTGTGATGCAACTACATAGAGAATGAGGTTTTTTATGCAAAGTGAAATTGAAGTGTCTTATTGAACAACTATGAGGCTTTCTTGACCTGTGGCATAGCAACAGAGGAGAATATCCTAATCAATTTCTCATCTCCTGATTGGTCAATTTTGAAATGGAAGGGGTACAGATGAAACTAAATATCACAAATTAACCATTTTCTGAAGGATTGCCTTAGTAGCAATAATAGTCATACATCAATTACAAATATTTGTTTTACAAGCCAAAGCAAGTTGAAAGTTCAACACCTACTATTTAGCTTGTCAACACAGTGTCTATATGTTTAAAATGCACAGCTATTGTTTACATTTGAATTCTAGTCCGGATCTGAATTCCCTTATCAACAATAACAATGCAGTCTACTCATATACAGGTTGAGTTGACAAGCTGGATAATGTGCATCTCAAATTCTCTGGGAGTAGAACAAGATACTGCAGTTGAAATTAAAACAAAAGTAATGAAAACAAAACATCAAAAGTTACAGCTACAGGCCCTTTTATGTCACACAATAAAAACGATTAGAAACGATGATAAGAAATGAATACAGGTTTCACTCACTTTAATTTGTTCAGGTGGTAATAAATCTATAATGGCTTCATGAAGTTTGTTGATTTGTTTACAGATTGCACGGAATGAAGCAGAAGGTACCGGAGCCTTAACTTCCCACTGGAAGAAATCAAACAACTTGAGTAAAACAAATGAAGACAATGTTCACTTTAATTTAGGCTAGGATGATGTATATTTCAACGTCAGTTGAGGTGACAGATTCAACTATAGAGGGCGCATATCTTGTCAGGGGCTGTGACTGAATCACAGTCCCACAAAACCATTGTATCGTTGACCTTTTCCTGCCAGACAGTATTAAGACTATTACTTCCCCATCAGCCAAGTCAGTAAAAAGTGGTATTGAGCCCAAACATGACGTATTTTCACCCGCTTGGCTTGGTATGTTATAGCATCTTTAGTCCAAAAAAATCAAGTTTACAGTATTTATGTTTTCAACAGCCTTCAAATGTACAGTATTATGTTAAAATACACCATATGGAATATGTTGTGTTTCATTAATTTTAACCATCTTGACCTGATGGTGAAATATGGACTTGGCAGGAAAATCGTTAAAAAGAAGACTCAGCTTGGTTGATGTCGCAGGTTTCATGTGTTTAAACTGTAAAGAATGACAAGAAACAACACATAGCGCAAAATATTCTGTGATAAAAGTAGCTGGCTTTTAATGTTCCTGTTATAAAACCACACCTAGTAATGTAATTTTTGAACACATTCAAAATTGTGGATATCTTATGCTTCTTTTATACAGGAAGAGACATACCTTAGACAATTGTTTCTCAAAAGCACTGTCCATAATTGCAACAAGTTTACTGGATATTTCTTGCACATGATCATTGTAATCCTGTGATACAAAAGACAGCAAAATTAAGACAGTCAGATGGAAATACATCAAAGTAGATTCTGAATGACCTTTCATGTATACTTCACTTGTATGTGCAAAAATGAATATTTATCTGAAATTTTTTACCAGACTTTCCAAAATAAGGTATCGCAGAATGAGGGAACTGATACTTTGTGGCTAGAAATGTTATGATTACACAATTTACACAGTAAAATATACACACTATACATTCCTACAACATGCTACAGCACTGATCACGACTGAAAAACAATACATTTGGCCAAATTTTTGTCAGTGTAGCAAGTCTCACGTATACAATACCCAAATCCCTTCTTGTAATCATATCCTGCTATGACTATCATAATTTTCAGTCCTTACCTTTGAAATTTTTTCAAACTGTTTCAACATGACATGCTGCTTAGGTTGTAATCTTGACTCAAAGTGTGTTTTGACCAAAGGAATGTAATAAGCTACTAGTTGTAAACATCTCGATGCTAAAGCTGCAGAAATCAACAAAATGAAAGAAGGGGCATGTTGTTTTGAAGTTGAATTGATATATTGTTGGAGATATGATGAGCATAAAAAAGTTGTTTGAAACCTTTTGTCACAATGGTTTGGTTCAAACCTATTGTTATCAATGATGATTTTGGACCTTTTCACAGGGAATAGGGTGAACAGGTTAAAAATAAATTTGTAAATGGAGGATTCATTTATCATAATTTGCTTGTGGGTATAAATACATGCATAGAATAGTTAAATGTTTCTATGTGTTTGTGTATGCGTGTGTAAAGTACACACATCTGTGAGTCATTTAAGACTCAAGATTAGCTATAAGTGAATTACCATGTGGCATGTATTCTGAGGCCATGGATCATGCCACGTGTACATTATGTCTGGTACAGTGGGAGTAGAGCAAACGTCTGTGTGTTTGTCTTTTCCTGATCCATGACAACTATATGAATGAGAATACACACTTGCTATTCATAAATTTTGTATTGCTTTATCAGTAGATTTTCTGTACAATATTTGAAAATAACTTATTACAGCTGCTCCTCCTTTTTTATTTTGATATTAATAAGGGATGCAGAAAATTCACTCACCATATTGAAAACAAGGTGTTACAGACTTAACCCTTTGAGCGCCAAAGTCCATTTTTGTCCCCTACATAAAATAAACCCCCTGTCAATTTTTCTCAGACTTTTGCCAAAATTTTGAGAAAAAAACTAGCCAAAATGATGTCCATTTGGTCCAAAATTATCAAAAAATTACAGAAAAATTCATAAAAATTGGTAAAATTTTGCACTAAAATTTTGGCTGGAGAAAATTACAGCGCTCAAAGGGTTAATTCTGTCTGGCTGCCAAGTTAATATTTGCTCCTAAAAACCATAGCATAACGCATTTTGGTAGTTTTTTCCTTGCTCACAGCCAGCACTTATTTTTAACACCATGTGCCTATTTTCTACATCCCTTGGTTAATACTAGACCTTGCATCCACACCAGAAAGTGGCAAATCTAGAAAAAACAACGGTTCTGCCTACACTATCTCGCTCAGTTTATAAAATTGCAAGTGAAGAACATTTATGACAAATTTCAACTTTTTAAGGTAGAAATCACTGTGCATTCGACTGGCAAACTTCTCTGAAAAATAACATTGTGTCTCATCAATTTCACGCAACCTGCTCACAACTAAAAGTTTAAATATTGATCATTTGCATTAATGTAACACGTTTGAAAGAAGTTACAATAGAGTAATGTAACTTTAAGATGAAAAAAACACTATTTCAAAGAGCCTGTCACATGATGAGATTACAGAATCTGAGATTTTTTGCCTGAACAAATATCGGTATCTTGGAAACGGGTGACAACCTGAAAATGAAACAGAGGTGAAGAGAACTCAGACATATAATTTTTCATTTAGTAGTTTGACAGCAATCAAGATTTATTAAAAATATCACATTTATTACCTAAGTTTTTTGTTGTAATTGTCTTCAGACCGACTAACTGCAGTGCTCCTGCACCTAGTACCAGCTGACAGGTCCTTGAGTTAAAATTCTGTTGAATGGAAAAACCAACAGTAAGATAAAGCAGTCTATAAAGGACATGAGTGTAATACTATGATTTTTGTACTGTTAATTTTATCATAAGATGTCTGCAAATAAAGATAATTTCCAGGAATGATATTGTTGTTATTATGACAACAACAATGCATTTATGTTGGTGGGAATGATATCATTTTTGTGATCATAATATTACTCAAATACACAAATTCTTTTCCTCAACATTGTATTAAAAGGAGCTTGACTTTTTACAGGGGGGATGTGGGGTGTGTTTGTGTAGGGGGGGGGGGTGCACCAGGGGAAATCAGGGGTTGTCAATCACGCAAAATGTGGCCCTCCAACAGGACAGATTTGTAAAAAATGACCCTCCCAATTCTTCTGGCCCACCCACTTGTAATAACCGTAAAATCCCTAATGTTATACCAAATGGTTTGACACGACACAGAAGATTTTTCTGTTCAGAGAGTAGTAAACAACAATAATAATGATGATGATAAGTCAGTGATTGTTATGAGGTAAATGCAAAAAAGCCCTATTTTACACTCAAGCCATAACTGTGAAATGTATTTCCACTTCAAATTTTTAAATGTGTTCAAATGCTCTGATGTAATTCTATGAAGCTCTTAATGCATTTATAGCGTACAGAGAAATTCTGTGAAAACAGCGGATTCTTTTTTGTTGGTGTTTAATAATCACAAAAATTTCCAGTTCAGGAGACAGCAGTGTTTCCATAAAAAGTTCTGATAAATGTACTTGTGGTTATGACAATGCAATTGTCCATATACATTTCCCATGAATTTCTAGATCAAGGAGTATGGTAGTAAGGAAGTATGCACCTTGAAAATGAAAGATTTGTTCAAACTTTCCTCAAGAAAACTTTCAACATTCTTTCTAAAAATGAGGAATAAAAATCAGGTATGACCACGCAAATTTTGGTACCCAAGGAACATTCATAGAGTTTAGTCTATCAGAAAATATTAAATCATTGATGTTGAAAATGAAAGATTTGTTCAAACTTTCCACAAGAAAACTTTCAATATTCTTTCTCAAAATGAGGAATAAAAATCAGGTATGACCTCGCAAATTGATGTTGAAAATGAAAGATTTGTTCAAACTTTCCTCAAGAAAACTTTCAACATTCTTTCTAAAAATGAGGAATAAAAATCAGGTATGACCACGCAAAGTTTGGTACCCCAGAAACATTCATAGAGTTTAGTCTATCAGAAAATATTAAATCATTGATTTCCAAAGGCGGAGAAAATTGTTCAAAATGAGCTAACACAAGTTGGAGACCAGAAAAGTTCTGTAAAATTTTGAGAGTCTGAATATCTGTCCCAGAGGTAAATTCTACCTTCAAAACATCCATGAGGAATTCACCAAAATTAAACAGTTAATTCAAAACTTGATGGTGTGGGAGTTCTTCACATACCATCTTTGTTCACTGATATCTACACTCCTACCTGTAATATTTCTATAAGTCTAGTCAGTATATCCGGTACAGCAGACGGCATATCATCAAGACACTGGCAGTATTCTATAATCATCTTCAACAGTAACAACACAGTTCTGTAGGATGGTAAAGACATCAATGTCAGTGCTTTCGCTAAGGTTAGGGAATATAGGTAAATTAGTTTGGGAACTCTGAAAAAATGTTGTTATTCTTGTAATATGATTCACTTTAGAATAAAATTATACACAAACATGACGTTTTACAGATTTTATATACTTCCCTAATAAAGGGAAAAAACATCAAACATGTAATGCAAGTATATAAAACTTATGATCACTTGTGAAGTACACTTGAATTACTTATCCAATTTCAGTCAATATTATAGAAGAATGTTACAACAAAACAAAAAGTATCTTAAAAAAATACTACAAGATAGCCTTTCTCCATTTAATCAATTGAACTACAAAAAAGTTCAATTTGCAGTCTTGCGTTTCAGGGTCTGTAAAAGCCATACTATGACAACTATAAACAATGTACACTCAAATATACCAACTATTATAAACAGAAATTTCATTTTGCTGAGGGCTTAGTTTCACTAGGATTTTCCTAATTAAGTACCATTGTTCTCATTTCAAAAGGGTTTAAAGATAATTTAGAAGAAGAGCATATCAATTTGTTGACCTCTTAGATAGATCCATATATGGATCTATGCAAATCCATAAATGGATCTATGCAAATCCATAAATGGATCTATGCAAATCCATAAATGGATCTATGCAAATACATGTAGGACTAAAAACACGGTGAAAGGGTTTTTAATGGTGCTTCCCAAGTTTTGTGGAATGCCCTATGTCTCCAAATCCATCATTGCGAAAATGTGAACGCTTTGAAACATTTGCTGAAAACAGGTCTGTTTAAAGGGAGGCCGTCGTCGGAACTGTGCTCAATGGTCACTAGGGACCCCTACGACAGATGTAAATACTGTATCCAAGGAACATTGGCAATTGATGAAAGTTAAAACATGTTTGTCATAATGTTCATCGTAAATTAACAAGTCATCGTTGATGACACAGTCCCCACTTGTTAATGGGTGCTTTGATTACAGGTCCTCAGACAGGATAGAGTCCTCTTCATTAGGTCTGTGATAAAAATACTTTTGAATAAATTCGCTTGATACATGTCTGAGTTGTAGTTCAGGACATGAAAAAATCGTAATAAAATGGCCGTCTGGCAGCCATATTGGATCGTATCACAAAACAAATTGACGTGCATATGTATGACATAGGTCAATGTCCTTGTACCAATTTTGAATAAAATCGGTTGAGATATGCCTGAGTTATGGCTCTGTACATGAAAAAATCGTGACAAAATGGCCGCACGGCGGCCATATTGGATCGTATCACAAAAAGAATTGACATGCATATCTATGACATTGGTCAATGTCCTTGTACCAACTTTGAATAAAATCAGTTGAAACATGCCTGAATTATGGCTCTGTACATGAAAAAATCGTAATAAAATGGCCGCCTGGCAGCCATATTGGATCGTACCGCAAAACAAATCAACGTGCATCTGTATGACATATGAAGTAATCCTTGTACCAAGTTTGAATGAAATCGCTTCAGGCATCTCTGAGATATCTGCGTGAACGGACGGACGGACGCACAGACGGACGGACGCACGCACGCACGCACGGACATGACCAAACCTATAAGTCCCCCCGGACGGTGTCCGTGGGGACTAAAATGTTGCAGTTATGTTGATATGATGCATCTGTATATAATGACATACATTGTTTGAAAACAACAAAGTTGCACATATGCTGTTCCGACGACCGCCTCCCTTTAATATTGCTTCTTTGATCTGGATTTTGCCTGCTGTAAACACTTCATTTCAACACTGTCTTTTTAATTTTTCAATCTGGAAATTATTCTTACTTTAATATTTATATTGCATTTTAAGTGGCTTTGATCACTGTATCTGTTGATTTTAGTTGCTATAAATTATTATTATAATAATTATTATTATCATTATTATCTATGTAAATTCATGGTCACAGTGACTTAAGGTTATTTTTCAAAGAGTTCTGATAGGTGTATATAGTATACTGATGAAATGTGACAGTTGTGCAGTCACAATACATACAAATTTTCAATGCTTTCGTTTTTGGTAAAACTGTGCTTGTACTTAAGTGCAATGGCCAAAAAAAAGAAAATGAAAGCAAACAACAAAATTGTAAATGGTATTAAAGTATAAATGACGTTTCAAAGTGTTATGAGTTCTGTTTGCTTAGCTATGTAAACATAAGAAATGCATATGTCTGGCTGAAAGTAGCTTCGGTTACAGTGAGAATATGATTCATATTTAACATGTTAAAGTATGGATACATTTTATCAGTACATGCAATCTCTAAACAATAGGAGAATGGTAATACAGGCATAGCATGTATGACACAGGTAGACATTCGATTTCAGGGACTGTTTTTCAGGATTGAACCAAAGAGAAGCACGATAAATGCATGCATAATTAGAGATGTTTACAGGATCACTGATAGGGGAGAGACGATGAATAAATTTGGGATGCTCACCCGACAACTGCATATTTCTGACCATTTATTTCAAGATAGCTTCCTGGCTTGCGTTCTTCAGATCCTAACGAATAAAATTAAGATGAGAAACTTCAAACCAATTCAGAACATGGAAGAGCAGAGAAAAACCAATAACATCATCCTGATTTATTGGTCAAAATGTCTTTTGAATTGTAACTGTTACTCTATAGTAACCCAAATCACACATTTATAATAGTGGCGGATAAATGAAATTACCATAAAACTGAAATCTTCAAAGAGATGGAGACGTTTTGTTAACCTTTGAATCATTTTTTGCAAACTTTTATGATTATTATGTATAAACACTGTTTTCAAGATCAATATATTTATATGTATTTATAATGTACTAATGATTTACGTAAACTGCATCACAGTACCAATAAAAATACTCTTCATAATCAAAGCATTGAACCATGTAAGACTGAAGACTTATCTGAGACAGTGAATTGCTGTGACAAAAATCAGAATGGATCAGCATGTATGGTAAGTTACATAATTGCTGAAACAATTTTTAAAAATCGAATGATTACCTGCTTCAGACTTCATAACAAAGGCCCCAGCCAAGTTACCTGGAAAATATTAAATTTGTACTATTCTTCAAAAAAGGTGATGAAAACGTTGATATGTTTTCCTTAAACAAACCATTTCCTCAAATAATTTGTACACCATACCCACTTTCTATGGTATAGTTGAACCTTTGTAAAATGAAACATATTCAAATATTTTGTGGTGTGTTTAAGTCACAATTTGACGAAGAAAACAAAGCAAGTGTTGATAATGATTATTCAGCCATGCATTTATAAGATGGTACAACAAGAAGCAATACCTACCATTTTCTGCAATTGTATTGACTAAATCTTGAAATTCTGCTGGTACATCAGACTGTTTCCACCTCTCACTTTCTAAAATTAAACTTCATTAAAGAAATGGAGTACAGACAAATCAATAAAAAGAGTTACTTGTGAATATATGTATGCTAAAACATTCTAGGAACCAAAATTGTTTCAAAAACCCTGTTAGTATTAGACTTCTTCATTTAATATTTTGGTTGACCTGAGTAAATACAGTTGTTCATCGCAACGGAATCTCTGAATTCAAATGTAAATGAATACAACAAATGACGTATCATGGGATACACATCATACATGTATGATGTCCAGTAATTGATCAATCAAAACCTACAAGACATATGATATCAAGCAAATGACCAATAAGACGTTACAAGTCATGTGATGTTAATCATTTGACTAATCAGAAGCTAGAAGTCATGTCAATGGACCAATGACAAGGTGCTAGTCATGTGATGCAATTATAGAGAAAATGACTCACCTAAGTTTTGTTCTTCTTTCTTCATGAAATCTATTTACAAATTTGGAAGCCTGAAAAAGCCAAACCCACAGTATAGGACGTCAACACTGGCTACAAAAATTTCTGATTATGCACTTTTCACCATATACAACCTTTGCCCGCTGTCAGAGTCATACAAATAGGTCATGTCTTCGTTCCTTTAAACCTAAATCTTACACCCTACCTTACTGCATGCACACAAATATTCAAATTAGGCCCAAATGCTGATGAATAATGAAGTAACAAAAGAAAGTGAGTGTGCAATATTTGTCTGTCTTTTTTTGAATACTCTCTTTGAAGTCTAGAATTTTTATCCCTCTATTGATGACACCTCACTGTAAAGGAAACTGCTATTCCAATGGGTGTTCTTAACCCTTTGAGTGCCAAAGTCAACTTTTGTTACCTTCATAAATTATAAAGCAGAAAATTTTTTAAGATCAAGACAATTTGTTTTCAGATTTTTTCCAAAATTTTGATAAACAACTGTAGTCAATGAAAAGTTATGTCCTTTTGCTCAAAAATTATCAAGATAATTACAGAAAAATTCATAAACATTGGTAAAATGCTGAACTAAAATTTAGGCAGGAAAAATTACAGCACTCAAAGGGTTAATAGATAGAATTCACTATGGATTATAGAAACATAAAGATTTACAATGTGATTGTTACAATGTTACAGTCATGTGACTGCTCTGGGCCAATTACAGCAACCTACATTTATGAATTCACATACAAGAACAACAGACTTGCACATGCGTAACGTTCAGTCATGTGGTAGTAACTGACCAATGAAGCATCACGTTAAATATTGAAAACTAAGAGAATACCTGATTTTGGAGGCTGCCTCTCAGTGATGTACTTCTTCTACCACACAAACCCTCACAGTCATTCACAAATAATTCAATTGCACGAGATAAATTCAAAAATTCTGTTGAAGTCAACTTCTCTAGAAATCCATCCTACAGAGAGAAAGAGGAATGTTTCTATCATTCATATTTACAATACAGCATATGGAACAAATCAATGAAATGCAGAACAGCATTAAATTTGTGGTAAAATTATTATATCAAATCCTTAAGTATATGTGTGTTAAGAATTCAAAACACCAGTAAATCATTTAGGATCCCTGTAATGTTTTTCTTGTCCAAAAATATGATTGCCTCAATAAATCAGGGAGAATCCTGGTTATATGACTGGGAAAATCAGAAGAGTTTACAGGGGTAGGTACTTTCACAAAAACACTGATGGTTTCAGTTACTAAGAGGGAAAATCCAAGGGTAACGCTAATAATTGATATTCTATGAATGATTTCTTATTAACTCCAGTATTACAATTTCATGAATTTAAACACAGGATGGGTTCCTTCAAAGAATTCCAGGACATTATAAAGGTTCTCAGCAGCTTTCCAGGGCTTTAGGGAAAGCTCAGAAATTGCAGGACTTTCAAGATGCATGCAACCTTGCATTACAACTGTGACTAATATTGTATGAAGTGAGCAACTGGACACGTCCAGCATATAAAGATGAGGCAAATATACATACATGTAAATAGTTTTGATTTTTATAACTTTATCAAGCACATTTTCTCAACATCAAAGATTTATCAAAATTTTGTGGTTCCTGAGATTGTAGTTGTAACTTTAGGTAACATTTTGTTATTTTGTTTCTTTTTATCCTTAAAGTAAGTTGAAACAAAGAATGAACTGGCAAACACTGCGCATTACGTACTACATGCAATGTCTAGTGATGAATTCTAATCTTGACTAAAATTCATTTGTCAACAATAACATTTGATGTAAACAAACATACAGAATGTGTTGGCAAGTTGAACACTAAGCATTTACATGATTTTGAGAGTAGAACAATAACAAGGAATTTATAAATGAGAAAAATATTGAGAATATGTCAAACGTTATGGCTAATGGAGTTGCCATGCAAGTACTTAGTTAAAATTCAATGCTGTCAACAGGAGAGTGAAAAAAGCCATTTACCTTACTTCTGGCTAGGAGCAGTTTCACACATCGATCATTAGCATAGTCACAGAGAAAAGACAGCAGTTCTCTTAGATTGGAACACAACTTATTGCATTCAACATTATCGATCAAAACATCACCACTGCTTTCACTGAAAAGAAAAACATGTACACGTCACACTGCACTTCAATTCAATGTTTCAAAACCTCATTGAGACGCACTTTATTTCATGATTTCTTTTGAATACAAAACATGAGAATTACAACAATGTGATACTTTTAAGTCTAACATGCTACATCAGCTGGTTATTATTCCTCCCCTCTCAAATCTTTAACCCTTTCACCACCATGGTTTAGCCCAAACCCATTGTTAGCAATGGTGAGTGTGGACCTGTTTACAGGGAATCGGGGGTGAACAGGTTAATTTACACTCTACTGTTCCAGGTTCTATAAAAACTTTCTCTCTACAACATTTTGGTAGAGCTGATGTATCAGTAAGGTTACACTCACAGTACAATTCACCCCTTCTGATAGACTTTTACAAACAAAGATATATGGAGCATCACCACAGCACACCATTATTTTGAAAAAGCTACTAGGCTACTGTTTTCTTTGTGACTATAGGTATTGACAGAGGTCCTGAATGTAACTTGGCACGATATATTTAGATGAATAAACAGTTACAATATAGACTGCACCTACAATTATCAATTATCAAAAAGCTGGATCTTTGATCAAGTTTAAAGGGAAATAGTCGTCGGATCCGAGCATGTGCGAGTTTCTTGTTTACAAACAATGTATTTCATGCACAATATCTAGATGCACCTCATCATCATAGCTGCAACATTTAAATTATACAATGTAGATTATGACTGACATGTTTTATCAATAACCATCGCACCTTGGATACAGTGTTGCCATCGGTCGTATGGGTCCCATATGATCTTTGAGCGCACTTCCAACGACTGTATCCCTTTAAACTTCTGAGAAAAGGTGATTTGAGTGGGTCACTCTGCTGAGGAAAGTTGTTGTATGTGGCCTTTTGAAAAGTCACGATTGATGTACATTACAGTACATATTGAAAAGTTGATGAATACATGGCACCTTACTGTTTGTTAGATTTTGTACTATTGCATGACTTCTTTGAACTGTGTTTTATTATACATACATATGTGTGGTAGAGATGTCAAGCATAAGACATACCAATTGTCGTTGTTTGTTGCAACACTAGATTCCGCATTTGATTCATTTTCAGATCTTCCTGCTGCTATGGTTACTACTCTTCTGATTACGCTCAGCGTGTTCTGCAAAAAGGAAACACACAAGACGATCCCTTTTCACCTTTCAATATAATAAATTTGATCAGTATTTCCACTGAATGATATACAACTTCGTCATAACCGAAAAGAATTCAATTATTTACTGGGTCCACTCTTGCAACTATAAAAAAGCCATACATTCAGAGCAATATCAACACTTTGACTGTTCACCCTAATACCAAGTAAACAAGTCCAAACCCATCGACACCAATAGGTTTGGGCCAAACCATTGTGGTGAGAGGGATATATTTGTGGACTATTTTAAACAGCAAACTGTTGACCTGATAACAACAGGTGTTCCTGGTATTAGCAAAGGGATAATCTGCAAATTAATAACTGTCCACAAGTTTTACAAAGACTTTGAGCTTGTATGTCAAGAAACATGAAAATTGCCAGCATATTTTCATAGACAACTTTAAATTTTTAGAATAGACCATATTTCTCAAGTTTAGTTTAAACAAATAACTTCCAGATGTGGACATTAAATTAACATATACATAGTGATTTTATTGAAGGCCTCAAGACAGTGAAAATACTAT
Organism: Ptychodera flava; assembly: GCF_041260155.1. NCBI lineage: Eukaryota > Metazoa > Hemichordata > Enteropneusta > Ptychoderidae > Ptychodera > Ptychodera flava. The sequence continues at coordinate 4,190,398 of NC_091938.1, forward strand.
CAATTGTTATTTATTATAAACGTAAAATGCACCTCAAGGATAAACATTTGGACTCTCAATTTTTTACAATTTCTTTCCAATCTACCCCTTGTGTGAGGGGCCGACTTTAAAGCTCTAGGAATAATATAGATATTCATTGCCTTAGATTTTCAAAAATCATAAAATTAATTTTTCCCAGGAGTTAGCACACGGATGGCAGCTAGTCTGGTTCCCTGACCCATTTTCCCCGGTAGAGGGCGTGGGGAAATATAGGGTCAGGTACCGGCAAATGTAAACATGGACGCTATTGGGTTAAAATAAAACAAGCTGTGATTGGATGAAAGTAACACTTGTAACTTTTTCTCATGTTTCTCGGGTTTCGCACTTTCAGGCTCACTTGACAACAACTTCTTGTTTGTACCACAAAGCCATGGAGGTAGAAAGAAAGACTTTCTACCTCCATGATTTAGCACACCTCTTGATACTTTTAGAACGTCGACATGATGCCTGGCATTTTTCACGAAATTCGGACACTATTCTATCCATCGAAATCAATCATCGTTCACAGTTCCAACAAAGTTTGCTTTCAATTAGCTGTGATATCGCAGCAGTACTTGTGGCGTGTATCGAACGTGCTCGGGTCATTGGGGTCACGCCACAGTCGGCGATGACCTCAATGACCCTAGCGCGTTCGATACACGCCACAAGTACTACTGCGATATCACAGCAAGCCTTCAATCACCTGTATTTCCCCGTACTTCTGGATTAATCCTTTCAGTTTATGTTTCCCGTTCGTGTGCCAATGTTTTTGGTTCGGATACCAGTGTTTGAACATAATTCTGATCCAGTCGAATTTTGACCGGCGTTTTTATGGTAGCAGCCATATTGTTGTAGCATGTTCTGTCAGGTGACTAACCTCCGCCATCTTGAACAAAATTCTGTTCAAGATGGCTACCCGGTACCTGACCCTATTTTTCCCCACGCCCTCTACCAGGGAAAATGGGTCAGGGAACCAGACTCACGGATGGCAGCCATTTTGAATTTCAAATGTTTGGTAATTTGTTCCTCTAGTAACAAATTTTGCAGAGTGACCCCTAACTTTCATTCTGATTTGATACGAGAACGGTTGAAAGATTCATTGAGGAAAGTTTGAGCAAATGTTATTCAGTCTTTCATTTTTGAGGCACATACAACCTTAAATTTTTGCTTGTATTTGTGTAGTGTAGTGTAGGCCCATATTAATACTTGAATTCAAATCGCTTTGTTTCTTATACTCTGAAACACAACACTTTGCTTACGCCTTTAATAGGTAATTGTGTTTTAATTGTGGATCAATGCACAGAACCATATTTTTCATTTTTTTCCAGACTACATAATCCCTAAAACCATGTGACAGCTGTACAGAATGTCCTCCGAAAATGTCAGCCTGTTTACAAAGAACCATACGTTCATATACCGCTTTATTTGCAGACATTAAGCCCTCTCAATTGTTTGTTTATTTCTGATTTCTTTTTCACTGATATGTACAGACCTAGTCCTGTGGGCAGAAGGACTCTGAGACAGAGCATAGACACAAAGTAGAGAGTGCTTTTTAAAAACATACATACAAATATAATTCAATAATTAAAGCAATACATTGATAAATAATTTGTACAATCCTTCTTGATTTTAATGTCCATAGTACTGAGAAGTAATCCACTGTTTGAGGTTAACGGATGTATATGTATTTATCAATATGTATTTCCACACAGAGGACTGTAAACGACAGCGTGAAGTTCAAGCTTTAAGGAGCAAATTTTGAGGTGAAGGCCCAGTTATTGCTATTTGCAAAGGTCAATGCCTGGCTTTACCTTGGCCATGTTCAATAGGTGAATAAAAACACAGCCTTGATATCTGGAGTTACAAAGAATACATAAATAATCATAAAGCTGTGACAAACTATTAGTCATTTTTAGAAAACCAGTATATTACATCTATTACAGTTTAACTAATTCTTCCTCTTCAACTATAAATCATTCTTTGAATCCAACTTAAACAAAATTATTAAAATCAGAAAACATGACAATAAATAAATATTAAAGTACTGTAAATAAAAAGATTGTTAAAAAAATCAATCAATCAATCAATCATTAAACCAATCAATCAATCAATCAATCTTGACATGATTCAGAAGAGTTAATTATGAATAGCTTACCTTGGTTCTGTTCAATAGTGTCACAAGATTTTCAAACACTTGTCTGAAAAGAATCATCCAGTCTTCAAAATTCAACGACCTCATTTGATCTGCAAGACTGTGTGGTACAATCAAGGAATACATATTAATAGGAAATAGGCTGTAATGTGATATAGAATTGACTGTGGTTCTCTAGCTTTTAATCTTTTGTGAACAGGTTCTGTGGCAATGCCGACATTACACACCGAAGAAGATTGTCTATTGGCAAATTACAGAAGTCTTATTGGTGTTCCCTGTAATGACCTTGTTGCTACACTTCCTGACTTGATTGTTCAACTTTAAAGTTGTCCTATGATATGGTGTAAAATCCTTCCTTACACTGGTAATATGAGACTCATAACAAGACTGATCAACAACCTTGTTTTGATTGAATACAGAAATGTCAAGGTTTTCAATGCATAATTATGAACTTAAAATTCTTGCTCAATTGAAAAGCACTTGTTGGTTGTTAAAGTTTTCGCTGGAAATGATGATGTATTGGCTAATTATGGTAGCATTAGCATTCATTTATGAAAAGTTTATCTACGAATATTGTTTGTGTCTACAAATCTAATGATAATGCCTCAGTGTAATGGGTGAATATTCATAAATTGAACAATATGAAGTAATAACAGAAACAACTGCAAACATACTTTGACAATGCATGTCACAAGATACATAGGATGCATACACCAATATGCAAAGATATGTCTCCAGTCGAAGCAAAGCAATCAACAGCAAATGTGTAAAGTCAAACCTTCCATTCCTATAGCGGTGTAAAGTCCAAAAATGTCATAAAAAACTAAGGGCTCAACCAAGTTGAAGTATTATGCAGGGTTGGAGGAATAAAGGAAACAACATAAACTTTTGAAAACCTATCTTGACTGACCTGATAGTATTATTGCTCTCTGAGTCTACATCATCATTACTAGCAACAAAGTGGACCACAGTCTGTGAAAGAAAGCACAAAAAGCATATCAATGATGGCTGCATATAGATGGTGTAGCTAAACAACACAAGGTCTAGTCTTATTGATGAAAACATTTAGTTTACCTAGAGGTCCTCAAACAGGTAATGAAGGTGAAATCTTAAGGATCATATTGATTTGTAAAAATGTTCTTCTGGGTCTAGTTTTCCTGGTGAAAATATTCAGGTTACCTAGGGGGTCCTCAAACAGGGAATAACATTCAGATGTTCAGTATTACATTGGTTTGTAAAACTATTCAGTCTTGGCCCTGTATTGTTCAGTCTTGACTAACTTTTTATTAAAGTAAGTAAATCACTTGTCATGAACTTGCAGTTCAAAGCATCTCCTGTACACTCAAACAAAATTAAAGTTGGTAAAAAGATGACTAACCTCAGTAAATAGGACAATTTATCAGGATAGAGAGTATTATATGTCTATTCTTTAATAAATCTAAGTCAGCCTTTCTGGTGCTTTTCAAAAATCATGCCAGCACAAAACTGGCTGAATGATAATTCAATTGAAAAATCTATTCAACATTTGAACTGCATCTCATCATGATAGTAGATGACCTGTATGAACTTGAACCAATTTGACATTCTGGTGTTTGACTAATGTTTAATGTTTAAACCATCAGACTTATACCCATTGTTTTCAAAATTGGACATGGACCTATTTACAGGGAAGTGGGTTGAAAGGTTAATTTGAAGAAATACCTCTTAAATGTTAGCAATCTGCTTTTGACCGTTGTTCAGACTACTTTGAATCACTGAAACAACATTGACCTACCTGAATAACTTCTAGTATATGACAGCACAGTCAGCTGGAATCAGATTTTATTTATTTGGCAATTTTTTACATTAATATAATTGGCAACGCATCTACATCACAATCTAAATTTTCACTTTCCTTCTCATCCTAAAACTTAACCTGTTCACCCCCGGTTCCCTGTAAACAGGTCCACAATCATCATTGATAACACTGGGTTTGGGAAAAACCATTGTGGTGAAAGGGTTAAGAAATTTTTGTAAATTCTTACCTGTTTAACGACAGCCTTGACGGCAGTGGCGGCCTCTTCTCTGTACACTTCCAAGAAATTAAATTTGTGTTTGCGTAGCATTCCTAACACAATGGTACTCAGACGATCCTGCCAAGATAATAAGCCAGACATAAGTCTGCATTCTGTGTTTGCATCCTGTGTGAGGTACTAGGCCTTCTAAAATAGTTCTTTCATTTTGAATTTTTTACTATTTAGCATGTTGAAGCCTCTCACTGATATTTCAAGGGAACTATCCATATTATTGAAAGCAAAATGTATTTTTTCATGTTTACAACCTATGAACATATCACATAATAGACTTGGAATATTTTACAGAGTTTCGAGTGTTGGGTAAATAAAAATAATGTAAAACATATTTTTTCATATTTACAATCTATGAACATATCACATGATAGACTCAGGATTTTTTCAGAGTTTTGAGTGTTTGGTAAATAAAAATCATGCAAAGTTGAAATTCATGATATGCAAAATATACAAATGGAAATTTTCTTTCATTCAGACAGAGGTAGTAAAGGTTGTATTGTCCTGGATTTGGAGCCATACCTCTTCAAAGACTAGAACATCATCTAACGGTCTGTTTACTTCTTCCATTGTGTACCGACTCATATCTTCCTCCATCATCTTGTCTATCAGCTTTTCAATCTCTGCCAGTTGGGAGCCAAGATGTCTGGAAGAACATGGACAAGATGTTGGGAACATTAGAGTGTAAACACAAGGAAAGATTGAAGAAGAAGAAGGACAGAGTTGAGATTGAAATCAACATTATGAGTAATAAAACCCCGGGAATAAAATACAGAATGACATCTTCAGTACTATGTGTATTCTGAAAACAATATCATGTGTATTCCAAGATGCTGAAAATGTCTGAAAAAATGTTGTTGGTCAAGTGATCTTGTCAGTCCTTTTTTCTTGAATATTTCACACTTGCTTGTCCATGTTCCAGCGCAAGCCAACCTCACGCACAACAAAATTTTCAGAGAAAAATGCAATTTTTCTGCTTTGTTGGTATAATGATTGGAATAGAGGGTTCCATGCTCACCGTGAATGTTTATTTACGAGCTCAAGCCAGAAGGACGCCAGATTAATGTGCTAGGCTCTGCCTCACATGTAAATTTTGCTTTCCTCTTGCCCTTAAGCCATTAATACATATTAATGGTCAGCATGTGGCTCTTTATTCCAGGAAATCAATCAATCTACAGGTACATCACACACGGAGTTCTTTCTTCTGGTACCACACACTTGGGTTCAATCTGCTAAGCCATAAAGGTTTAATACCAGGAAACCTTACACTCCTACACAGAGATTATTAGTTTCCTACCTGAAACTCTGAATTCCAACCAGTTCCTGAGATAGTACTTCTTGCGTTGTGGATATGAGATCTAATGCTCCAACAAACTCTGACGTAGACAGTAACAGCTGAATAGTGGGTTGTGTTTGATGTACTGTAGCCATTAATTTCAACTGAGGAACAGAAAAAAAATACTACCTTTAAATATGTACCTTTGTCATTTTATACACTGAATACACTGACTGACTTTATGCATGTATTTCATATTTTCTTGATATCACAAAAAGTTAAGACAATAGCAACTTGGTCCCTTTAAGGTAGAGTGAGCCTCAGACTGTCAATTTTTCACAATACTTTTCTGATCTATGTGTATCACTTGTGGGTACTCAACTAGAATCTCATGGAGTAAACAAAATTTTCAACATCTTATTTTTATGAAAATCAAAACTATTTTTCCCCCTAGAGTTAACAAAGGGATGGTGGCTGTTTTGAATTTTAAATATCAATAGATTTTAAGGTAATCTGAGAACGGTTGAAAGTTTGCTTGAGAAAAGTTTGAGCAAAAGTATATATGTCTGTAGCTTTTGAGGCCCATACTACTTAGTAGTGCAAGTTGAAATACTTCATTGTTTACACTGACTGGGAACAAGCTTTAGCTGAGGTACAGGTGAAGGATATTCATTGAAAGAACACATTTATATGTAAGACATACAAAATCATTTCCCTGTGAAACCAATGTGAAATTATAAAATTGGAAGTAATCTTTCATGTCTGCAGACATGTAATTGTAGTCAAACTACAGTCAAAAGAGCAATACCGACCGATAAAAATGAATCACAAACTGATAAATGCATTTTAATTTGCTGGTACACAAATAAATTATCCTCTGAAAGAAGTGACAATTCATATAGTTAGAACAGTAGTAGTGATCTACATGTACATTAAGAGAAGATGTGGAAAGTTTATCTTGAGGGTTTCAAGCAACAATGATATTGACACAAACCTTGTTATAGACTTTGACATAATTTGACCTTGAAATCTGCAATTGAAGTATTTCCAGCGAACCCTTGACTAAAATGGCATCTATTTTATTAACCTTCTCCCTGTAAGATTCAATATTCAAAATATATATATTAGACATAATATAAATGTACACAAGGTTTGGATTGGCAATTTGTCTGTCGTTTTAGGTGATTGAGTCGCAAGGTCTATTGAGAGTCATAGTTGTTTGCTATGTGTAGTGGTAAGTCTATTTTGCCACAGTCTGTCCACCCACTCTAGTTATGAGTAGTAATAGGGATGATACATGTGGTAATGAATCTGTTCTGAGTGGTAATTGCTTTCTCATGAGAGATAATGTGATGATGTGATAATGTTATCAGTGGTAATGGGTCTATAATGTTGACTTGAGAGCACATTTAACGGATTTAACGGCAGTAAATTGCCTACAGAAAACAAAATCAAGTTTCCTATTCGTGTACAGGTACTTCAAATCCTGCACCTTGGCAGTATACCACTAATTAATATAAATGAAGATGCATAGTGGCAAATAATATTACTTGAGGCTGCCACAGTAGAATTTACAAGATGTAGAATGCTGACCAAGGTATCTCAGACTGTGTTCCATTCACACATCAAGCTACATGTATGTCTTTGTTTAGGATGCAGCAGTGTCTCTTGTTCAAATGCCATAATTTGAAGAGTCACAGCGCCACGTTTGTCTCTCCACAGGTGATGGCTGACAGGCTCTGAGAAATGCCAATTCTATGAGATGTGGATTGATACTGACCTGAGTTGTCTGATAGCTCTGCATGTCTTGGTCAAGTGTTCTTGTAATTCATCGTGTGATGTCATTGCACTGAAGAATGCTTCTGAACGGAATGAGATCTGTCTGGCTATCTGCACCTCAACTGTATCAAGGTAGTGACTCAACTGAGTATCGTGGAAAGTTGGACGAGAGAAATCAAAGAAGTTCAAATATTAATTATTCTAAAACAGAAGCATTGTCAATATCACTTATGCACCAATCAAAGTCCTTTTTCCCATTGTTTGTTGTAATTAATTAATAATTAATACATCAATCAAGTACTCAGTATGTCAGCTTTGGGTCAGCTTGGAATTAAAGGGACACATTTTGTGACATGGTACACCCACTGTTTTATGTATGTACCTGTCTAATTCACACTTTGAAAGACCTTGTATTCCATTCAATTATAAATCTTTTGACACAGTGTGTTCTGTTTCGTCCCTTTATTCCTTAGTTTGCTTGTATTTGCGAGGAAACACTAGAGTATGAATATATGAGATCACTCTCACACAGCTACAGGTATGCTAAGAGTCATTGCTTTGATTGGAAAAAAGAGTATGCCTTTTGCAGGCTGATAGCTTACACTGGCCTAAAAACCAGGTCATAGAAAATCAGAGATAGGCTTTCGACATTCTAAATGAAAAATTCCTCTAGTATGTTAACGATTGACACATCTTAAGGACAGTTCTAATGGGTGATGAAAGGTGACTATAACAATATCGGGAGAGTTGACCGTGGTTCAGGTTTTTTAATTCTGTCTACAATGGCCCAATATTATTATGTACCAACTGAGGTCTGGCAAATATTTTCCAGATATTTTCCACATGTGGTTTGAGTGACTCACCTTTTCCTGCAGGAGTTTTGATGATGATCTAGTGTTAGGACTTGTATCTTTGGGTTGGCTAAATTGGGACCAGGGCAGCACTGCATTGAACACTTCTGGTGTTTCCAAGGCAAAGTCAGGCTTCAGAAATAACTGTTGGAAGAAATGAATACATGTTACAATCTATCAAATACAAGTCCTGTAAAAAAACAGAAATATGTTGAAGACATTGGTGAACTGGCCACAGGTAAGATATGATTTTCTTACTTTATCAGAAGTAGTTTGTCTGAAGAAGTAGAAATTTGTAAAGTCTGAGTGACTCTTCGTCAAAATTTATTAAAGGTCCAAGTGCACATATTAAAGATCCATGAACTGTAACTTTCGTCATTTTTAAATTTATGTTTGTTCTGTGTATTATCTGCAGTTCCTGGTTTCAATCCCTGAACCATGGAGAAATTCCTAACATTTAGCTCATAAATATACCCTATATGAGTATAATCTGCATTGTTATAGTTTAAATTTTGTATTCAGGTCCAGACTAGAATACATTTATCAACAATAACGATGGTCATTTCACATACACAGGCTGTGTTGGCAAGCAAGACACCGGGCATTGGTCATGATGATCGAATTATAGTAAAATTGTGTAGTTGATACATTGAAACAGAGTAGTGAAAAATTAGTCAAAAGTTACAGCTAATGTCCCTTTAATAGTTAAGTATACAAAACCTACCTTAGGAACTGATTCCAGATCTACTTTATTTTTCTCTGCAAGTGAAAGAACGCACGCTGATGATAAACAACATATTTCAATATTTGTAAATGAATAAGTACAGTGTGATTGAATCAAATGGCATATTTCACAATGTTGGTATCCATCAACAATTATATGGAACTTTAATACAACAACAGCAACCTGTTACACTCTGCTTCAGTACGTGATCACTGACTCAACGTTTCCGGTTATTTCAGAAAAGAAATATTTACAAGCAAAGCAGGTGATTTCCTTTTCACACATTCATTTATTTCTATTTTTACCATTTTTGCATTATCACAGGATAAATGTACAAATCATTTAAAGATATACACACACACTCCAGTATCCCAAATGTAGACTTAAGCAGGAGTATGGGTACCATAGACAGAAAGAGGATAGGTTTTGTAGACAATCTATACAGATGGTAAGTAAAGTTTGTAGACAGCTATACATAGTTCTCAAAAGCTTAGAAAAACAGGCAGGCCGCACATTTACATAACAATGTGAAATCTGAATATTTTTTGTTGTCTTCATGTATTCTTTTGTATGGTTATTAACATATCCATAGATTGCTCAAAAACAAAACAACAAACACACAAAAACAAATGAACAAAACCCAGAATGGCTCAGCCATCAAGTTCCCAGTCTCGGAGAACCTTACATGTATCATATATTCTTAAACAAACACATACACATAAAGACACATGAACTGGTAGTCAATCATGAACTCAGAAACAGAAGGAACTGGCATAATGGTGCAATTTGAACTCTACACTTGCTGTCATTTCCAGGCTTTCAAAAGATAAATACGTCACATTATATTACCATGCCCTGCCTGTCGCATTTTGATTGGTCGAGCTGAACCACGTGACTGACCAAAAATACACAGTAATAGTTTTTTTACATGCCCGTGAATATGAATAATAAGATTAACAACTCAAAGTATCGTAACTTTACAGCTCAAATGTAAATCAAAATCAATCACAAAATAAAATGGAGCACTTGTAGGTCAAGTTGAGATGCTTTTTTCTGACTACATCTCTGGATTTGCCAATTTTTTACAGCGCGCCTGACAGTGCGTCGCGTATTGCTCAGTTTCTGGGGCCCAGTTGTCGTTCGCTCCTGAAATTTTCGGAAATTTTTATGGTTTTCTTGGGTTTGCTGATAATATAATGGAAATAACAGACTCCGCTCTGACCATTAATGCGTATTTAGACATGTCGAAATTATCATACATGCAACTTTATCAGCCAAACTCTACTACTGCAACTCCCTTCTGTACGGCCTTCCGGATAACACTATTTCTTTACTACAACGAGCGCAAAATGCTGCAGCCAGGATAATCACACGCATCAGGAAATTCACACCAATCACTCCACTTCTGGCCCATCTCCATTGGTTACCAGTTCGTCTCAGGATTGACTACAAGATTTTGTTGTTAACGTTCAAAGCTATCCACAACCAAACGCCTACATACATCAGTGATCTACTCCAGCCTTATATTCCCACACGCACACTGCGCTCATCTACCAAGAAACTTTTAACTTGCACAACCTACATAAACATAACCTTGGTGGCCGTGCCTTCTCTCACGCTGGCCCTAAACTATGGAATGTACTACCACTTGACATCAGAGAATCACCAAACTTAGAAACTTTCAAAAGAAAGCTGAAAACTCACATGTTCACCAGAGCATACAGTGTGGCTTAACCATTGAGCGTCACAGAGCAAAACTTCTGTTTTGGATTTTGGCGCTATATAAACTTTTTGCTGATTGATTGATTGATTGATTTATGGGCGCGGGCTCGAGGAAAGCCAAATTAACGGGCTCGGCAAGCCTCGCCCGTTAATTTTTGGCTTTCCTCTCGCCCTTGCCCACAAATAAACGTTTATGGTCAGCGCATCACCCGTTATTTCTATAGTATACATGATATTTCCTCAATAAAGACACTGTCCTATTTTGTTTGTAGGGAATCATTTCTTGTCTCAGATTGAAATTAACTTGCAGAGTGAAGATAAAACAACTTTACAAGAATACTGTTGCTTATAAAACTACTGAAGAGATGTCAAAAGTTGCTTTTGCTCTTCAAAACAGCCCTCACGTCTGGAAGGATAAAATTTGGTTATTGCAGTAGACTAACATCGTAAAACTACAAAGACCCTGGGTGCATAGTGTGTTTGCATGGTGTATCTTACACTTAATACTGTTAGTATTTGCTAAAGACAGATACTTCAAAACTGCTTCAACACAACCATCCAGTTGTTGACTTATACTTAAAACTAACATACAGCAATTGACCAATGCCGTTGCACCATTGGGAGGTTTTATCTTGCAATAAAAAGTCATTGCTACAAGTGTAAAGCTTTAGGGCCTTTTATACATAAAAGTCTGAAGTCCGGATGTGTCCTCGTGTCTAGACAGCTGGTATGTTTCAATATTCAAATTTTGAGTACAAGGCAGTAACTAGGACATGTGAACTATCTTGACATAGAGTGAAAACTAAGACACCTTAATTTTCTGAAGGAAGTTCCATTACCTTGAACGGCTGATTCAATAATGACAGTTTTAAGAAGTCGTGAGAATGCTAAATTGACAAATAAGATGAGTCAAAGTATCAAGACCTACAGGTACACATCAGATCTACATACGCAAGTTTCCCATGATACCGTAGTCTTTAAGATGGATAAAAGCGTCACTTTCAGATTCTAAAGCAAATAAAGTCTGACACTTCCATAAAATGTCTTGGCATATGACATCAAAATTTTATGGCATAGTTTGACTCACAGTCCAGTATACTTTCAAGAAGAGCACTTGTCTTTTGGTTTATCCTATATATGTATACAAAGAAGTCAGTCCTGATGCATTTACAAATCTCCTTTTGAGCCACACTTAGTGAAACTCAATTATTTATTTGTTGATTGATCAGTTAAATGTGAAAAAGATTAAGAAACAAGAACCATGGAAGTGTAGAAAAAAACAAAAAAAAACAAAAAGGTTTTTATATAATTTTACAATGTACTATACAATAATGTGATAATTATTTCATAATATGAGCTTTAAAAAAGCCTTTGCAAAATCCTGTATATATTAATCATATTTGTCATCTATCAATAAAAGCAATACATTTTTTGAGAAGGGCAACATTAAAATTCACTCAGCAAAACTAAATGAAATTCAGGAATTCTAACAAATGTTGACTCAGGAATTGGCCAAATCATCATTAACTTTCATGATAGAAAACATTATGTAAAGATGTTTTCCAATGACAAGCTTTAACATTCCTCAATTCTTTTCTTCAGAAGTCCTGACTGAATGACAGAAAATATTGGAATTTTATAAACTTGTAAGAAAAGGTGTAAGCAAAGAAATGATATATTTAGAGAACCGTAATTAACATAATGTGTATTTGAAACCTTACAAATTTATAGCAGAAGTACTTCCATGTAAAATATTTTGGGAAGTGAGACATTAACACTGCTAAATATAAATACTGGTACATTAAACATTTGCAAGAATAACCCATTGGTACTGGCATTGTTTTTTGGTCTGATGTTGGCTTACCTCGATGATGTGCTGTGTTTAATATTCCTCTTTGTTGACTTGAATCATTATCAATCAAATTTTCATGTAGCTTCTTGTGCTTTTTAAGTTTCTGGGAATAAAAAAATGGTAGAATTACTCATTCAGCATCATTGATCATCGTTTAATTCGATCAAAAGATCATTTTTTTCTTTTTAAATCATGAGATCATAGTTTCATCCTCTCACTTCTAAATTTTGGTAGATTCCTATTGAGTTTTATGGCAGGGTTGGATAACTACAGGAAAACGGGGTGGAAGTGTTAACCTGTTGATATCATCTTGCTGCAAGCATCACCTGACACCTTTCATAACAGCATTTCTTAATTTGTCATTGTGAGGCCTGTACAAGATATTTAACATGTCAAGGGGAAAGCCAAAGTGAAAAATCCTTCACATAATCATCTTTAATATCAAATTGCATCCTAACACTCGGTAGCATATATTATTTACAGAAATGCAAGTAGTTTTCTTCATTATAATGGTATTGGATCTTTATTTCCTGGAGTAAACCTCTCTGAGGAAACAAGAAGAGAAAATGTCATTTTGGAAAAGGTATGCTGAACAGTGTACTTGAACTCTAGCTGATGAGGGTGTTTTTTTTTTCAAATAGGAACAAATACGCACCAAGGAGGATGATGATCACAACAACATACATGTACATGTAAAAAACTTGCCCTGATATTGTAAAAATTTCTACATTGACATTGCTCTTTTGATGTCAAGATTACATTTTCCTCTACACAATCATATCAATGCATTTGTAATCATATTGCACTTGGTTTAGGATATTTTAATAATGTCATGCATCCAAATCTCTTAGGACACTATTGAAATCTTTGCATGGAAATTAGAATCTAATTGTCTTAATTTCTATTTAATTAGATGTGTCACTCTAGGAAATACTACCGTAATACCTCAAAAGACAAAAATTTATTAAAAGATGATATTTTGCCCACTTTAGAAGCGCTTGTTCCTTGAACATTCATAGGTAACTTTGGTTAACTTCCAAAAGGAAACCCAGTAACACTATAGCAGGACTGTTTTTCCTTCCATATTGAATACAAATAATGACATCCTTTGCTCAAATTTGGCTATCTGATTGGCTGGAGCAAGGGTTTATATTGTCAACAAGATGACCTGTGTAACAATTTGAAGCTCGCGCAATTTGGAAATTTGAGTTTGAGACTGCATTAATAAAGTAAGGAAGATGGATCACTTCAAATTTTGCTAAAGAGTGATTTGCTCCTTGTAAATGGAACACTTACCGTAACTGTTCTTTTTAAGTATCTCTCAAAATGAGCTCTTGTTATTTCGGGAACAAATGGGGAAGGTAGTATATCAGTCTTCTCAAATCCCTCACCCCATGTCTTCTTGAAGAAGTCTGACTCTCTCTTTAACTTCCTTGGGTCATTGAGAACAGCTGGGAGATTCTGTGTTGCATTGTATATGGTCCATTTGTGCTGATCTGTCACAACTGATGGAGCTGTACTTGTTGGTGTCAATGGCACAGTAGATGCACTTGCAGACACTTAAAACAGATAGTGAAATGCAATGTAAATACATGAAGGTTACTGTATCTGTACTCAACACAAAAACAAGTTTAAAGGCCTATTCTGTGTCCTTTTGTAATTACATAATTGTTGACATCAAAATATCTTGCAATTATTTCTGTTATTATTTGAATTTTACCTATTACAAAAATAGCATTTTACAGAATTACAAGTGATGAACTAATTTGTGACAAAGTGGGCAAATAAATTTGAAAGATATCCCATCAAACATAGTGGGTACTTGAGCTTCCAAAATATATGTTACATGCTTAAGATTCAGCACTTTGTAAATACGTATTTGTTTCTTTGTTTACGTCAGTTCATCCAAGAATATCATATTGTGATCAAATCACTCTATGAAGACAGGAAAGACTTTAAGGGTGAGAGCAACAAGTGTAGCTGCAAAATTGTAGCTCTTCGGTGAGGCGGTTGGTGATTTTTGGTTTTTGCGACCTTGCTTACCAGTAGAGCTACAATGCCGAAGGCCCTGTAGCGTTCAAAAAAGCGCACCGCACATGGTGCAGCCTTTGGGTGTGAAATCCCACATATTTACTGCATTTGGTCGTACGGATTTGTCACTACTGAAGACTAAACATTATACTTCACTAACCTTGTCATTTATGGGGGTTTGGTATTTGTTCAAACATGTCGATCGCATTCTGGGTGTCACCATTTCTCTTCCTACCTTAATGCCATTACCAACTTCTGGTAATGGCGGCTCCGAGAAACACGAATGCCCAATGCTCAATAATTATGGAATGCGATCGGCATGCTTGAACAAACGCCAAATCCAATAAACGACAAGGTTAGTGTAGTCTAACGTTTAGTCTTCACTAGTGATAAATTGGTACGACCATATACAGTAAATTATGTGGGATTTCACACTAAAATGCTGCGCCATATGCAGTTCAGTTCAGTTCAGTTGACAGGATTAGTAATCCTTTATGCGGCACGCTTATTTTATATGCTACAGGGCCTTCTGCATTGTAGCTTTACTGGTGAGCGAGGTCACAAAAAAAAAACTGACCGACCGCCTCACCATAAAGCTACAAGTTTGCAGCTATGATAAGTGTTGCTTAATTGTTGATTTTGCGATGCTTACGATTTCTGGAAGCATGCTTCTAGAAATCGGAAGCATTGCAAACGCATTGGGGTCAGATTGCGATATCGACTGTAGCATTTCCCTTTTTGTTTTTTGATAACTGTATATTGCATTAGGATGTTGATAATATGAGATACCTTCGGATAGGAAAGCGTGATGACGGGCAACGTGAACTTCATAGTCGTTGTCACTCACTCCTTCCAGGGGTAACGTCGGGCAGACGCCATTTTGTCCGTATCGACACACAAAAGATCCGCCTTCCTTTGTACAGTGATGCTCCCTCAAATGTCTGCAAAAGTCCGCTGGATATTTAAACGTTATTTGACCGTCGACACAGAGTGAACACTTTCGCCACTCATTTGGCCGATTATCCATATTATTACTACCGGTACTCGACTTTGTGTTAGGTGACCAACCTCCTGTTGACTGGTTTTTCGGGCTTAAGGACGCCATAATACACGTCCTAAAACACTAAACTCGGTAATGTTTTAAATGTCAAATTAAATTCCATTTTCAATTATTCAATCACCTAATAAAAGTTTCTAAAATTACCAACCCACACCAATGTTTCAACTATTTTCCATCTCCACGTAGCCCGCCGCCATTTTGTTGGTTGATTGTTGTGTCCCTTTACTCCTGTCACTAAACCGGGGGTCTACACCAAACATATTCACCTACAAAAGCCATGTAATACACACAGCATTAAGATATGAAAGATTTAGAGTTCTGTCAATTCTTTCTGATGATTATACAATAAAATTTCTCAAAAAAAAGCATTTCTCTCCGGAGTGCTAGGTCGTAGGCGCATTATTTTACAATTTTACATACAGTTATCGCCTATATAGAAGGGACGTGTCCGACTTTTCGCTGGTCTTGACTGTGTATACCCTATGGTAATCCCTGTCGATGACCTGTGCGACCTAGTTTTCGTCTGTACATCCTCGTTCAAGAAAGTAGACTGTGTGAAACATAACTTTGCTTACTTTGATCATTTTAAGAAACAAAGGGCATTAAAGTCATACGAGCATCCACATATAAATTGGCTTTACGAACTCACAATATTCATTTGAATCTCCCTCCTACTTTATTACCTTTCGATAGAGCTAATTTAGATGCAGTTGAGCAGCCCTTGACAAATGTTCGGCTGCATGGAAGGCGTGACCTTGGATGCCCCAGTAAATAGTATGTTTTCTGAGCGTGGTGGTGGAGAGTTGCCGTGAAATCCTCACATCGAGGTAGTTCACAACTATCAGAGTCTCAAAGTTCGGTAAATTTAGCTTTGTGAGAACTTCGAAATATTGGTCTTTCCCCGGTGGCATAACCATACACCCGAAAAACGTCTGCTACTCTGTCTGGATCCCGCCACTGCGCCAGCAATGTTCCGAAACTCGTCGACGTATGGCTAGTTAGCTGGCTGTGTGATTGTTTGATGGCACCGATTCGCCACTTTTCCAGTGAAGGTAAACCAGATCAGGTAGGTGAAACTCATAAGGAATGTCAACCAATGCACGTAATGTATCGTTCCTAACCCTTTCCGCGGTTTAAAACAATGAAAACACCATAAGAACAAGGAAAACCACCGTCGCTGTAGAGAGAGCACTGTAGACAACCTTTTGTGTTTTCTCTATCATCGAGTTTGAGGTGACATTGTGTGGAACTCCCTACAAAGGATCGTCGGCCCATTATCTCCAAACAGTACCGTAAATCGCCTACATTCGTGCCGTAATGTTCTTTTTTCATATTGGTTCTTGGCCGGGAAAGAGGTCTCTCTTGCTTTCCGACCTTTAAGATATTTTAGGTTGCGTACATGAGAGGTCAACTTGACCCATATACCGGCATTCATTGATTGTTACAGCCCCTTTAATAAATGTGATTTATGAATCTTTTACTTAAGTTTCATGCATCCTGCAATCTTCAGATTTATGTTATTATTTATTAATTGTTATTTATAACTCTCTGCTTTAGCAGCAAGCACTATAATTTCCCATGAAGACATCTGTATATATATATATATATATATATATATATATATATATATATATATATATATATATATATATATATATATATATATATATAGTACTTTAAGTACAAGTAATAATACCTGCTGCTATTTAAGTTTCATGTATCTTGTATCTTGTAATCTTCCAACAGATTTAAATTTCCTTGTTTTTTTTTTCTGATGTATATTTTTTGGACATACATGTAACATTATACTATGGTCCTAGATGGTGTAGAAGTTCAATAAATCATATTTGTTTTGGTGGCAACATTTTGTGACCAACTCAGAACATTTATTTGACGGTGTAGATTTTTCAGCATTGATTACTATACACAATGTACCAGGTTCTCCACAAGCAGATTTTGAAGGATGGGCCTATCCTCAGTTTTTGGAGAGCTCTATCCATACGTTTAAAAGAATGCATTTTCACAACAACAGAATGTGCAAATAAATCATTATTACAGAAATTGACCACCCCTCTATTTTTCCAAGCTGTTGAAAACACTGATATATAATATGTGGGTGGTAGTCCTATGGGAGACAGTGGAACCATTTGTAGAAATCACTATTCCAAACAGAAGTTTGGTCGTCAAGGGACCAGAAACTGCTGTTCATTTCAAGCCCCGTTTCATTTTCTGTTCTCAAAGAAAGTTGAAGAAGATTGTGCAATTACATGTACTTAACTTACGAAGTCTGTCAAACCATGCATTACTCTGTTTAGGGACCAATAAATGTTATTGTGGATGGAAGATCAAAAGGTTATACTTCCACTGTATTAAAGCAGCTTGAATATTTTTGATTCAAAGATTTTTTCACTTTTCACAACAAAATTCCTTCATATTTTAAAGCCATATATGTAACAAAAGTGAGACTTGTTTTTTTTCTTGTTTGTATGGTGAGGAAAAGAACTCTCTGAGCACGAAATCAATTATAACTGAAACATTAACTTTTTCCTGTTGATGTTGGAGGGAGGTATCATATCTGTAATGATGGTTTATAGCTTTTGACTCTGACTAGTACAATGTTTATAGGATTGCTGTGAATCTGATACTTAGCCATATTCTTGCCCAGACTAGTTGAATCTACCTAAAAACTTGCAAACATATCATAAATTTCATCTCAAAGCAATTTCAATGCAAGAATAAAACGAATAGATTTAAACATACACATTTATATCCAGAGTACTGATTGGTAATGACAGTTTAACTGAGCCTCAGCGACAGACATTCAGACTCTCAAATTTTTACAATTTTTTTTTTGTCTACTGATTGCGTTCACTCATTTGATGATCAAAAAGTAAAGTCTTTCACCATCTTATTTTTGTGAAAACTTAAAATTTACCTTTCCCCATTGCATTAACACAGGGACCGCAGCCATTTTTGAATTCCAAGTGTCTATGAATATAAATAATTTGTTTCTCTAGCATTAAATTTTGCATGTTGACCCTTATTTTGATCATTGATTTCCGGAAGGGAATGGTTTGAAGTTTCCTTTATGAACGTTTAGCAAAAGTTTAAATCGTTCATTTTCAAGGCAATAATGCATTAAATTACATGGAACTTGAAGGAGAAAGTTTGAACTTTAAGGTCATTAAATACTGATTTCAGTGTTCACTGACTCTGACCTTAAGATTATAGTTTATGACCTGTAACTCCCAGGGAGCAGCTTACCTTTAACCTTATAAACAGTTGACATGTTTTTATGTTGCTTCCAAGCTTTG
Source organism: Ptychodera flava (assembly GCF_041260155.1). Lineage (NCBI taxonomy): Eukaryota > Metazoa > Hemichordata > Enteropneusta > Ptychoderidae > Ptychodera > Ptychodera flava. The sequence continues at coordinate 4,209,243 of NC_091938.1, forward strand.
AGTAGAATTTTTTTCTATAGTCTGTGATTCAAAATGAAGATAGAATCGATATTTTTTTTTAAGTATCACTTCATAATTTTCTATTGTAGATATATTAAAAGGGAAACAAAATGTTGAATTTATATAAAACTGGGGACCTACAAATTTCTCTGTTTTCCCTTTAAAGTGAAAGTTCTAACAATTTTAGGGTGAAACTGGTGGCTTTTCTTTATCGTATTATGATCTTCTCTTGCATGCCCGTATTAAAATGAAGTCATTCCACTACATATGAAAAGTAATCCTTCCTGCAGCTGTACACAAGTCTCAGAGTTGTTCAGTAACCAGGATACATTGACACACAGACTTGTAGCCCGAGGACAAGTATTAGCCATTTGATAAACACCAAGCCACATGTGCAGTATCAAGAATTTTGAACCCTGCGTATTGCTCATTGTGTGTGCTGTAGTGATCAATTTGAAGTTGCTTCAGATTTTATTCAGATACTTCCATTCACTCGCAAACTTGTCATTGGTAAAGTGCGTTCGACTCATGCAATTCAAAGATTGATTGATGGTAGACACCACATAAAAGAGGTCACTACATAAAATATGCCACCACAGTATTTCCATTTGAATAAAGCCCGCATCTTGAGATTCTTCATTCTGTAAACCAATTTGTCACTCAATAAATTAGCATACACTTGTGCCGACGCACTACTTTCTCATAGTGACTTTCTTTGTCAAGGTAATTATAATTTAAAAACCTTGCCCTTACAAAAGTTTATTGACATTGTGTCTGCTGGCGCCCTCACATTGAGGCAGTATAAAAGCAAACAGTCTGACGTTGATAACTCTAGTCGATAAATTGTTTATTAAAATTCTTTGGTTGAATGATGTATTCCTTTTTACAGCAAGTTGCTTAGCATCAGACAGTTCACTGTAACACAGCAAATTGTGGCACCTGCTCTATGCCATCTTTTGATAACTAGAAGAGATTGATGCTGGGACACGTTTTTATTTGCTGATACTTGACCCATCTCAGTGACTGGACATTTTCGTAAACCTACATTGTGACTCATATCAGCATTTTCGCAGACAAGTGTCAGACCACCAGCATGTGAGAAGTTGCCATTTTGATAATCAATATACACATAAGATGTTATCAAACTTGTATTGCCAACAATCAAGCTTGTCTCTGTGGCTAACCGTTATTACTGGTTCCTCAGGGATTGATACTATGATTCATATATGTTCAAAATTTTGATAAGAATAGTAAATTGAAGGTTAAAGGTACTGAACCTTGCCTCGGTCTGAAAAAATTGTCACAGCAGAAAATCTGAATGACGACATAAAGAGAACCTTTTCAACTCAGACAGTGTAGTAACTGCCCGAAAATCCTGAGTATCAAATGTATGGTACCTTTTCTGAAAAAGTTATAACTTGTCAAGCCGTTGACTTTATTCATCTGAGTCGTGACAAAGCAGGCCAAGCTACGGGCACATTGTGTCAAAGTTTATTCACATCTGATTTGATTATTAAATAACCCAGCCATGCAAATGTTCTACGACTTTCTATGGACAAATTAATGTCAAGGACACTGTGTATGTAGTCCTTCAAATAAATCAAATACATGCTCAGATTTAGAGTCTTCGCTTAAAATATCAAAGTTAAAATTTACATTGAAATCGAGATCCCTTTGTGATTTATAATCCCACATTGTGTAAGTTACCATTCTTATCAAAAGTTATTAGTGTTCTGTAACACCCCTTCCTGCAGGAACCTGTGTGGGAATACTTGATTAATGCTGTTGGTGGATGGATACAGAACGTGAATGCTGATATTTACACTTTTATAAATTTTTGATAATTTTTGCACAATGTATTACTGCAAATGTATTCAAACAATGTATCAAATAGTCCTATAATACTCAGGAAATTATCTAAATGTTTTAATGTTGTATGTCAGCTGTCGTGAAATGGACTAAATAATCTAATTTTATATTGCTGTGGTTATAAAATTACTGGGACCACAGACAAAACACTTACTTGCGAAGTTACAGGTCCATCTTGAACCACTACAGTAGTATTGCATGTATTGCGAGTGGCCGTACCAGGTATATGAAATCACTATAATCATACTCTGCCAGTGAATTGTTTACTTTGCACTGTTGCTGTATATCATCGAGATGAAATGAGTTGAGAGAACCATGCATCTGTGACATTTGATATGGTGTGGTTGTAAAAAGCGTAGTTACATCGATGGCCTTATAATATCATAGTTTATATGACCGACACATATCAGGTTCCCAGGGATCAGGTCCTGAACAGCTCAGGAATTTGAAGCGGTTTACTAAATATAGGAGATTAATAATCACAAGCTTAGAGGAATTCACAAGTCAAACTGACACGATTTCATATTCACCGCGGCAAGGCGGCCTTCACCTTTCATCCATGTTGTTATTATGCAATAGAATCCAGTATCCAGTTTATAAGTCTGATCAAAATCTGTTTTCTGAAAATCCATTTGGCATAGAAATCAAGAACATAAGTAAATTCTGAAAAATTACAGAAACTTTCAAAGATACAGAGCAACGTAATAAATTGAAAACAGTTCAGAGTTGTGCTTTTTTATAAATTTGAGCCGCGATCCCCAATTTTTAATCTTGATTTTGAAAGAGAATAGCTTAAAGACACCTTGAGAAAAGTTTTAGCAAAAGTTAAAGTCTTTTATTTTCAAGGTGCGAACTACCATAAAGCACTTTTGGTCATAACTTTTGATGTGTTTTTAGTGTTTTTGTTCTGTTTATAGAATTAAAATAATTTCAACTCATCAAACCACACTATATCATAATAATTAGTCTTCACCTTGCCAACATTCCCAGCAGCCTCATGTGATGTCCCATGTCATTCTTGAGACTAAATTTCAGTCCAGACGCAAATTCATTTGTCAACTATAACTTTGCATATTGTACACATTGAATATTGTTGTATCGTAGTATCTTCAATGTATGTAGCAATTTTAGTCAACTTTCATTGAGTCAATCGAGATATATATACCTAATTAGAAAAGTTCATTAAATATGCAAATTTGGAATTGCCTGAAGTAAAAATGCTTAATTACTTCCAATAATATTCTATCATAGTATCTTCAATGTACATAGCAAGTTTCGTCAACTTTGGTCGAGTCAATTCAGATAAATATCCCTAATTAGGAAAGTTCATTCAATATGCAAATTAGGAATTACATTTAATGTCAATCCTTAATTCCTTTCACAGCTGATATATGTTGATGTGATCAACATTCGTAGAAAATCTCTTCAAATTGTGTGCAGTCGTTCTCAATGTACCGGTACATCCGTTTTTTCTAAAATCATTAATTATGCAAATGAGCAAAACGTATACAAGCCACAGCACCAAAAGCTAATCAGTTCTTGCCATTTGCTAACTGAATCTATGTACCAGATTTGATTCTGATCTGATCAGCTGTTTTTGAGATATCAGACCAACAGACAGACAGACAGACAGACAGACATCGCTGCGACATATGCTCACGTGTGTGAACACGTGAGCAAAAAAAGGAATCTCACAGTTTTCAATCCCAATGTTTTGTTCCTGTATATATAGCTACAGGAGCCATATGTTTGATCTGGTTTTCTATCAGATTTTATACCCATATAATCTGCTAATACACAGCATCATCCTTTCATACTTTTTTACAAGCATACTGGTTCTGTCACTCTGACCATTGTCATGCCATCAGAACTTATGGATGCTGTTCTGCACAAAGTTTATGTAGAGTTGTACAATAGAATGTCTTTGGCAGTACGATTGCAAGTGATGGGGTTGTACTCGTACCGGTGGAACTGATAGGGTTGTTGTAATGCCACCAAAGAGCTAGTACTAATTGAACTTAAGGTAGAACGCGCCTCGGGGACAGATATTCGGACTCTCAAACTTTTTCAATTCTTTTCTGATCTACCACTTGTAGGGGTTCGTTTTAAAGCTCTTGGCATAAGAAAACTTTTCACTTGCTTAGTTTTTTGAAAATCAAAAATTTTATTTTTTCTCCATAGAGTTAACACAGGGATGGTGGCCATTTTGAATTTCAAATATTGGTATATCTCAAGTAATTTGTTTCTCTTGTTCCAAAATTTGCACGGTGACCCCCATTTTTTATTCTTGATTTTTAAAGAGAATGGTTGAAATATTCTTTGAAGAAAGTTTGAGCAAAAGTTTAAGTCTTTCAATTTCGAGGTGCATACTACCTTAGAGAGGCACTCCCACTTGGTAACATTTTTAAAACACATTTTTTTAATGCCAACAGTCAATATTTGACGTGGCGACTGCGGGGGATCGCAAGATATCGATAAAAACATGTCATTTCCCGAGCGTATTTTTCACATCCCGAAGGTTTACAATCGTTTTTGATTTTGACCCGAAATCCCCCGAAGGTTTGTTATTGTGCTGATTGACGATATTCTAGGGAGTCTACAATAAGTTCGAATGACGTGATTAATTTACTTCCCACTGCAAAGACTTTGTATACAGCATTATGCCTTTACCTCAGGTAAGTTTTTAAAACTCTCCTTAGTTTTTGTCGTTTTCATTATTCTAAATCAGTTGTATTATATTTTTACCAATACCACATAAACATCAGTTTTTACGTGTCAAATATTAGTCCGCCTCCGATGACTACTTTTGTCGTCTGCCACACTGTACGCCGCGTGCGTGGTATGCGTCTATGCATACCACGCGACGGCCGCTATGTATCAACCACACATAATTGTGCTACTCACCTAAGCGAATTCTGGTGGAATCAGCAAAAATTGTCTTTCGTTTATACGCCAAGTCAGTAAGACTCAGCTTTCTCCCACGGGACATGACCGATCACCGACGCATACTGTGGAGTACAGCGGCGTCAGTATAGACTTCGTACTCCATAGATTAGTTTACAATGGCCCCATTGCCGAATGTTCGATGTTCGGAAGCTGAATTTAGGTGGGCCACCGAATTCACAACTTTTCCTTTTTTGAATACATTTTTTTTATCGATATCTCGCGATCCGCGCGCAGTCACCACATCCAAATATCAACTGTTGGCATTAAAAAAATATGCTTTAAAAAGTTACCAAGTGGGAGTGCCACTTTAATACAGAGTTGTGCAAAGTAATCTGAGAAATTGTACCGCTGACTTAAAGAGGTGGGTGTAGTGGGGGTGGGCTGGGGGTGAGGGTGGAGTGCCTTTGAAAGCAACTTGAATTTACCATTGAGTGTGTTTAGCCTGTACCATTGAAACTGACAGGGGTTGTAGCAAGTAACCTGATGGGCGTTGTAGTGTTACATACCAGTGTGTACATGTATTAAACTCCCCGGAGAGTTAACTTGATGTTAACTGGTTTAACCAAGGTACTGATCAATCAGTATCATTATTGCAAAACCAACATACATCATCTTAATGATACTAGCTCGATTATACCACTTTGAAACTATGCACGGTAACAGGTCTCGGTATTAAATCCCCATGATACAGAAATTTATCCCCTCGTATTATGTTCATAAAGGTTAATGTGAAAGCTACTTTGCATTAATAAAACATCATAGACTGTAGAGAGACGCTTATCGGCTTCATAATGTGCCTAATTATTTTTAAAAAGATTTTTTGCATTTTCAAACATAGCTGAAGGCAACATGAAAATATTGAATGTCACATTCAAGTAGTCAGTTTTATTGCTATTAATAAGATCATTGCATAGCCTACTTGAAACACTTAAATGTAATATGACGTTACCAAAGATATAGAAAACCAGTGATTATAAATGGAATTTTTTTTAGCTGTTCATGAATAGAAAAATAACTGCCAGGCAAATATTGCGCAGGAATAACAGTTCACAGTATTGCAATCAGAGGAACTCTGACCTGCTGCTCTCAAGAGTTGAATTAAAAATAGTGCAATTTTGCTTTCATTTGACCACACAAGAGTCGGAAAAAATGATTTGCAAGACTTTGTCCATTGTTCAATACATTGTATGCTTTTAGATTACTGGAACCACTCATCAGAAACGCTGAGTTGAATGTAGAATGGCAACTTTTGAAAAATCTGCAGATGATTGACCAGAACCAAGTTGCCTGTAACATTCATGACAAGGAATACATCATGCAGAAAGTATTGTGTTACAATGATATTGCAGTGTTACTGTGTAGTCAAATATTTTCAAACACTTTTGTAGAGTGATGTCAGTCTGTAATACTATAGCCAAGCGTATACCATAAAGTTTTTAATGGTTTGAGCCATGTGGTAAATTGTGGATTGTTTTTCTGATTGTAAAAGCCGTTACTGCTTTTTGTGGCAAAGTTGCAAGTATTTCTACATAGTACATTGTAAGAAATACTATCTTCAGAGGAGGTTTTGATAAACACTGGGATACATGTATTTTGATTAAAACGGATGACTTTACGGTAATATTTAAAAAAATCGCTGAAAATTTCATGACAGTTATCCCCAATACCATAAACATGTATCTGATCCTGCAGGCCAGTTTGTTCATGGCATCGACAATGAGCTTCTGAAGCCATTATTCCATGGAAAATGATGAAGAGACCATTACTCATGATTTTATACAAACTGTCATGTGTCATGACATTGATAATTTTTTTTATGTTCTCCCCATATGGAATGTGCCTTATTTTGATTTCAAGTTTTGTGACCCAAGGGTGAATAAATAATAGCTCTTTCATGTCAGGGGAGATGTTAATGATGGTTTATACTGCAAAGCATCATGGGTAGCTCAGTATCTTCCCTATACGGGTAATTGTCCCCAGTGTGTGTACACTGATACTGGAATGAAATCCTGTTCTAGTGGAAATTGTGCCTAGAGGGCTAATTTATAGAAATTTTCACCAATCACGCTTTTTGTGCATCTTTGCTTCAGGTTATTGCAAGGTTCAACATGCTGTCACTGTAGGAATAACAAATTCATGCTTCATTGAGCCAAACATAATTTACACCAAGCCATCAGAGTGACATGCTGATTGCTTTGACATTTAACTGTGCTCAAATGGGCCAGTCAACTGAAAACAGTAGTCTTCTACAAATTGTTTTCTAGACCTTGTGAAATTTCCAAAGGTTCCATTTGGATTTTATGCCGTAATAGGTACACGTACTCGTTTTTCAACATGTTTGATAAATCTCAAAGAAATTATTTCATGTACAAGCTTTGGTTTGACTCAAGAAAGTGCCGGTTCTTGTGATTCAATCCTTTTCAGCGGGTTCACTTTGCCAGGAGTCTTCATCAATAGTAAAGGATACCAAGAGGAAAGTTTCCACTTGGATATGCTAGTGCAGAGATACATGTACAATTCATATGCCTTACAGTGAAGCTGGTAGATCAGTAAAAATAGTTTGATGAACCTTCAGCACAGAATTTACACAGAATTTTCAAAAAGGATATACTAAATTGTAATTGATATCATCATGACTTGTGAAATATCCCTTGGGTTGCTGTGCATTCTGATTAAAAAGCTCTGTAGTGGGTGTGATGTCCGTAGGCATAAACAGTGGGATTCACCTTATCCCTATACAGTTTCAAAGTGTGTAGCTGTCCACATAACTACATACATGTAGCTTCAATTTTCCAATTATGCCTGAGTATACGAAATGAATGTATTTTATTTCAAAACACTAATGTATTTGGTCAAATTCAAAAGAAATTTGCTTTTTTAACTTCAGTTGTTTCAGTAATCATAGTTCAAGCTAATATGTATTTTTGCAAGTCAGTGCCTGAAAATATCTTTCCATATCTAAGAAATTTTGATATCTGTCAATATACCGTATACTAGACAAGTGTCACTATAGTTAAGTGTTATCTTGATGTACTTCTGGAGTTTGATTAGTAGGACTCAGTGAACTCAACACACTGTCTGGCCTTTGGCACTTGAAATATAAAATTGCATAAACAGTGCAAATTTGCATAAATGGAAGATCTCTGATATACTGGATTGTACACACTTTATGATTTGTTATTGTACAGATTGTGAGTTTGGTAAAGGAGACAAGTCCGGTAGTCTACGGTTAAGCCTAATTTACAGGACCTTGTCTCCTTTACCAAACTCAAGATACCCTATTTCGATTCCATGTCTCTAAACTGGTGCATCCTCTTTGTAGTTTGACTGAGTGCAGTTTCGCTCCTAACAAACTCATAGAGATTGTATCACGATTGGCTGCCATGAAAACTGACAAAGTCTTACTTAAAGTCTAAATCTGTTATTGAACCTCTGTGCCGTGGGGGATGTACAGTGTATATGCAATTCATCATGTGTTACCATGGTACCTTTGTTTGCATTCTTCTTTATATTTACTATATAGATTTACCGTTTCTTCTCATATTTCAACAGCAAAAACTTGAGGCTAGATTGTGCCTAGACACCAGACTATGTACTCATATATGTCTTGACTGATGTGCCCAACCTTCTATAGTAATTTGTATCGGACCACCAGGTCACCCCAGGTATGACCTTTGATCCACCTATGACAGCTATCCGGAGTCCAAGCTATTACCCATGAGTCCTTGCTCTGTGTCCTAAGGCAGTTCTGACAGTCAAGTTTAACCAAGTTCATGAAAGCCACCTTTGAATTTTCTTTGTGTAACAGTTCACCCATGTAGACTTTGTACGTCACACACCTAAATTTCCAACTGAGATACATGTGAATGCACATTGGCAGAGAGGAACACTCTCCCCTTCTTGATAGATGGACTGTGCTCACAAGAAATGCAATTAAACGAGTAAGATAGTCAATCATATCAGGAGAAATCTCAGCAAACAATGCCAAAATGAAAACAAATAAAAGAAAACTAAATGTACTGGCCTAAATTGTGAAAATTTCAAAAATTAGCATTTGATTGGTAAAAAAATGTACCTTTCCGACCAGGATTTAATGAGTCATGTATATTATCTATTATTCAATCATGGTTTTATGAGAAATGTATCATTTACACAAATTGGATACAAAGTTATCAACTTTTTTGTTGGCTCTGCCATCAGTCATGCGAAACTTATCAGATTTTTGTGTCAGCCCTAGACTCCTCTCTTGATGGGCGCAAAATTGGTTCAATGCTATGTCGACATAGAGCATTCAGATTGCTCGTATAATACCAAAATAAAAGTTATGTTAGTCGGGTGGTGATTCAACTTTATCTGTGTGAATTGTGTAAAAGTTACAGTGGATCTTAAATATGTAGAAGATACTAAAACTAGCCAAGTCTTTGCACAATATTTGTCTGAAGTACAAGTCTGAACCTTCATTTGCTTTGTATGTTGCATTCAGGCATTTGACCTTTGCCCCACATCTCTGCCTACAGGTTGCTAAGCTACCACATCATGTTGTATAGTGCCTGAAAGCAAGGTCATAGTCATGCCCTTGTCCTCACACAGCCGAACTCCACCTCTCATTGGTCAGATGATATGAAGGAATACATATCTTTACAGATATTCAGAAGAAATGTATTTGCAGAGAGCAGACTGATTTATGATTTTAAAAATTGTCTAATAATGTAAAAAAATATATAAATACATACTTCATTTTTGTGTGATCTCTACAATACTCATGTATAAAACCTTTCCTGCCATTTCTGTGACCTTCTCGTCACAAATGCAGTTGTTGTAAATTGTAAAGTAACCCTTCTGTATTCTGAAAAGGTATGGAAGGTCTTTCACCAGAGAAATGTGAGAATAGAATTTTACAGTCCCTTGTCATGGAGCCAGTATTTTTAATGAACAGGTCTGTTTTAACAGGTTTCACAGTAGTGAGATGTAGAAATCAATCACTTGAAGCTACATGTCTGCAGATATTTTATCTCTTTCAATCACTACTTTGAGCGTACAATCTTGGCTTTTGTTGAACTATACATAGGAAGTAATAATTCTGTGAATACCAGTCATTTGCATATTGAAGTCAAGATGCCCAGAAATAGTTCTTTGTGTGAAGTACAGTTTAGTGCCTCTTGAATTGTGAGCGAGAAATAATTAGGATCTTGTAGAATATAGTTATTCAAGTTCAATGGCAGGTGAATCGTTTAAGTCTTTTAAAACTAGATAATTTGATGAATGATTATTGGTGGATTATTGTAACAAATCTCTTCACAGTCTAAAGAATTTCAACCCATCACATACATGTATATACTGATAGTTTATGATTCCAATCCACAGTAGCCAGTGTCACATTGCTTGTCATATCAGTCATACCTCCTGTAATTCCAGTGTGATTACTTGGGTGGCTTTCACAAAATGTTTTGCATAATATTGACATGTTAGGATAAAAACACAAAATTGTTGAACCATATCAAAATATTTCTGATTAAGGCAGAGTGAGCTTCGGAAATTCAGACTCCAAATATTTTACAATTCTTGTCTGATCTACCACATGTGGAGGCTTACTTTAAAGCTCTTAGAGTAAGAAAAATTTCACTGTCTCTGTTTTTTTTTTTAAATTGAACATTTTCTTTTCCCCCATATAGTTAACACAGGGATGGCGGCCATTTTGAATTTCAAAAATAAGGTAATATGTTTCTCTAGTTGCAAAGTGTGCATGGCAGCCCCTGATTTTTATTCTTGATTTGGTACGAGAACAGTCAAAAGTTTCATTGAGGAAAGTTTGAGCAAAAGTTTCAGCCTTTCACTTTTGAGGTGCATACCACCTTCAATGAGTAGATATGTTATGTCGCCACCATGGTTGTAATAGCTATAACTTTAGATGTATGACACCAAAATAGGTCTGATAATCAAGGTAAATAATTTACCAGGTCCAAAAAACAAGCAGATAACGACAGTGACAATAGCTTAATCTTGAACCACTGCTCAGTGGTGGTACCAGGTGTCTGGAATGGGTATGCATTCCCTGCTAGCATGCTACATTTGTCAAGATTGACCCAGGAATGCTGTCACAGATCTCTGTGCCTACCATAGAACTTCTAAAATGATCTAACTAGTCTGCTTTCTAATGCATTTAGATGCATCAGATTTAGATTTTATGCATTTTCCAGTGTTTTAGTTCTGTTTGTTTGTAAGAAAGAAAATGATATGTATATGTTATAAGTCACTTTTAATCTTTAAAAATTATGAAAAAGTTATATTTGTGAGAAACTGATGAATATTCAGGGAGTGTTACTGTTCAGATGATCTTTATTCTTTGCAGAAAAATAATTGTTCTCAAACTTATAACTTTCATCCTGCTGGTGTCATGTTTGAATCATTGCAATCTTGGTACCATCATTGGCAGCCCACACTGGTCTGTTTTGGTTTTGCACAACCATATTAAGAATATAAATATTCACAGAAGACAAAGTTTGTCCCTTATCATAGTCATGTGCAACAATGATGTGGCCGTAAAATTTCTTATCAATTTTTTTATTGAGCTTGAAATATTGTTTGATAAGGGATTAATCAGCTACTGAATTTTTAATATATTACTTTTATTGTTCATTTTGTTTTGAAAGTTAATAGAAAAGCAAATAAATTATGAGACCCGTACACATAAGGGATTCATATTTTTTCCTCAGATAAAATTATTCATAAGTAAAACAGTGATAAGACTTTGTGTGTTCTTTCCAACACATCAATACTAATTCAAAATTCTGCTAAACAGTGACTTCAGCAGAATTAAAGTGTAAATTATTGACTTTGTCTTCTTTCCTATAAGATTTTATTTATGTAGTCTAGCACTATAAACATGCCAAGTTATTAGTTTTACATTAATAGCTTGAAGGGGTGACATGTTTTAATTTGTTTAAAAAGTTCAGATCTCACTTATAAAGTTTGATTTCTATGATAACTGTAAATGCAGTTTATACATTTATGTGATGTCGATCATAGATTCAAACAACACATCAGCACTACCTGATTTGCCATCCACTCCCTTCTCTGCAAAATTTGACACATCAGCCGACACATCGTATGTGTCTCAGGATTCCTGCGTCATTCTCATCCATGCCGATATAGCATCAAAGCTGGACTATCGCAATGCTTTATTGTATCAGTTGTATGGCCAATTACAGCACGTACAACGTGCTCAAAACACAGTTCAGCAAGAATTGTCATTAAAACTAAGAAATCACACCATACATGTATAACACCTGTTCTTAAGGAACTTCATTGGCTCCCTGTACCGTACCTCATGGAATATCTCATTTTTTCATCACTTCAATGCCCTTAATGGACTCTCTCCACAATATCTCAAGAACTTAATTTCATCACGTACACTTCATTCATTGTACAAATGCCTTCTTCACACACCCAGATGGAATCTGACTTCCCTATGGTAACCGCGCATTCTCCTCAGCAGCTCCTGTCTTTTGGAACTCTCAACCCCCGGACATAAAAACTTCTCCAAATGTCAAAACTTTCAAAAAACACTTAAAAATATACATCTTTCAGACAGTGATTATCACTCGAAGTGCCACTGAGCATTATTTAACTTTGGATATTAGGTGCTATGTAAATTTTCAGATAGATAAAATTCTTTCTGTGTAGCAGTTGATTTTTCAGAGCATTGGTATGAAAAGAAAGGAAAAGTAATAAAATCTATCACAGCTGCCAAGGAAATAGAAGTAGAATTTTGCAAGCATGAATTGAATTTTCATCCAAAAATTTCAAAATTTGTTATCCGTAGGTCCGCAGACTTTGAGCAATGTGAACCATTTAAATAAATTAAAATTTATTGCTGAATGGTTAAAACGAAGCAAATGAAATAACAAAAGCTACCAATGTTATGTACAGCTTGACCAAAATTAACATTTGTATTTTTCATCAGAAAATTTTACCCTTGGTTTTCACCTATCATACTTGCATGTATGAACTCTTTCCCATTGAGTTTCATGTTACTGCCACATCATGTTGGTCATAAAAAAACCCACAAAATACATCTCGTATAGCCTGTTTAATAAATTTGACCATTCGACCTAAAAACATAAAAAGACATGGTAGTATTGACTGACTTGACCCGATATAGTGATAGTGTGTGTTACAGTGGTGTGTATTACACTAATCCTATGAGTACAACGATTTTTACGCTGATGCTGAAAAGGATTTACAGCTGTAAGGTACAGTAACAGTAAAATTTGACAATTTTACAGCAGCTAACGTTTGATATTTTTCGTAAATTTTTCTTTCACATATTAGCTACTGGTATGGGTTTCTTGGTTATATCCTACAGCACATTCAAATATCAAATATTTGACTCATCAACATACTGATACATGTAGGGTGCATACAAGTATGTGTGACATATATTGTCATTGTTGATGATTCAATTCAGGTCCAGACATGAATTGAGTTGTCAATATCAGCGATACATTGTCACACAAGTACACATAGCATTAACAGCGAAATATTTAAGCAATAAAGCACACCCAGCGATGGTAAACCACGAGATTTTGACCATTTCACTTCATATACGGTATGCACTCGCTATCGCTCATGCATATATGTTGTGAACTGGTCAAACTCTCGTGGTATACCACCGCCGGATGTGCTTTATTGCTATTATATCATAACAGTATATTGAAATTCTGGCGTGGAACGTCATAAAAGGACTTTTCCTCAAGCTGAGAGCTAGTGCGCATGCCAGCCGTGGTATATCGCCAATATACCACGTTTTTTTTCGCATCTCGACCAATCAGATCGCTGTATTTGCACCATCAATATACTGGTATGATATAATGGGTATTATATCATACCAGTATATTGATGGAGGAAATACAGCAATCTTATTGGTTGAGACATGACCATGACCATGGTTTATTCGTGATATACCATGGTGGCACACGTGTGATTTTTAAATGTGAGGTTAAAGGAAAACCATTGGACGCGTGTATGTATGTATGTATGTATGTGTGTATGTATGTATGTATGTATGTATGTACGTATGTATGTATGTACGTATGTATGTATGTATGTATGTATGTATGTATGTATGTATGTATGTATGTATGTATGTATGTATGTATGTATGTATGTATGTATGTATGTATGTATTTATGTATGTATGTATGTATGTATGTATGTATGTATGTATGTATGTATGTATGTATGTATGTATGTATGTATGTATGTATGTATTTATGTATGTATGTATGTACGTATGTATATGTATGTATGTATGTATGTATGTATGTATGTATATATGTCTATGCATGTATATATATGTGTATGTATGTACACATAGCATTTAACAGCGAAATATTGGGTATGATATCATACCAGTATATTGATGGAGAAAATGCAGCAATCTGATTGGTTGAGACATGACAATGACCATGGTATATGTGCAATATACCATGGTGGCACACGCGTGAGTTCTCAGTAACAGTAAATATCCTTTTTTGACATTCCTAGACAGAATTTCAATATACATTATGATATAATAGCAATAAACAACACCCTGCAACGGTATACCACTCGATTTTGACTAGTTCACTTCATATGTGTACGAGCGATGGTGAGTGCATATATGAAGTGAACTGGTCAAAATCTTGTGGTATACCATAGCTGGGTATTGTTTATTGCTTAATTTCATCATGCTGTGTGAAGCAAACCGAAAATTTGCAGTTGATAAATAGAAAAAAAATTCTGCAAACATTGCCAAAAGTTACTGTTACCATACCGGTATGTACCAGGCCTGTAGGTGTAATTTTAGAACTCTGGTCTCTACAATAAACAAATTTCAGTATTTTTGCCGTTCATCAAACTGTCTGATATGTAAAACTCATGTTAACAGGATATTAATGCACTCATTCAACAAAATTGGAACATGCGTAGAGGTACATTGGTCGGTCAACTACATACGTATGTGACTTGTTACCATGGCAATAGTATAATGTGCCTTTCTAAAAGCTGTACTTGTCAGAGAATTGTCATAGCGAAATCTGTGAAATTTATGTGTTACGGTGTCTCGTCAAATGGCAAAGCTTTTAAGGATTGTACTTATTCCGTATGTAATGAAATAATGAATGAAAATGGCGCAATAATGCCAGCAACAAGACTAACGTCATTTTAAGCAGCAAGGGGCATTAAACACACTACAATGCCATATGTAGCTTTTACCGGTATTCCTGTCTATCCCACGTCCTCATAAAACTGTTAACTAGATGTAAGTAGGACAGTGTCCTCAGTATGAGGTCAAACTGAATTGCAAAAGTTAGCTGATGGCAGCAAGTGTAAGCATGTCTACCTTGGTGCTAATGTCAGTTAGTCTTTACTTTCCAAACATCACAGACTTAGATTCTAATCGTCTTTCATAGTGGATTCCAGATTTCTTGGACGTGTGAAGAATTGCAATTTCTGCCAAATCACCGACACCATCTTTGTTTCCACAGTGTCATTCAAATTTTGTCTTTATTTCTGGTTTTCTATCTTCATTTCTGCTGCAGTAGTTCTTGTGGAAAAACCTCAAATGTAGGTAGAATTGTTTTGTCTCATTACACTGTTGAGAATGAAATCATGTATGCTTAGTTTCCTTCAAATCTGTGTTTATTTGCTTTTTCAAGTTTTCTGCCTCAACAGTTCTACATAAGCTCTCGTCAAAAACCTAGCATATCGTTCTTGTCTCATCATAGGTAAAGTGATCCACAACGGCAAATGTCAACCAACTGACTAGTCTTGTAAAATCTGTCCCCCAGTCTGTGTGTGGTCACTCCTTTTAATCAAACTAATATCTTGCCAGCAGTTTTCTGTTCAAATTTGTAATCAATAAAACATGCTATTATGTGTCAAACTCTCACCTTCCTCCTATAAGATACTAAAAATAGAAATTTTTCATTTTATGCCTTCCTTATTTTTAATTCAGCCAATAGCAGGGTCAACAACCCCAAACTATTGACTCTGAATACATTCTTGAGAAGTTCAAAATAACTATGTTACCAACACAAACCAATCTCTGCAGTACAGTCACTGCTGCAGATGATGGCAAATCAAGTTAAACTGGATATCTTGGAATATTTTAATGCCATTTGTGGTAGTATGCGCCTCAAAAGTGAAAGACTTTAACTTTTGCTCACACTTTCCTCAATAAAACTTTCAACCATTCTCTTTCTCGATTAAGAACAAAAATCAGGGGTCACTCTGCAGATTATGGTACTAGAGAAACAAATAACCTAAGATTTACCAATACTAGTATTTTAAATTCAAAATGGCCACCATCCTTGTGTTAACTCTATGGGGTAAAAATAAAATTTTTGATTGTCAAAAAAGACGTTGAAAATTTTTCTTACTCCAAGAGCTTTAAAATGAACTCCCACAAGTGGTCGATCAGAAAACTACTAGAAAAATTTGAGAATCTGAATATCTGTCCCTGAGCGAGTATTCTACCTTAAATGGAAGCAGACAGTCAGAATCAGACCCGACAAGCTTTATTGCAACTGATGAAAAATCCAAAGCAAAATGGTTTTAACTCATTAAAGCTCCATTAGCTTTAACTAACATGGTAGATGTGTTTTCCAGCATTCTGTTTGTACGATACAGTTTCTTTGTTTCCACCAAAACTACTACCCTTTTCAGTAATAGAGCGCGAAGCCACTGCAGTGAACTGCAATAAAACTGCTCACACTAATTAGTTTCAGCTGTAGCCAGCTGGCAAAGTCGACAACATTGTATGTCCCATGCAGACAGTTTGTCTGGGGAAGTTGAAATAAAAAAAATTGTACATGGACCAGTGCATGGTAATGTTACATTGTATCTTAATCTTGAACACAGGGTGCCAATCGTAAACTCTCATTTACAACTCAAGCCTCAGACAGAGCTAGTTTTGCCTTTGTACAAGCAGACTTTTTGGTCTTTATCAAGTAGCCTTGTTCAACACCAAAGTGGCCACGGCTACAGCTGAAACTAATTAGTGTAAGCAGTTTTATTGCAGTTCACTGCAGTGGCTTCGCGCTCTATTACTGCAAATGGTTGTATGTTGAAATGCCTAGTGTTGTACTTACATGTCAACACAGCTTGTATGTGTGTAATGCCAAATATTACTACTGACAACTTAATTCTGGTCCAGACTAGAATTCATTTCGCCACAATGCCACTTCATAGTTTACAGAATCCAATATATTGGAAAGGCTATTACTTTGCCAGTTGACATACCGGTATATTGAGTAAAAGAATGAGAAAAATGTATGTTTTGAAGAGCAAAAAATAATGAAAACATATCATCAAAAGTTACTATTGCTGGCCCTGTTGAAAATGTAATAGTTTCAAGCCTCTTCTGGATAATACCCCAGAGTACTTGTAAAAATTTGTGTATATATCCTACAACATCCCACCTGCAGAACCTTTATGAATTATTCAACAGAGATAGCATTAACCTTTCCTACTCTGATGTGAAATGTAAAGTGCTAATACATCACAGAAAACAAAAGGACTGTTTCTCTGTATGACAGGTAGGTTCAAAGTTGTTTATGTAATGATAGGAAGCTATAATCTACATGTAGCTCAGGAAGAATGTCTGTGGAGTTTGCAAAATTTATCAAAACGCAACTGCAGGTAACTGTATGAATATAATGGTGATCTATGACGTACTTAAGAGCAGAAAAGGAAAAGATGATTTTTGTGTTTGACTCCCTCCGTATATGTTAATGTAAATAGGATGCTCTACAAACAGTGTTGATGGATGTGAATGCTTGCCATTGTTGTACAGATTTTGTGGAGGAGTGTCACAGATTTTATAGAAGTGTGTCATGTCAGTGTTCTATATATGCCATACAAATATAATCCTCAGTTATTGATTTTTTTGAAACGTGTCATTTTGCACACTGCAAATTGGAAGGACTCGATCTTTAGGCAACCAAGGTGGCTTTTATCTTGTAATATGGTGCCTTCATCCTTTGTATCAAAAAGGTACAGTCAGGAAATTCAAGATTGAATATCAATAAATCTGCTTTGAGGTGCTTTTTTAGTGTACAGTTTTCTTTATGCTAAGATTGTAGAATTTGTGAAAATTCAGACTCCTCTTGTGTCTATGAAGGATTTTGTATTGCACTTTTCCACTCATTAAAATTTTCAGTTTAAAACTTGCTGGTTTTTTATTCATAGAAATATTAAACCATTCTCCTTTGCGATTAAGAATAAAAAACTGGAATAATAGAGCCAATCACTGAAATTTCTGTTAGTGTCTGAGTTGAAGGAAAATTTTAAATTTTCAGAAAAAAAAAATTTTCAGAAAAAAAAAATGGGTACCCGGTTTTGTTTCCCGTTACAAAATAAATTCCTAGCACAGCGTGCATACCATAAAAACAAAAACAATTTTTTTTTCTGTCTTTGAAAATTTGTTCCAGAGGTACGCTCTATGTCAAACTGGCGATAAGTCGGTTAAGCTTGATGCTGTTCAAACTGTCATGATAAAAATAGATGACTACAAAGTAAACACAGGAGATTTATTCACTTTTTGATAATAGATAGCTCTGCAAAGTAAACACAGGAGATTTATTGACTTTATGGAGCCATTCTGGTGACTACGATCCTACAACACATGTAGTCAGCTCTAATTTTGATATTTCAAATTTTAAAAGAAAATTTTTTGTACTAAACCATAATTAGTTGACATTTATAAAATTTGTTTAATTCACAAAATTTATAGAATAATTCAACCACTATGAGAATTTCTGGCCAATGAAATCAAACAGGGACATTTTCATTATGTACGTATACTTGAAGGATGCATTTTTGTTATCTGGTTGATTACATTTTATCTCAAGTTGAATGTCAATAAATTTGAGTGCTACAGAAAGTACTCAAAAACATAATCAAATTAAACATAATTCATCAATGTTTGGCATCAGATAAGTCACAATAGATGCAGTGTAGGAAATTTGAGAAAAATAATAACCAGACATTTTGGGGATTGAAACATTGCCTACCAGGCCAAAATAATACCTGTCCTGATGGTTGTCGCCTCTCCTCTGATCTCAGAAAAAAAATTCTCAGTAATTAAATCCATCTGCCCTGGGCAGGCGACTGCAACATTTCACCTGCCTAGCCAAAATTTTACCTGCCCTGGGCAAACAAAATCCTACCGTCATTGTATACGTATGCTTTTCAAAGGTCCAGCAAGGGACTTTCTTGTTTTCTGCCATGCTGAAAATGTTCCTGGTAACAGATGTGGGATTGGAATTGTTTATTTGAAATGCAATAGCTTTGTATTGCTGCTGTTATGAATAATTATTGCCAAAAGGAGCAACCTTAGCTGTACCATTTCTTTTGAAATTAGGAGTAGAGTAGAAATGTAGAATATTAGAAGAAATTACTGTAATAGCCAGAGGAGTTGAGTTAACCGTGTCTGATATGAAACTTGATTGACAGGTGTAATTTACAATGTTCAGTCAGACGTGTACATTTACCGGGAAAAAAAATAACAAATTGACAGAGGGTTTAATTTCATGGCTATGCTTTCTACAGAAATGTCACAGTCTGCGTGTGGAACTCTCAGCTGTAATTATTTATTGTAGTCAACAATTTTAAATTAACATACTTATAAGAAAATTTCAGACACAGCTCAGCTGCGACTAAAAGAAACACCTACTAGACTGAGATGAGTTTACATCATGCTAGCATTTTCTGGATGACTGTAGATCCCATCTACATTGGAAGATTACATAGTTGACAACAAGGTTAGACATTGATTTTTGGCATCCAGGTGCTTCATGAGCTCCTTGGTGTCAAGGCTTTCATCAGTTTCTGACTGTCAGTCTGTCTGTGAAAGATATCTTTTTAAGTGATTGTGTGTGTAGGTGTGAGTGAGCAGAAAATTTGCATAAATGTAAAAGTAATATTTGTACATATGCAGGTTATTGGCATTTGTCGTTCACAAATTCTGGTCTTTTAGTATATGCATACGTACATGATGATAATGCACCATATAATGCTCATGTAGCTGACCTGATGCCTGCAGAATAGTGCCCTCAGTGGTCAAGCATGCATCTTGCGTGGAATCATGATCATCATTTGTGTCTTTATATTAATCAAATAATGACAGAAAATCACAATATTAGAGAAGGAACTGGTTTGTCAATAAAATTTGTATAAAATGAATGAAATTTTTAGTTTGAGAAAGTTAAGTCAGTCAGAAAAATATAGACTGAGGTTTGTAATAGTGGTTTTTTGTTTCATTTTCATTTCTTTAAATGGAACATTTTCTGCTATTATAGTGTTTATGCAGACAGGAGATTCAGGTACCCCTTTATTCACACATTTTACTGAACCTGAAAACTTCAACTTTTAAGGTACAGTAAATGTGCCTCAAAATCTGAAAGATTTAAACTTTTGCTCAAACTTTCCTTAGAGGAAGATAAAACCTATCCCTTTCAAACTCCAGCATAACTATCAGGAATTATGACATAAAATTTTTGTATGCAAGAGAGAAATTTCCTGAAATTTACAAAAATTTCGCATTCAAAATGGCAGCTATCCTATCCTCTGTGAACCGTATCGGAAAAAATTAAATTTTCACAAAAAAAAGGCAGTGAAATCTTTATCCACAGATACTCCACACATGCAGCATACCGGTACTAGCAAAGCCATGTAAAAATTTAAGAGTCCAAATATTTTTCCTCGAGGATGCATTTTGCCTTTAAGTTCTTAAATATTGTGAGTTATAAAGCATGGCTACGTAAAGAAGAGTGTACCTGTATATGTACTATATATGTATTTATCCCGGGAAGTACATGTACGTTACTAGGGTGCTGTACAAGTCTCACTGAGATAAAGTATGATGGATGTCAAACTGACAATGATTGTTCATCTGCCTTGCACCAAATAACTGACTTTTGACGTTATTTTATTTTATTTTCCAAGAGTCAGTGTATGAAAGTCTCTTTCAAATAGGAGATCTGGATGAAATGTAAGGACTTGTACCAGATTACTCAAATTTTATCATGGATTTGGCAGATTACACTTTAATCTATAACCTCGTGTTGGCAATTCATAAAGTGTGGCTGATTGAAAGAAAGAAAATTGTTGATTCTGCACATGTCTAGCATTCAAACATTAGGCTTTATGACCAGCTTGATAGTTCACAATATATGACATGTGTGGGAAAAATAGTTTGCTCTTTTATATTGCAACAAGGGACTATGGATTCAGTGCTTTGAAAAGCTTGTGATCCCGTTGCTGACAAACGGCTTTGTTGCAATCTGGTGGCTTTGTAAAATCTTGAGGCTTTGTAGAGCTAACAGTACAATAAATCAGTAGCCATATAAATGAAGCATACAAATGAGGACAACCCTCCATGTCTATTGGTAAAATGATAGTCATTCAGAGATGTGAAAAATTTACACACAAAAATATGATTTGTACACACAAAATCAGTTGTCTATCCTTGAAAATTTATTGCAGAAAAGTAAAATCAAGAAGCATAAATTCTGAAATATGAAGGATTTTTGTCAAGAATCCTAAATGTGCCCAAAGATTCTAAACAAATGAGAAATTCCCATTTCAAATTTAAAAAATTCTGTAAAACCTATCAAGCTGACCCTATACTGTATACAGTATAACCAAAGTGCATTTCCAATCCTGATATTTTCAATAATGAGGTAAAATATTTACATCATGATAACATATCAAAACCTTTCAAATATTGCTTTTCTTCATCTGCTCAATGCAGCCAGGTATTTTTCAAAAACTTGTCGAACCGTGCTGACACAATATGGTGTAATTAGATTCACAGACTGCATGGACATCTCCTACAGTCAGAGAGTAAAAGGTTTATGTACTTCACTTCCAATGCAGAACTCAATGTACAATCAGAAATTGTCTCTTTATCTCTCACCAGATTTTGCAAGACAAGAAGGAAAGGAAATCTCCCCACTGCAAAACAGATTGAAGGTAAGATGACATTGAAGACTGATAAAACAATAGTGGGATCCACACAGGACATATAAAGTATACCCTGATTTAGACTAGCCTAAGCTGATGTGTTATTCTGTAGAGGTTCTATCCATGGGAGTCTCTGTGCTCATAACCAGTTTAGCGTGAAATAGCACAGACACAATTTACAATGTACCTATCATCTAAACCTTAGCAAAAACACTGGTCTAAATGGAATTTATCATCTTACAGCATAAACATTCACAATGAATTTTTAAAGTAATTGTGCTTGCCCCAACTGAAGAAGATAAGAGATCTTATTGAATAGAAATTGCTAATTAACATAAACGTCAAGCCATTTGTTGCAATCTATCTATTTCACTCTACTCACCCTGTATTTCATTCCATGATGGGCTGTGATTGTTTGTGTATGTCTGTGCAAGTTATGAAATTATAGTCTCACGATTTGGATGGCATGTATTTCACAAAAATGGTTTAAAATAGGGTATACCGTAGGTTTACAACCTTTGACGGCACTCCGGGCAATATTCAGAAATGATACTGCCACAAAATGATGATGTACCACCTGCCTTAGACGAAACACAGAGACCTGTAATGGCAGCCCTACTTTGATTGCAGTTTGTTACACTACCACTTGTCAAATTTGTCCACAGTGATACCACATAGTATCTGGTTAACACTAGGGATCAAAACTACCTCACTTGTACCTTAGTCGCAAGTCACATGTTGTTGTTTTTTGAACCATGAGGTTATCAAGCAGTAAACTATTTTTAACTTGAGGTAGGCATGTTCTTCAATATCAATCCATTTATCAATAGAGGGAGAACATAGCAATTTTCTTGCTCTTTGGAAGGAAGAAAATGACCCATGAACTGAAAAACAGTCTCTGAGCGCAAAGTGTGACCTTGCTGTACCACATGCAAGTGTAAGTGTGTTGAATCTATGCTGATTTGCCTATTAGTAAGTACTGGTGTATTATGCGTGATACCAGAAACGACTTTTTTTGTTTTTTTCTCAGAGTGGAGCTTAAGACAGGAGCTCCTGAACGCTTCAAAATTAGAATGTTAACAAGCCTGTCTATATTTTAACTACCTGTCAAAATAACTTAATACAAGACTTGTTTTTGTCTTTTGTCATGCCTCAAAAAATGAAAGACTTAAACTTTCGTTGAAACTTTTCTCAAGCAAGCTTTCAGGATTTCTCTTTCAAAATCAAGAATTAACATCGGGGGTCACCGTGTAAATTTTGTTGATAGAGAAACAAATTACCAAATATTTACTGATATTTGAAATTCAAAATGGCTGCCATCCCTGTGTTATCTCTATACCATATGGAAAAATAAATTCCCGATTTTGACAAAACTAAGCTGGTGAGAACTTTATTTACTCAATGAACTTCAAAACGAACCTCCCCAAGTTGTAGGCCATAAAATGTAAAAGTTTGAGAGTCTGAATATCTGTCCCTGAGGTGCATTCTACCTTAGAGACCGTCTCAGATTGTCGCAGAAGTTCAAGAAACGAAATTTCTTCGTTTAGATCTTAACCCCCTCCCTCTAAACGAAACTTCAAAAGTGCGAAATGTTCATGTCTATCTGAGAGTACAATGTTGCATTTTGCTATAGCTACTGAAGACGTATCCCCTTGCCCTATTTCAATTTAAGTGATCGATCAGATTTGAGTACTAACAGGGCATTTTAACGCCTAAAAGTTTCATTTTATTTTACTTTCCCTTTTTGCATGTCTTGTGCTGTTCTTTGTCTTTGTGAACACGCAATTTGTACCGTACTTGGTAGGGGCGGTAAATAAGCGAGAAACTTTGACAATGGGGCCAAGGCATGTTCAATCATATTACAACGACTATGACCAGGTGCATTACAAATGAGAATAAGGACATCTAGTTGTTAGAGCAGATGCTCATAAATTATAATAGCACATTTTAAAAAATGATTCTTTTGTCTTTGTATAATTTGATGAATGAAAGGTTTAGGATACAATGTTATTATTGGTAAATTGTGTTTGTGGCACAAACAAGATGGAAACAGTTACAAATTTGTTGGCAAGAGTGTGCAGTTTTTCTTTAATTTAAAATAAACACACGAAAACTTGTGATCACAAAATAAAAGTGCGAAAGTGAAGTTCACTAATTGAATGGAGGTCAAACCCCTCCCCCTCCTAAACGAATGAATTTCGCTTTTTGAACTTCTGCGACAATCTGAGACGGTCCCTTAATAGCATGAAGAAAAATAAACCATTCACAGAAGGTATTTTACATCTTTGCCATGCAATTTTCAAATTGCATTGACTGTAACATATCAGCTTTGATCACTCTACCACAGTTCCTGAGACTAAAACAGAGTCGTGCTTTCCATTAAAATTTCATGGGATTGAATTAATCCATCTTTCTTGATTTCAAGATAAGACCAATCAGCTGTGCCTTTTAAATGACTGCAGTAAACGATGATCGGATCAAATGAGAGAGTTTTATGAAGTCGGTTACTTGATCTGACGTTTTGAAATTTGCTGGCGAATACTTAATACAGAAGTACATGTTTCCAATAACATTTTATCACTGCTTGAAAACTTTAGTTTAGTTGTTTTCTGCTAAATGTTTTCATTTCTATTCTTTTCTTTTCTAAACTAAAATACTGATCATCTGCCCGTGCGTGAATTTCAGACTGAATGCCAACTGGTAAGACTATGACTGTTGAATACCTGAGAGATGTTATTTTCTAAATATTTGGCGATTATGATTTTCCCAGGTGCCATTGAAATGGTGCTTGCACTTACTGAGTAACTGTGTAAATGCTTTATGATTAATTAATTTCTGAAAAACCTCTTGTGGAATATTGAAACATTTAAAGAAGATGATGAATAGGTTGGCAGCTGTGTTTTGATAGAGAATGGAAAGTGTAGCGATATTGACTGACCAGCAGACATGTCAATGCTCTGACTCAAGCAGCCAATAACAAGTCATCATGAACTCGCAACAGAAAATGGGAAACTCAATATTCTGAAAACACCAATTACTGTATGTGTAACACTAACAGTATAGAAGATGAATTGTAATTTTTGTTAATCTCTCCAAAATATTAAGTTCAAAGATATAACTTTCTCAGCAAACGCAATTTTCCAAATGAAACACTCCAAAACCAAGTTATATTTCTTCTAACGATATATAGCTTGTCATTTTATAACACACAAACAAGATGTGTATTTTCACATCATATAAACTAAGAAATAACTACCGGTAGTCAGAATTCGCGTTTACGCAAAAAACGTGCGTATTTACAAATTGAAATTGACTCTCTACGCATTTTTTTCATTTTTATGCGTTTTCTATACGCAGAGGAAATCAGTAAAAATGTTTCCGAAAGCACTCCCCGCGACTGAGCTTAGGCGACAACCAGACGAGATGAGTGCCCGCTTGACATCAAATTTGTTATACTGTAACATTTCTGTCAATCACTCATTTTGTGTGGAAAGTTTCGGATTCTCTGGGCTTGGTCTGAAAAATCGGCATGTCATGTCAGCTGTGCCTATGAATTACGTTGCTAATTTTAAGGCGAGCGATAGTTTCTGAAACTTATGACGCAAAGTGAGTGATTGACAGAAATGTTGCTACAAATTAAATGCCAACTGTGCATTCTCATCGTGTCTCATTGTCCCCAGATTTGATCAAAGCACACATCACAGGACCGTGCACACATGCACCATCGATGTTGATTCCTTGCGCCGAGATTTCAGACCAATGAAGTTCTCACTGAGAGCGCACGGAAATTTTGACGAATCATGTCCACTACTTGTTCAAGAATATAGTGAACTCTACCCTGCGTTTAGTCAGTTGGCCTGCATGGCGCTCGTCTTGCCCGTGTCTATCTGTTCAGTGTGACAGAGGCTTCAGCTGCCAAAACAGAATAGAGACAGCTAGACACAGCAGACTCAAGGACGACCACGCAGACATTTTGATGTTACTGAGCATGGAAGGCCCGCCAATAGGTGAATTCCGCTTTGACCGTGCCAGGGAGATTTTCATCGCTAGAGCTCATCGGAATCCTGATAAATTTTGAACATGGCAGACGTGCCTGGATAAAGCTGCAGTAACTTTAGCTTTTGGTTGCCCGATGTGTTTTGACGGCCGCATGTGTACCCTTCGCTGTTATGTTTCAACATGTTTGAAACAATGCCTAGTTGTTCAAGTTGTTCGTTAAACCTTTTCCATTAAAATAATCTTACATCGTTCAATCCGAAAATGTAGTGTAGGTTTATTGAACGGCACATTGTATTTTGCAGTCAGTTTTGTAATCAATCGAGTGCGGAAGTGAAATTACGCACTCAAATACAGCCATTACGCAATTTTAGTAGACTAATGCGTATGCCGTACGCGAGGAGAAAAAAGTCACCGCGAACACTGGGTAGTTACCTTTATTACTTATAAATCATTGTTCTGTCTTTTTATATGAAAAATTTTAACTTTGCTGCTATTTAGACATTGCTACAATGTGCAGTGTAAACCTTTATTTGTAAACCTTTATGTGTAAACCTTTAAACCTAGATTTGGTGGCTTGTAGGTAAAACGCACCTCGAGGACAGATTATTGGAATCTTATATATTTGACAGTACCTCGGTGGTCTGCTGTGTGTGTAGTGTCCTTTTGAAGCCGTTAATGGAGAGATTGAAGAATTCATATGAAAATAATTTTATTGAAAAGTAACTTTGTAAATCTACCTTTTCGTAGAATTTGGTACTCAGCCATCGTATCTTGCAGTCAGAGTGCATTCAAATAATTCCATGGGATATTATAAAAATGAATAAGAAGGCAGTGCAGATATTGCTGGGTGGCATTGTGTGTTATATCAATTTCCACACAAATTCTCTTGGGTTGGAATTTTAGTTTTAAAAGCATCACTGCTGTACGATCTAAATCTAGCCTACAGGCAGATTGTCCATATTGAGTCGCTCTGGGTAAACTCTGTCTGCTCCATTTTCAAACCTACAGTGCATTTTACCTCAGTTCAGTTAAAACTTAAATGCACAATGAAACAACTCTGCTTAATCGTGATCTTGGAAAAATACATTTTATTTCACATCATCCTGTTTTTTTTACACTTTTTCAAGGAACTGAGCTATTGTTTGTAAAGTACGCAGACCATCACTGATAGTTTGTGAAATGTATATAATTAGGCTAAATATTTTGTGGCATATAAATCCTGTTTAAGATGATTGCATTGTGAAAATTATCATAAATATTTAATGATATTCAGACGAAGCAGCTGATCATTAACTACATCAAAGATAAAACCAATTACCCTGAGTCTTCTTATCAAGTTTTGATATCGTTTCATGGAAAGTGAGAGATGCTATCCTGCCTGTCTGTATTAAACTGTTCTATTGATCTGTAGTCTGTACACCCTTTGACTTTTTACAAATTGCCCTATTGCTACAAACACTGTGAAGGGGTATGGTTGACAAACAATAGTCATAAATCTGTATTTATGGTTGGTTATAAAACTGTAGAGCAAAGTTTTATCTTCAAAAATTTGATGGCAGTACTGTATATGTCAAAGTAGCCGCCATGTTCATGTATTCTGTACAAGTCAGTTGATCAATACCCTGGGTTTAATGAACAATGTATAGCAGGGATATCATTGTGCGTCACAGGCTCTGTGTTCAGTTACTACCGTACAGGTATACTCTTGAGTTCACTCAACATCATTCTGTTTGTCAGTTTTTAGCTACTATAGACTATAGTCTATAGAAGCTATTGGGATGGGTATCCGTCCGGCGTCCGTCGTCAGTCTGTATGTATGTATGTATGTATGTCCGTTTGTGAGGCGTCCGTCCACTCAAATATCTTGAGAACTGCAGTACTTACTGATTTGATATTTGTTGTGTAGATGAAAAATATGATTTTGAGAAACTATTTTTTTTAATTTTTTGATATTGTTGAAAATAGGCAAATTAATGCAAAAAAAGTTGTTTTTGGTAAAAAATCTTCTTCTTCATAACCGCTGGTCAGACAGCTTTGTTATTTGGTATACAGGTCCCTAGGGATAACCCGACTTAGATTTGTTCAAATTGTGATGAAATATGCAAATGTGTATTTTTAAGGAATTTTTTTGTCATTTTTGGTCAAAATTTGACTTACATTGTATGTAATTCTTGTACTGTATAAACCCTATCAATTCACCCAGAAAAAAATAATTAATAAGATTTTAAATAATTGAATTAATTAGGAAATCATCAAAGCCAAAATAATTTTAGTGTGGAATTATCAGAAAGTTCAACTTTTTTTGACATCTTGGAGGATTAAAACATGTAAAGGCAACTTTCCTGAATCCCAACTTTGATATTCTGAACCACCATTTATGTTATCTAAAAGAAATTGGTCATAATAGTTTGTCATGATAGGGTGGTCAAATAAATAGAGATAGAGAAAGTTCTAATTTCCATTTATGGTTGACTTGGTAAGGATAAAATAAGATTACTTTTTGAGGAAAAAAATAGAGTGGTCAATTAAAAGAGTGGTCAAAGTGATATGGTTTTTATGGTAAAGCTTGGCTGTAAGATTCCTCATGTGCTATTTATAGCAATTATGCAATCTGTGTAAACAGTGCAATGAAAGTGTAACATGATTCCTTATAATGCTTTTGATGACCTTGAACTTCTTAAGTTTCAAACATTTGTCTTCAGTGTGCTTTCTCTGAGTACGTACAGTCTCAACTTATTCAACAGAACTTACTGGTTTACAAGTCCCTAGGATGACCTTAGTGAGATAATTTCATACAGTCAGGAAATACTTAATTTTGTATCCATGTCTATAGTAGCTTCAGGGACTTTGACCCTATGTTTCTGAGTGTTATGAAAATGTCTCAGAGGGACAATAGCTCTAACTTTTGACAATGTTTTCATGTTTTCATTCCATGACACCATATATTTTCTTGTTCTTCTCCATGAATTATGTTGTATTATATCATACCAGTAAATTGATGGCACAAAAGCAGCAATCTGTTGGTCAAGATATGAAAATAACTGACAGCGTGCTATATTTGCGATACAAGCACAGTTGTCACACACCCGAGCTCTTGGCAGGAGCAAAAATCCTTTTTTGTGTTCCACATATACTATGTAATATTATAGCAATAAACCACATCTGTACTCAGTTACGGTATACCACTCAGTTTTGACCAGTTCATTTCATATATGCACTCGCTATCACGTGTACATATATCATTTTGTGAACTGGTCAAAATCTTGTGGTACACTGTTGCTGGGTTTGCTTTCTTGCTTAAATACAAAGTATTACGGTAGATCTGCCGACACAGTGCATTCAGTGCAATTTGTAGTGCTATTGGTATTGAATTTGAATTCTAGTCTAGACTACGATTCAGTTGTGAACAAGAACATACAGTATACAAATGTAGACTGTATTTACAAGTTGAGTGTAGGACATTTTACATGATATTGGGAATATATCATAAAATTGTATTTCATAGATGGAAATGAAATTTAAAAACAGCATATCAACTGCAGTTATAGCTTTAACAGCTTTAAAAGCAATAATTTTATCAGAAAGGCTCTTGTCATCGGAGAAAAAAGCCACTTGGGAACTGAATGTGATTATATACATTATGAACGATGTTCAGCCACAGCCAATAATGTATTTGCAATATGAGATGCCATTTTATGCCATAAAGGGTATCAGAGTGTGACCCTTTTAAGCTAATGATAAAGTAGAATGGTAAAACGATCAAGTGTTGCTTGCTCTCTGTAACTACAGAAAAAACAGCAATGTTTAAAACCCCAGGGAATGAGTTTGTTGGATTAAATTGTAATAAAGAATGCAATTTTGCTGCCAGGTAAAAGTCTAGTTGAGAAAATTGGCATGCCAGAGACTTTGGAGAATTGCCATGCAACACTGGCAAAACATTTCACTGTATCAGGGTACTGTTATAGGTAGTATGGCTGCATTTTGTGCCATAGAGACAGGTTTGGTTGGATACATTACTGTACATGCAAAAAAATTTTCTCATGAGGTTTTTTCCTATCTTCTTGCCATCATTGTGGACGAAGCCAAGGGTTCATCGAAGAAATTGTCCAAGTTTTAATAATATCAGATATCAAAGCAAGGTTGAGACTGCCAATGATGCATGGTGAAAAGGACATATACTAAATATTATGATGTGTTTCTAAAATCAATGACAATGCAGTTTGTTCTTTTTACAATGACATGATATCACAATATGTCATGTTCAGATGTCTCATACCTTGCATTAGAGATCACGAAAAGTTTTTAGTTTGAAAAGAAGGAATGTATTACAGGTTTGTCAGTGAATTCAAGTCATCCAAACTTGCATATCAGAGACCAATATTTGCATACCAATAACCAACATTTGCATATCAAAGACCAACATTTGCATATCAAAGATCAATATCTGCACATCAAAGACCAACAACTGCATATCAAAAACCAATATCTGCATATCAAAGACCAATATTTGCATATCCAATGTCAACACTTGCTTAAACAACTTATTTTTTCTATTTATGGGTGGAGTATTTTGTTGTAATTTTTTTCATAACTTACCATGACATCAGTTTTATAATGATAGCATACAAATACCCGTATATAACCAGTTAACCTGTAACAAAGTCTTTCAAATTAAATTTGCATGAAAATACCAAATGTATATATTTTGAAATTGGCATTGTTTGTGAAGATATACATTGTAAAATGAATATAATACCTCACATTAAGAAAAATATCATCCTTAATGAAAACAGTTTATGAACGATTATAAATTTATTTAGTGTTGTATTTATATGACTTTAATCAACTGTGCTTTGTGTTTTTATGAAGAGACATAATAAGATTAGTGGTTTTGGAATTTCAGAAGGCTTGATGCAAATTTTGCCAGAATTTTATGTTGCACAAAGCCTATTAAAGAAGAACACGTTTTTCCTATATGTTTATGATCCCTGAAGCTGATGATAAACATTTTATGGACATGCAATATACAGCTTTCTATGAACACTCCCTCAAGGGATTTTCAAAAGCATTTGCTGGTTTTTAATTTACTGTCTGCGAGTATTCAGGTTGCAGCTACTAATCGCTCTATGTGGTTCTATCAAACTCAGTTTGTCACAAAACCGACAAAGGGCTGAGTTATAGATGCCTTTTGGATTGGAATCCACAACAAAGAGATTTATTCACAATACATGTACATCAATGATCACCTCAGGGAACCTGCAGTCAGCAACTTGATGTGTTTTTCAATTTTTTTATGCTGTTGAATGAAACCCAAAATAGTTGTGCTTCTTGCCAAAGTACACCAATTAATTTACAATCAATTTAAACCATTCCTGAAGTTTACTAAACACTTTTCCTGGTAATTATATTGACCTGATTGTTATGCAATTCTTTCCATGATAAATGAAGAGAAAGAGACCTTCTTTGAATAATGTAGCATGGATTGATTATTAAGATTTGAAGTGTAAAATAATAACATTCAATTACGCAAGTACATGTAGCGGTATATGAATGAGTATTGTTTAGTTATTGAATGCAAATTATAGTGACCTGTTATCAGTGTTAATATCTGCGTATAATAAATTTTCATCAGATTAAAATACTACTCCCAGAACAAGTATAGACTTGGCAATGTCATATTTGTAGGTTTCACTTTTGCTAAGGTAAGAGAATAGAATAGCATGGTACTGGTAGATATGAGATGTTCAGAGAAATTCATACTGCAAGTTTGCTGATATCCATGTATGGTAAAAGAGGCATCTGTGAAACCAAGGCTATTGTAGCTGATTGGCTGGTTTGAAACAATTCATTAATGTCAATGATATTCCACCAACCAATAACTTACTAGCTTCCGTGATGCTACATGATGCTGCACAATACCTAACTATGCTTACAAAATTTAGAATGAGTTCGTTGTCCCCAGCTCACATTTAACCATCGTTCGGAGCATTAAATTCACTAGGCTGTGAAAATTTAAACTTCTCCAGTTGAGTAATTATATCCACTGATTTCACAAGATGTGAGCATAGATCTGGGATCAAATATAAACCATTCATGTAACATGTTTAAAAGATGTTATACAAAGACAGTGCCCACTTAAGGTAACATGCACCTCGAAATTGAAAGACTTAAACTTTTGCTCAAATTTTTGTTAAGGAATCTTTCAACTATTGTCTTTCAAAATCAAGAATAAAAATTAAGGGTTACCGTGCAAACTTTGGTACTAAAGAAACAATAATCCACGATTTACCTGTATTTGAAATTCAAAATGGCTGCCATCCCTGTGTTAACTCTATGGAGAAAAATAAAATTTTCAAATTTTGAAAAACTAAGCCAATGAAAAGTTTCCTAATGCCAAGAGCTTTAAAATTAACCCCCACAAGTGGTATATCAGAAAAGAATTGTAAGAGTTTGAGAGTCTGAATATCTGTCCCCGAGGTGCGATCTACCTTAACATTCTACATGTATCATGTATGCATGGATTTTACCTTGTAAAGTTTAATAATACACAGTGTATTGTCATAAGGAGATAATTCCTCAGGTATAGATTATAGTAATCTTAATTTCCTTCCAGGCTTTGTTGATCTACTTTGATTGGATTCATTTCAGTGCAAATTCTAGTGAACATTGGTGCTCTAAAGATGGAAAATTTAATTTCTTTCTACTCTGTTAATGCAGAATGTCAGCCTCATTGGATTTCATAGTTTGGTAAATTTGAAGTGATTTCTTATCTATCGAAGGCAAACATTTATGGAAATTGGATAATTTAAAGATTACTGTGGCTTAATTATAATATTAGCAAATGTATAAGATTTAATCTTCAAGATGGTTATTGTCCCATTTAGACTTTCACATATTTAATTGAAATTGTTTTGAATAACATTCTGATAAAATTTTGATATGTCAAGTTGAATTCTTTTCCCAAACAGTCAAACCATTCAGAGCGGTTGATGTACCGTATGCCACAGGGTTCAAGATGTGTAGGAGAGATTACCATTGAAAGGGCCTTAATTCGAGAATATTAAGGGGATTGAACTTTAGAATTTGTAAAAGTTCAGTGTGGGATTGGGGAATGGAATTTCAGATTTAGTTCCTGTTAGTGTAGGTGGATCAAATGCAGTGGTACTTTTACTAAGATATTCTCTTAAAAAAAAAGAACAAATTTATGAGAAACACAAATTGTAACGTGGGAAGAATATTGGTGACGAAACATTACCCTGGAGGGATGTTATCCTTCTTAATAGAAAACAGTCAGCTAAATGTACATTCTTAGCCAGGTCTCTTATTGTTACACTCTATGATCATTTCAGCATTGATTGTTTCTCGTATACAATCTGGTAAAATGTGATTTCAAATTCAAGGATGTACGGGGTCATCAGCCTAATAATTGCAATGACAATTTAAATGCACTCTGACAATACAATGTACAATGTACAATACAGTGTAGTTCTCTTATTGGAAATTTGTATAATTTCTCAGATTGTCATGAAATGTTGTGTTTTATTTTCTTGTTATTTGAATTCTATATACCAAAGAGAAAATCCAGAAGGATATTTTCTCACATGTACATTGCTTGAAGAGGAAACTGACTTTTAAAACTAGAACTTAATATTTTTCTTGTCTGTTTTATTTTTCCGCTAGGTGTCAGTCTTTCATAGTCCAAGTCGAGGGAAAAAAGGTAAGATTGCAAAAAGTTTTCAATTTAAAGGATTTATCGAATTTTCTTTTGATACAGGTTCTGATGTTCTTATAGATCTTGAAAAAGAACACCAAGAAAGACGTTTGAACGCAGTTTTAACATGTATGGGAATTTGATTATTCAATTATTTTTACCAAGTTGTCTTCATCAAATGATGGCGTCAAGTTCATCCTTATGTGAACCTACACTAGGAAAACCAAAGGTACAGGAATTGATCCCTACTAGGAGACCACAAAGTTATTTAAATATTTAAGGCTTAGAACGAGATAGCCAAGAAGTGCCTTTAATATGATAGTACATACTTCAAAATCAAAAAGTCTATATTTTTGCTGAAACTTTCAGTAAGGAAACCTGTTTTATTCATTTTTGAAATCAAGAATAAAAATCAGGGGTCACCAAGCAAACTTTAGTACCAGAGAATCAAATTACCCAATATTTACCAACCGCTTGAAATTCAAAAGTGCCCGCTATCCCTGGGTTAAATCTGTGGGAAATCAAACTTTCAATTTTCAACAAAATAAGCCAGTGAAAGTAATACTCCATTAGCTTCAAAAGAACCCCATACAAGTGGAAGACTGAGAGAGTTTTGTAAAATTTGAGAATCCTAATACATCATGTATATGTCCACGCGATGCATGCTACCTTAAAACACAATACAGGTATTCAAGATGCGAATCATACCGGCATTAATACAGTAACTGTGGTTTGTCAAAGAATCTGTTGAGGGAACACAATGGTGTTATTTGATAGCTCATAATGATCAACAAGTATAAGCCCTCTACTTCTATTTGATATTCAACCTGTATGATATGAGAAGAAATTGTATATATCCAGATTGATATAACTGGACATTCGATTCTAGATCTGGTGAACTACAGTATCATACGATGACTTGAAGATTTTATTCAATAGACTAGGCAGTTTCAGCCAAGAAGAACATTAGACTTTAAATGTTCAGTCTACCATTTAATTGCTAGCCGTGTGAAACAAGTGTTGCATTGAAATGAGGTATGATCAAGAATCACACAGTCTGACAAAGCAACATACATACAGAGCCTGGGAATGGAGTAACAGATCTTGGTAGGGGGTTATCAGATTGCACATGTGCAATTTTTTTTGCATTCTAAAATTTGATAATTTTTTATTTAAAGCAGTTTCTTCCATGTTTCACCACTTTATCCATGGTTCATCAGTCTCTCATGATGAACTGGTTGATCCCATAGTTATTGGAGATAACAGGATAAAATATGACAGACTTTTAGTCAGGAAATGAAAGACATTTCAACTTCCAAAACACCTGAAAAAATATTGAGTAATGTGTTTCACTATTGTATATCTTTGAATATATGTAATCATCCAATTACACAAAATTAGTCCATGAAATTTGCAGACATGAGGTTTCCTCCTTGAAAAATTTCTCAAATTGTGAGAGTGAGCATGATCTGAGGTAAGATTTCATTGTTAAAAAACCAACAAATGCTATTTGAAATACTGCAACAGTTTACGATGGCAGAATGATTGTAAAGACAACAATCCATGCAAACATGTTCCTACAAAGAGTTGCCTGCATTACAGTTACTGGCAGTAAATGTACTGTTTCTGTTCTAGTATGGTAACAAGGGATCTTTTGATGGCAAAAAAGGCATAATAGAGAACAAATCTTTTGCTGAATGCCAGACATCATTGGAAATGTGAAAGTTTACTCAACAAATTCATCACACTTGGCACCACTTGACTCACAGTGTGAGTCCTGTGTATCTGTGTCAGTTGTTTGAATGTGTTGTTTGTGGTAATGTTTCTCTTGCAGTTTTTGTTACGTGTGACACTTGTGTTGTTCAGATTGACCACTCTGTGTCGGTGGTACACCGGTGCTGGGCCTGGGCCGACGTAAAATAACTGATGTGGACACACTGCGTCTGCCTAGGGCTGATGTAGTTCGGTCCTGACAAGTAGGGGGGTTCAGGGCTGACGCAAAATTTGGGCCAATACAAATTCGCCTGTGTGGACACGTTACGTCGGCCCTTGTCCCAGTTGACCAGGCCTCTGCCATGGATCAAAGTTGAACTAGTCACCCTATTCACACAAAAAAAAACGGCGTCTGAAACTAAAGTTTACACTTATCGAAAGTTTTCAATCCAATCTTTATCATCCCATGTATGCAGAAATATATCTTCCCAACAACTTTTGTCCCACAGTGTGAATATCTGTCCACAAGGTGTCTTCTACCCTGAGTAATAATGCTTATATTTTGTTAGAAGAAATACAAGCTTGTTAGTCCCCATGGACACCGTCCGGGGGACTTATAGGTTGGTCATGTCTGTGCATCCCTCAGTTCATGCAGATATCTCAGAGACGCCTGAAGTGATTTCATTCAAACTTGGTACAAGGATTACTTCATATGTCATACATATGCACGTCGATTTGTTTTATGATACAATCCAAGATGGCCGCCGAGTGGCCATTTTGTTACGATTTTTTTCATGTACGAAGCCATAACTCAGGCACATCTCAACCAATTTTATTCAAAGTTGGTACAAGGGCATTGACCTATATCATACATATGCACCTCAATTTGTTTTACGATATGATCCAATATGGCGCATGGACGCCATTTTGTTACGATTTTTTTATGTATTAAGCCATAACTCAGGCACATCTCAACCGATTTTATTCAAAGTTAGTACAAGGACATGTACCTATATCATACATATTCACGTAAATTGATTCACAATATGATCCAATATGGCCGCATGGTGGCCATTTTGTCACAATTCTTTCATGTCTTTAGCCATAACTCGGGCAAGTCTCAACCGATTTTATTCAAAGTTAGTACAAGGACATGTACCTATATCATACATTTTCACGTCAATTTGTTTCACAGTCCAATGCAATCTAATGGC
Organism: Ptychodera flava; assembly: GCF_041260155.1. Classification (NCBI taxonomy): domain Eukaryota; kingdom Metazoa; phylum Hemichordata; class Enteropneusta; family Ptychoderidae; genus Ptychodera; species Ptychodera flava. Next base: position 4,245,702 of record NC_091938.1, read on the forward strand.
TGCCTGGTTGCCATTTTGTTACGATTTTTTCATGTACAGAGCCATAACATATTTACACCAGTATCATTCAAAGTTGGTACAAGGACATTGACCTATGTCATACATATGCACATCAATTTGTTTCACGGCATGTAGCAGTATCATGTCAATCATTGAATTTTCGTAATTAGTCTGATATGTCAAGAAATACTGCATCAAATTTCATGAAATTTTGTACAGATGTTAAGCTTACATTGCTTTAACAGTGAAAAAGACAGTTATAATTGTCAACTTAATTAATTTGTAATTGCATATGTAATGAACTTTCCTAATTAGAGTGATATATCCACAAATACTGCGTTAAATTTGATGAAACTTGGTATGTACAGATTTTGATCTCATAGCGTTGTAAATACAAATCAGTGACACTTAGTGGTATCATTAATATATATGAATTAATTGCTAGTTTACATTTACATATTTTGGTTTTTTTTAGTGTGAATGTCCAAAGTACTGCATCAAACTTTATGAAATATGGTACCAGTGATAATCTGTCAGTGTTAGGATAGGATGCAAAAATGTTTGGCAGCATCCTGTCAATTAAGTACTAATTGACTCATTTTAATGACCTTCTGTAATTTGTATGGCGGCCTACATTGGTTTTCTGTTTTCATCACCATGGAACTCATTTTTGGCCATTAAGCCCCATCTGTATCACAGTATTTTTATCACAGACCAAATTAGTGAAGAGGACTCTATCCTCTCTGAGGACTTGAGTACCCATTAACAAGTGGGGACGGTGTCATTGTCAATGACTTGTTTTGTTGTGTTTCATTGTGAAGATTGATCTTGTTGTAGAAGTATTTCTGTGGACTTCATACTTTGGACAGACTAAAAAAAAGTGTAATTCATCTTTCATCTTTGCCTTCTCATTTCATTGAAATTTTGTGAGTACCAACAAGTGACCAGTGTTTGTATTTTCCATGCATATAAAACAGTATTTCCTCTGTCCTGGTGAAATTATCTTTCATATACAGGAACAGTAACCAAAGCTGTCTGTTCAAAACATTGTTCATGTGCAGTGGGCAGGAAAATTTTACTACCAACAAAAGAAAGCATCAGTATTCATGTGTTGGTACAAAAGGGGCTGTAAACTCTATAGCATTGAGGAAGGGAGTGGCTTGGTTTATGATACTACCTGCATGCCAAAGGCCAAAGGTACTTGCAGTTTTCTGTTCAGGTACACTACTTTATTGTAATGTTTATATCCTTCATTGAAATCTGATCCCACATTGGATCTGGATTAAAACTACAATAGAGGTCTCAGTGAACTGGAGAAATAGTCTGGAAAACACGCAATATGAAAATAAGATATGAACAGAAATGAAAATGAATAAATATATATAGATGTATATAAATATGTAAATAATGTAGTTAAATGTTAATAAAAAATGAGCTTCATATCATGTAGTAGGTAGTTGTTGGAGTTCTAAAGATTAATATCAGCTGAAACCCTCCTTAAAATTCAAACAAGTTCAAAAATCTTTTGTGTTAACATATTAATATTTGCATAATGCAGTATGAGCAATACCAAATGGCCCCAATGAACCTATTGGTGGACAGCCATTCCTTTTACCATTCTATTCATAACATAGTTAATGCTCTAGGTTGGGGGTGGAGTAACTGTGGTTCATAACAAATAGCTTCCCTTGCAGTGTGAATACGGGGTAGAAAAGGCAGTGCCAGGGTATTGAACTTTGTAGTGAAGGTCGAAGGAAGTGTGACACTGTTTTGTGAATGTTTGGTGGGTGGAAGGCAGTGGGTGAATACTCAAAAGTTGTTGAGATCTCATGTGTATTGGGATTCTTGTTGCAACTAGAAACAGCTTGAATCCTCACTTGTAAATTGCAAACTATAAGTCCAAAAAATGTTATATTTCAGTGTACAATTGAAAAGAATGAAAATTTTTATCGCGAAAGACTTTTGACTGATTTGGTTATTGCTTTATTTTTTTCAAAATGCCCATTTGAAAGACATAACACTATGGGATATAGTTGCCTTTTTAAAAAGAAATTTGCATGGTTGTATATAGCATAACCAATTAAAAAATTCTATGGTTACAGCTCAGCTATTGGAAATATGTCTGTAGCAATAATATAGCTTTAGTGAGTTCCATTCATTCTATAGTTGTATCTGTGAACTGAAGCAGAAACTATTTATAGAAGCTCTCATAAACTTATCATGAATCTGCATAATTTTTTTAAATTTATTGAATCCATTTTATTGCATTCACTAGTTGTAATATGTTCAATATAGCATAGATTTCCATGACTACTCAAGTTTATGTGATTTTCAGTTTTAAATTGGCCATGAGAGCATGACGTGTGTATTTCACATTGTTAGACAAAGTACAGTGACCTCTATAAAGTGCAGTGACACCAGCAATGTTGATCACATTACGTACACATGGGGCGTGGACTTAGAAGGCTATTGATTGGATCTGTAGATCTATTCCTTGTTTGAAAAGAATTCCGTCTGTCCTCATTGTTGCTGACAACACGTGGAATATCCATCAATTCTTATCATTGGCACAGAATGGCCTAATTCTGTCCACAAGTATTGACATCATCATGCTAACAGAATGACCTTATCAACCCGTTTTCCTTCACTATACAGGTAACTTTGACATCTCATATTATTTTTAATCATAAAGAAATGTCTCACACTTTTTACAAAAAGTACAATAGATATTTTAACAAATTGTTGTAGATTCTTCAACCAATATTGACATTACATTTATCATTAAAAGGATAATACTAAAAGTAGGTTCTATCTAGGTCTTCTTAAATATTTGAGTTTCAAAGTTAGGTCAGCTGTTGGTTTTGATGTATTCTCTATAGTTTTTGATCTGTGAGTTTTTTTCCAACTCCTAACATCATTTCAAAATATCTTAAATTTGATTCATCAATACAGTGTGTAATGTCCAATGCCAGTGTTACCAACTGAATTCTCTGGTGCAGATAGCATAGGTTCATCAACAATAAGAGTTTGTATTGTACACAGTAAATTATCTTGGCAACACTAATGCTGGTACTCTGCATTTCAATGTAGGATTGGGGAGAAGGAAACAAAATGAGCTTGTTTCCCATGATAAACATTAAAATATTATCAAAATGTTCTACAGAGCTATCATCATGTGATGTACTTTTACTTTAAAAAATTTTTAAAAATGTGATCAGTTATGTATATACAGACCTTGGTATATGCAAAAAGAACAAGTGATGAGAGCAAGTTTAGTTGCATACTACCGAACCACTAGCTTTTTGATCATTTCTAAATTCCATATCTATATTTGTTGTTCTAAACTCTTCTGCAGGCTTTTATTGTTCTTATTAATTTGTATTTTAAACTTGATTCTGATACAGTTGTATATCTTTGTAATTAAATGGAATGAGTTTGATACTTAGGTTTACATATCTCCAAGTTGTCCTTTGTTTGCTATCCTCATCAAGTTTGGTCAACTTGTCTTATTGACTCCACCGTCAATATAAGGTAACTAGAGAAAAGTGTTTACATGTAACAGTAGAAAACAGTTATCATGGGTGAGGTATAGATGTAAGTTCACTTTGGAAAAACCATGGATATTAATTAATGTATTAAAGTGATGCCTTGTCAAAGCCAATAGCTTCTAAGCTTGGAGGTAATTCAACTCATATGATCATGACATGACAGGAAGATTTAGGAGTTCAGTCCATACACAGTAAACTACCGGTATGAAGCTGTACCTGGTAAGATTACGATGAGGAGTTTATTGTCTTGTTCAACTGAACCTGACCGTGACTATAATAATTCAAAGGCAATAGCCATAAACTTTCTGATATTATGTTTCATTTTTGTTGTTGTAGATTACAAGACACATTTTCTGGGGTCTTTTCACAAATGATTTGTTAACATACAAAGGATTAGCCTTGTAAACTGTTGAGTTTTTCCATGGTTGACAAATTGTTCCAGTCCTGACCGTACAAAGTGGTCAATTGTAAAGTCATGACATTACCCCAGTACACACATAAAGTATAGGCTGTATTGACAAATTGAATACAACAGGATTTTCACTATTTTTTGGAGAAATGTCACCATGATAGTTTACAAACAGAGCACAAGTAATGGGAAAAGTGACACCTTTTGATAGCCAAAGTCAATTTTTGTCACCTTTATAATATATACCCAAGTCAATTTTTTTCAGATTTTGTCCAAAATTTTGATAAACTGTAGCCAATGAAATGTAATGTCCTTTTGGTCCAAAATTATCAAAAAATTACAGAAATATTCATAAAAAGTAGTAAAATGTTGTGCTAAAATTTTTGGGGAAAAAATTACAACACTCATTGGGTTAATTTAGCTTTGATACAGAGAGAATGCTAAACCAGACAGTCTCACATCCTGTGATATGCAGACACTGCCCTAGTTAACCTTTGAATACCATGGTTGTGTACAGAAGAAAGTGTTGATATATGGTGGCAGCTTTTGTGTTGACGAGTAAGAGGCCCTTAGTCTTCAAATGCTCAAATCACTGACATGGATTTTTACACGCAACATTGACTTTGATGATTTGCAACTTACTCTTCCCATATTGACATGAGACTTCTAACAATGAAGTTATTTAGAATAACTTGTCATCTCTGCAGCTTGTGAGAAGTATACAGGAATTTTTACATTTTTGATGTGATTTCCTAAAACTCAGCGTGCAATGACAGCCGAGTGTATATGATTAAGTGGGGTATTTAAGCACCGAGCATGGTAGGGTATATCAGCAAGATTTGCTGGCAATTCTATCAAAGTTTCTTTCAAAATATGAACATCGATCAGCTCCATAGAGATATAAAATGGTAGAGCAGAGATGTTGCCATAGTTACCAAAACTGTCTGTATTGTTCCCGAACTATCAGTACTTATTATGCTTAAACGCTGTCAGTTGCATTTACATTCAGATCATGACAAGGATTTTACTCAGAAATATTGACATCATATAATGTATTTGTGTTATGATACTTTATTCCTCTCCAGATGGCAATTGAACAGCTGCAAAGGTTGCTCATTTTCATTTGCAGTCTCATCACTCCATGTTACTGAAAAAAGGCAGAAAAGCCTCTTTAGTCGACAGCTTGGAGTTGATGCCACAGATGTCGTGAGAATCAATGAAAGTATATAAATAATGACTTGACTTCATGTTCAATCCTTTTCATGATATATTGTTTAAACAAAGTCATTAACGTTTCATTCCTCTGTGATTTGTGTTTCCCAGAGGAGATTCGATTGCAAGATACATTCCATGTGTCTACAGAAAGCAAAGCAAAGAGTTGACAGACTTTAAACTATCAATGTATGGAAGGCGTGAAGTGTTAGCTACAACCACATCATAAAAATTTGTGTGACTAGATTAAAATCAAACTGATGTGTCTTCAGTTCATAATAATTTGCATAATAAATTTGTCACAGTTTTCACCCCGTTTTTTGCCACTAACCTGTAGCAGTTTTAGTCTTTTGTATTTTGTAATCAAGTGATGAATAACTGTAAGTGTGAGGTACTAATTTCGTTTTTTTTTGGTGCTTAATCTCTTTGTCAAGAATGCAGCACCATAAATATGTCTGAATGTTCACCAGTGTTTCCATGACAATTTTGTTCCTATTTAGAGGCTTCTTCATATCTAAACTGGTATTGTCTTGTAAAATTTTGTTCAATATCTCATTTTGATGCTAACAGCAAATGGGTAATCCTAAAATCATGGTTTATGGGTATAACCCTGAGAATCCTGCATGAAACAACCATTTCAGATCTTAAACAGCCACACACTTGAGGTACAGTATGTTGTTGTCTTGAGTGAACAAGGCAAGGTGTTTGCTGCAGACTGCTATACCTTACACTCACAACTATTCAAAAAAGCTAATTTATATTTTGACACTGCCGGTGATACAAAAATGTTCAGTCTTTTGTACGTAAATTCTCTAAACCATAGAAATACTGCTTTAAAAAAAGTCACTTTTTCATCAATTTTGCAAGATCTGTAGATAATAGCCTGGCAAAATATCCACTATTGGTTTTAACTTAAAAAATGCTACATGTTAAAAGTTGAAAATGTATTGTTTCTTTTTTCCAATATTGAAATTTTTTTATAAATATCCCTTTCAGTTTTTGTTGTCTGTTCAAAACACAAAGACTGACTGAGTATAATTATTCTACCAGGATGTTAAAACCATGAATAAAGAGAATGATATATTTTTTTCTCATATTTATTTGCTCCATCTGGGCACATGAAGAGCAATGGATCATCAAATGTCATCAAGTTATAATGCATGTGGTCTATTTCAGTATCTCCATTGCAACCCCAACCTCCAACTTCCAACCACTGGTGTTATCCAATTCTGAAATGTTCCCAAATTCATTCATCAACATTTGACCACTTTAGGCATTTCTCATTAGGTCTGCTCATTACCATAAACAACAGTCTCCTTATAAGCTATAGTTGTATGCATTTTGATACAATGAAAGGACTTTTGCATAGCATCATGGACTGATATAAAGCTGTCAGCAGGAATGGAACTGCCATTCTCTTAGCTTTCCTATTTCAAATCTTATGGAGATAGGGTAAGACTGAACTTGTAAGACTATAAGACAGAACTTGTAATACGGCAAGACTGAACTTGTAAAAGGGTAAGACTGAACTTGTGAGACTGAATTTGTCGGGAACAAAATAAAACTTGTACAAAAGTGAAGGATGACACTTCTTTCACTGAATTTCAAAAAAGCTGGTATTTATCAAGCTGTTGTATGGCTATATATGAATACACAAAGATGCAGGAATATATTGCCATATCAAATCTTTCAGAACACATTATATTTGTAAAGTCAACTTGGGTTATACCTGTATGAATTGGCAATTAGTTGTGAATTCAATGTACCATGCAAAAATCATTTGAATACAGTATTTTATCTATTATTAGAAAATGATTTTATTAATAGAGACTGACATATACCGGTATACATAAGAGTTTTTGTATGTTCGTTTTCACTAGGTTTTATTAACATAATGATGATACTCTCACATTTTTTGGTTATGATTTTGGAAGTTTATCTATCTTGTGGAAAGCAAACTCAACCTTCAAAATATAAATTTCTACCCTCCATACTGTATGTTTCTCATGTTCTAAAAAATATTTTAAAAATTTTTGAAAATCTGTCAATCTGGAGAAAAATTAAAAGTGATATTATTTTGGGTGAAAAAAAAAAAAAAAAAAAAAAAGAAGCCTCGCTGCAGGCTAGCAGCTCACAATAAAAGATACTGTATGTCTCTATATCGCTAACTTTACATAATAAAGTTCCAGGGGGGTACTGTCATGGGTCTGCTGCGGACGACTGGTAGCACGTTGCCCGATGCACGGTACCAATAACCCGGTACCGCCATCCAGGCCACTATGACGCCTCGTTGCCCCCGCCATGGCAGTACATGCATAACCCCGGATTTCGGCCAAACACTTGTCTCCGTGTCGTTCCTTTGCGTTAAATGAAAAATGTGCAGACATTGCCGGTGTTGCCCATCCAATGTCACAATGTCGAGTGAGACTCTGGTATTTGAATATGATGATGTCATGAGCATTGATAACATGTGTGAATTCTGTCAGCTAAAGTCTGAAGAGACAGCTGATATTTAATGTCAAACCATTCTACAAATTACGCATATCTGAACTGTTTTCTGACGTCATCGGCAATAACAAAACGCTCCATGATTCAAATATGCAAATCAGTTTATTTTTGTGAGACAATCCAGTATGGCCACCGTAATCAGGCATTTCATCACAATTAATTATATTCAGGACTATAATCATCAATTTTGGCAAACACACAAGAGATTTTCCTCAGGGTGTTTTTGTATTTGTGTCGCCCATAGCCTCTCAAAATGCAAGTTTTGTAGTCTTCAAATCGTAATTGTACGTTGAATATGTCTTTCTTTCTGTTATACAGTTCCTCTTTATCTAGAAACTGTCTGCTTTGTCCATCCATCTCCTTTGATCAGATAAGAGCATGCATGTTAGCTCAATGCCAAGGGTTGGATGTGTTGTCATGGAAACATTGACTTACAAGACAATAATTCTGACATCTCCATGGATTCAATTCTTTTATGTCCAATACTTCTTTTATCGATCTGAACCAGCGTAAGTTTATGAGCAAGATATCTGAATTTTGATGTTTTGCATCAAACTATTACATTTAGGTCACAACGTCAGTCTGAAAAAGACAGTCATTCCCAGCGTGCTACAGTGGGCAAAATACCTTTGATTAATTAGGAATCTGGCAGAAAAATACTCATTATTTTCCCATCCATCAGTTGTAGATTTCAAGTTTTCAACTTCTTTTCAAGAAAATGTTAGGTCAAAATGTGCTGTAGGCTGAGATTTTCAGACTGTCAAAATCTCATTATTCCTATACATGCCTCCAGCTTGTCTGTGTAGACTTCATGTACGTTACAAACTGACATGAATGATTCAATTTTGCTATCTTGTTTTTGAAAATTCAAAGGTACAATTTTTTTGTAAAGAATTAGCACTGACAAGGGTAGTAAGTGTTTATTTTAACTATTTTTATGTTATTTATTTGATCATCATGAGGCAGCCACTCACAGATGAGAAAATGAGAAAATATAAAATATAAAAAAATTTACAGGTCCTAAATCTAGAAAAAACTAATTACCTTATAAACTTACATTCATTTTGACTGTTAATAATTAAAAAAATAACTCAAGATTTATTTGTCTGGATGTATAGAATGTATTAAACTACTTGTTAATTTTTACCAAAAATCTTCTACTACATGGTTGACATCAGCTACAAGATGTATTTTACAGAGCGTATGGCCTAGTCAGACTTAAGAAGATGTATTGTGGATTCTAAAATCCAAACCATACTAAGATACATAATTAATCTGTGTTTGACATGCTGATTCCATCAGCAGACTGTATCTAAAAAATGGTAAGGATCTTGATTTCGTTTGCGAAGTTAACCAACTGAAAAAATCTCCTGAAATTAATGTACATTAAGTATTCATAAATGCTGTGGGATTAAATTTTAATGATTTTAAATGAATATGTCCCACACATGTGAATATTTAATCCAATTTGACAAAATAAATGATTTCTCGACTTCTAGTCATTTCTTTTTTTGTGTTTGAATCCTTTTCTTAATCATGTAGTTTCACTGAACCATGGTTTACCACTTGACATCACTGAAGTGGCAAAGAATGTTGCTGTTCTGACTGAAGTGTTCTACTCTGAACCAATCATGCTTAGCTTACAACAATATTACTTTGATGGTGAAGGTTATTCAGTTTGTAAAAGTCACTGTAAATGTCAGTAAACCTCGACTTTTTTCTCTGTTTATGGATCAAGGTCCTAAGTATTTATAACATGTCACCATGAAAGCTTCCGTGTTTACAGGAGTGACTTTTTCTACCTAACTGCAATGGCAATCCATCTATGTAGCTTTCAAAGTTATTATTAAAATAACAAACTGGCACAGCGTATTGCCCAACACAAATCGGAGGACGATGCCCGGCACAATGTCCGAGTGTATCCTTTGAGGTACCTTTGTAATAACTCATCATACATATTATTATATATCTTACATTAGTAACTGAGGCATCAAATAGGTCAAATATTGTTTTGTGCAATGTCAACAATTTTCTTCTGATTTGTAGAGCAAGTATGTTACGGAACGGGCATTCTTTATGTTTTTTTAACACGCACAAAATTTCATTGTTCTTGATGGCAAATGTATAAAAAGGTATATGTTACAGATTACAATACTCTACTGTCCATGGCTTGAGTTAGCTGTGAAAATGCTGTGAAAATCATTTGTCTACATCGTATTCTGTGGTCTATGTACCCAGTCAGTGTGTCAGTTGTTTATTCAGGAAACACAGTCAATTCTCACAGGAATTGAATGATGAAAAGATTAATATTCATTCATCACTTTCTTATTATTTATTTTCAAAGTTTTATTCAAAAATCTCACAATAATATGTAAATGTTTTCAAAAGTGAAGGAACATAATTTTTAAATCTGCAGTGCAAGTTAGATGAATTTTTTGCTTAGTATTACTTGTATATGTACACATATGCCTGCACATGTAAGATACTGGAAATGAACCCTTATGCATCTGTATACCAAACTGTCTGCAAATCCAAACAAAATCCCTGTCCCCTGAGAGTTTTGGATAATTGACAGCTTACTGTATTAGACTGTGTTCAATATGAATTATACCCACATTTATGATTTATTGTTGCTAGAGTAAGTGATGACTGTTCTATGTGGTATGTTTCAATCAAAGATCCTGTTATTATGGTACTTCTGGTCACAGTCGTTGTGACATCACAAATCCAAGGGTTAAAGGTCAAATAGCCACAACTTATCAAATTCTACTGAATATACTGTGCCATATCTTTCTCCTCGTTTTGAACGTCGTCAAATCCAGCCTACAAATTTAACCTTGGCATTCTTACATGGGGAGTCCATGTACAAGTAACCCCAGGATGTAACCACGCTGGTAAGTTTATTGAATTTTGCCGCAAAAATCTTAAAGGAGGACAAGAAGGATAACATCTTAGGTGTTTGTTACAAACATTCGGTAACTCCATTACCAAAGGAGCTCAATTTCTATGATAAGCACAATCTGTAGCTTTATCCACGGCTGGTTTTATGCTGTTTTTTCTCACGAAATTAGGTAACTAGACTGGGGTTGATATGTTGATATGTGGATGTTCTACATTTAGTAACCTGGGACTGTAAATAGGACATGTAGGGTCACTTGGGTCGTCTCAGGTCATATCAGTCACTTGAGCTCATCATGCTTATGGGGGTCTTTGAGCTGTATTGCTGTGTTCTTGCTTGCTCATGAAGTACAAAGCTGGGAATGTGCCAATAGCATTCTTGTTTGCCTTTAGAATGATTTGGAAGGGTGGCAAGATCTTGTTGGTGTATATTTTACAGACTTATTTTCCCTTATTTTGACAAACAGTTGAAAATGCTACTTCATGTTCACAGCAGGTTTGGAATTTAAATTAAATATCTTAGTTCTTCACAAGTATACATTGATACTCTGCATTAATTGAGGTCACTTTATACCATGTGTGTAATCTTTGTGTAGAAATGGGTCACCTCTGCTATTTGAATGCATTTTGTTCGTTTTGTTCAAGGTAACAGCAGTAATTTTGATCATGTGATATTTTTTCCAATGTGCAGTTTTGGTAGATTGCTCAATGAGAAGCACTCTTATGATTATTTTTTCAATTCAACTGGAAAAAAGCCATATTTAGGCACATGTGTGACATTTCTACCGGTAGGATCATTTTGACAGGTTTACAGCACACAGTACTAGATACTATCATATGGCTCTATTGTTAAAGAAACCAGCTAAGTACTGAATATGTTTTTCCGGTCTGCAAAGTTTTAAAAAGATTGAAAATTCTTCATTTTAGTCTTTGTTGTACATTTTACAGTAATTCTATTTTATAATTTTTCTGATGTATAACATGATAATTATGCAGTATTTGGATGTATATTTACTTTTTCTTTCCATTTTTGTGTGTTTTTCACTTCAATGACCTGAAAATTTGATGTCAACACAAACAAAAGCCTGGCACAAGACATGCCCATAGCCAGGCCATAAAGTACAGACAACCTGCATGTACCAGATGCAGCTGTTCTTTGTCACATAAAACCTCCATAAGCTTTTCAGCTTTACAAAAATTCAATATGCTACTATGCATTATAAATAAATTGTAACTGATATATGGCCATCATAGGTTAACAAAGCAGGAATTTTCACAGTCCACGTTGTATTTTATTGGTTATTTTCTAACCATGGTTTGAAATTCAAACTTGAGTTGGATGATCATAAAGGTAGAGCAGCTGTTCAGTGAAAGAAACAATTTCAAATGATTATCCATTCACGGGATAAAGCCGTTTCATTGAGATGTCATTCTGTCATGAAATGTCTTCTTGAATCATACACATGTACTGTATTTTAGGGTCAGATAGACAGCAGAAAGTTCTTCACCGCTTTTGGTTTGCTCTGTTCACAAGCAGTATTGAAGGTACGGTATATTTCTTTTACCATTCCTAGCAGATTTCAAGGTTCTGGACAACGGAAGCAACTTCTCATATAATACAAAATGTTGGCAAAGTTGTGCTCAATGATAAAACTTTTCCCCTTTAAAAAAATAATTTTGAATATTATATGTAAAGACAACTTCTGTCGTAGAACTGATAATTGTTGCGTTGAAGCTTATTCATGGATATAGGTGCAAAGACAAGCATTTTAAAAATGTGAATTTTCAGTTAATACTGTAGTTCTTGAACTGTCATAGTGGACTGGCCATTTTAACCCCTGTACAGGTTAAGTCGCATTTAATTTTTTAAGTTTGCTTGAACATCAAGAGAGGTTGTTGTTATCTTGCAGTTTAATGCAAATCCTAGTTTGTAGCTGAGCTGAAAATGGTACGGGACAAAATTACAGGCCCCCAGTGCAGGCTCTTCTGAACAGTGAATTCTCATTAAAAAAAGAAAGCTTGTAACCCAATTAAAGTTTATATTTTCTGAAAGCCTAGATATTGGCAAATGCTGTGGTTTGTATTTTGCAATCATTGTTTACATACAGATCATGTGACAGTCAATTTGAATAACCTCAAAAAACCTGATTAACCCAACATGTGATCTCAATATCCACTGTACATAGAGTCGTGTGATGGTGAAATTCTAGATATTAAGTTAATAGCAAAATGGAATTTCTCTGTGGATAATACAGTAATGTTCATTTTGGAAAAAGGGTATCAAAGCCAAGGGTACTTTAGAGTTTGCTGGTACATTCAGCCATACTTCAATTTTATAATAGTTCACAAGCACATTGAGCCATACTGCAAGTTAGTATTATCAGGGAAATACGTTTCCAGGCCTCTCAGAACAGCAAAATGAAGCCATTCAAAGATGAAACCTACCATTCCTCAGTGCAGCAGTAAATAATTCATTGATGTGGAGCAAGATTTGTATTGTTGAGTGACATCAGCTTCATAAAGATGTCTAACATTACAGCTTGAACATTTTAAATCTGATGTTAGCTGCACTCAATTATGAATCAAGTTGCTTGGATTTAAAATTACAAGGTGCAATTTGTGCTTGAATGATAGCTTGGTCAGGAATTCAGGGATTCCCATCAGACATGAACACTGTGCCCGTGAAAACCAGAGCAAAATGTCAATCCTTTTTATGATAATTAACTTGAAGTAGTGGGACCTACTGGACCAATGCCACCAAATTTGTAAAGCTGCACTCTATGTATTTGAACACTTGTCTGTATACTTCACAGAACATCTGCTTGCACCTGAGGTGCAAACTCAATAACTATGGAAGCTTAAATTTTATCTGTTAAATTTGTACTCACTATACTCATCACAAACCTACTTGCCATATCTGCGATAATGCCATACAACAGCCATTTCAATGCCCATCAAAGGCTGACATGCACAATATAAAACTCTACACTGCCCTCACTTGGGGTCATTCAAATCCATGACAGCTTCTCAAGATGGTACGATGCCTGATGTGCCGTTACCCATGGAATCCCGCCAACTCTTCATCTCTATGTTGTTTCTTTACCTTTAACCCTTTGAGCCCCAAAGTCAATTTTTTTTTGCCTTTACAAATATAACCTAGTCAATTTGCCAATGGAATGGAATGTTTATGCATGAATTGCAGTTTTATCCGGAGATATCCGAGTGTCGGAAGCAACTGTTTTGTAAGAAAGTCAGCAGCTTCAAGTGAACAATCATTTGTTGAATAGACTTAGCATTCTATGAACTTCAAAGGTCATGTCCAAAGACACAAAGAGCTTAATTCCTAATGTTATTCATTACTTTTGAACTAATGCATTTTTTTGAGAACTCAAACTGATATAAGACTATTACATGGCTTTGTGGGAATTAATCCAATTCTGGTATACACTGATATACTAAAATGAATAACCTATGTGGAGTCCATTAAAATGAAGTGATGACGAGCATTTAGAATTATGAGGAAGAAATTAAAATCACATTTTGCCTGTAACTTTATATTCAAGTGTCTCTCGTGAAGAAATGTCGGAGACATTCCATTTTTATGTAAAGGTTTCAGCAGTATCCACGGGTCGTATTCACATGATTTAGTGCCACCATGTGTAATATAATATTACCCAAACTTACATGATGGCAGTAAAGTTCCATAACTGTCTGCTGTCTCTGTGGTCAGTGTCAAACATTCTGTTTCACCTCTGAACAGTGGAGGTATGTAGATGCGGCATCATTTGCATAAAAGATGAAGTGAATTCAACAAGATTGTCTTTAAATCATGAACAGTTTAGAATATAAGGACTGTAGTGTGTTTAAACTTGTCGACAAAATCTTCACAGAAATCAATCCACAAGAAATTGTGAAATCCTCACATCAGTGATTATGTACAGAGGAACAGATTTGAAATAAGAGCTAATCTTTCCCAATGATTCCGGAAACATACCATTTATGTTTACACAGTAACTGTGGATAAGAATCTGTAAAAGTTGCAAAAATATATTTTAAAGCCATTGTTCTACAAATACTGTATGTAAACTTGGTAACTTTCAGTCGAGCTTTGCAGGCATATTGTGTAAGATAAAAGTAACTTTGAAACAATACCGTATGTCTGTATACTTTCCATCCACAAAAGGTGAATTATTTGCAATTCCCACTTGTTCTCATTTATGTAAAACTTCACGTTGTATGAAAAAAGTATAAATGATTTTTTCTTTATCTGTACCAAGTTTTCCATTTTTTGTGATCAAGTTTATCTTTAGGATCCCGGGCAGCCTCCTGATATTATCAAATACCAGTCATTGGCAATACCTTACAAATACAGTCTCTATCGGTATATTCAACTATTCAATATCATATCATCAATCCTGAAAAATGATGTAACTTACAAAGCCAGATGAAACTATTTCCACTGACATATAGGAGAATGTTTGTGCCGAAGTGCAATATGTTACTAACTTTACAATAATTAAAAAACATAGGCCATAGTACCCTTGCTGTTCAAGTGTCATATTGAATAATGAAGATTAGGGGAAACAGGCGATGTCCCGTAGTTTGAAAAATACTCAAACTCCAAAGGTTACATTAAACTACTTAGTTATCCAATTACCAATCGTTACTGTGAAGTGTAATCAAGGAAATTGATTTGCATTAATAAATACAATGTCATTTCATGAATATGTTGGCCCTGGTAATTTTTTAAACTGTTTACACATAGCATATTGATGCCTGCATATTAAAGGTATACAGTCACCTGTAATCTAAATATGCCCATATATGGTCAAAGGGGCGTTCCTAGGTATTCAAAATGCCCATGTGAGGGCGCTGTTTTTAAAAAAGCGGCCACCCGCTTAAAATCTGTGATTGGTTAGATTTTCTCTTTCCATGGTATTCCTGTGGCAAAATTAGAACAGGTGACAGTATACCTTTAAATGCTTTAATTGCATTGTGATGTTTGCAACGGTATACCTGCAGCTGTTAAATCAACACCCAAATAGTCTTTCCATATGTAAAAATCAACTATTCTAATTTAGTCTCTATTTATCAATCTTGTACATGTGAACTATACATAGAGCTGTATTTGAACAGTATTAAATATATTCCAAACATAAAATGAAAATTATCAACAGAGAGACACTGGAAAGATACTGTCAAAGATATTCAATGATAGGAGAGAGAAAATATAAGTGCCCTAAGGTGTAAGAAAATCAATTTCCTCCTGCTGTTGGACTAGTGATTTTGAAATAATACTGAGCCTACTGATAAAAAGTGACCGTCGGATAACAATTATGTGGTACATATCCCCTGGGACAAGCAAACAGTATACTCCTGTAGAATCTGAATGATGTCCATGGATTTTGATGGAGTGATTTCACATCCCGCTTTATATGTAGCATTCTTCATGTTGTAATGTTTGAAGTCAGAATCAGTAGGTTTTCTTGTCTTGAAACATCAAAACTACCAATGAGGACAACCAGTGACAAAAACTTGTTAGCTCCCATAGCCATATGTATATATGGCAATGGAAGCTATTCTTATAGGCTAGGGAAATGTCTGTATGTATGTATGTCTGTATGTCTGTATGTCTGTATGTCTGTCCGTCAACATCAAAAACTTCAAAACCGCTGCACATTTCATCTTGATATTTGGTGTGTACATGGATGATGGGCTGTAGATGAGATTTTGTTCAAATGAAGTTGTCATTGCCAAAAATATGCAAATTAAGTGAAAAAATGTAAAAACAGTCAAAATTGAAAATCTCAATAACCACTGAGCAGATTACATGAAAAATTAGCATGTGAGTACTTTGGGCTGACCTGAAATAATTGTGCTTTTTTTGATTTTTTGATATTGTTGAAAATATACAAATTAGTGCCAAAAAAGGCGTTTTTGGTAAAAAATCTTCTTCTTCATGAACCGCTGGTCAGACAGCTTTGATATTTGGTATACAGGTCCCTAGGGATAACTCAAATTGGATTTGTTCAAATTGTGATGAAATATGCAAATCTGTATTTTTAAGGAATTTTTTTGTCATTTTTGGTCAAAAATTTATTTCATCAAAATCGCTCGTCTGACAGTTTTGATATTTGGTATACAGGTTCCTACAGATAAACTAAATATGATATATAGAATATATGATGAAATCTGCATTTTTGTATTTTTGGTGCAATTTTTGACATTTTTGGTCAAAAAATGTGTTTCTCAAAAACTACTTGTCTGATGCCTTTGATATTTGGTATACAGGTTCCTGGGGGTTCTCCTAGTGTGATATAGTGAAATTTGATGAAATCTTCAATTTTTGTATTTTTGGGTCAATTTTTGCCATTTTTGGTCAAATATTTGTTTCTCAAAAGTTACTCATGTGATAGCTTTGATATTTTGTATACATTTTTATACATAATTATGATGAAATCATCAATTTTGTATATTTGCAGCTAATGTTGCCATTTTAGGTCAGGCCATCCTGAAATGAGCTATCAAAGATCTCAACCATCTTCATCAATACATATGTCACAAAAAGTTGCTCTCTACATAACACAGCAGAGCTCTGTCGACTATTGGGTCGCTTGTTTTTTTCAAAACATCTGGTCAGACAGCTTTAATAGTTGGTTAACAGGTCCCTAGGATGACCTTAGTGAGATGATTTCATACAGTCAGGAAATACTTAATTTTGTATCCATGTCTATAGTAACTTCAAGGACATTGGCCCTATGTTTAAGATAATGTTGTGATTCAGTAAGCATTTGAAATGGTAAACTGTATTTGGTGTTGAAATGTGGTAAAAAATAATGAGAAAACATAGCTGAGGTGATTTTAGCAGGTTTGGTTTCCAACAAATATATTCAAAGTTTTTTTCAATGTTAAAGAGTGATGGAGGGGGGGGGGGGGGTCCTGGCAGATTTTGAAAAAAAATCCAAACAAATGTCAATAAAAAAATCAGCCACAGAAGGTTTGTCAAAAAGAAAAGGTGGGATAGTGGGAAAAAAGAATGTACAGTGTATTGGATAAAAAAGATGTTCCTCATCAATCTTCCAGATGCAGACAACCCCCTTTTATCAAATGGTACACCCCTGATGTATTTTTGTGTGCCATTAAACATGCAGTGTATTTTAGTTTAAGATGTCAATCAAGTTAGGTAAGGATTTGAAAGGAATAGTCAAGTTCACCACAGTTTAACTTTATCTCTTGTGTCATCATCCTTGTGTAATTGGTTAAGTTTGTAAGTTGCTCCAGATGTGGATATACCAGCTGTTCTGGAAGAAAACAATGTTTACTTTTCCCTATAGGGTTTCTGAGTTAATGATTGCATGTTGAAATCTGTCCATGTCAAATATTGTAAATGAAAAATCAAGAACAGTTTGCTGTGTGCTTGTAAAAGATAACATGTATGTCAATTAAATTATATAAAATAATTAAATATTGAATATTAAATTAAATTATGTCAATTAAATATTAAAACTGCCTTGCAGTTTGATTGTCTTAAAAATTATCACAGAAGTAGAAAATGAAAAGAAACTAATCAAATTGCTGTAACATATTCACCCTCAGTGTCTGTAGGCCTATACTTAACTATTTTATCATTACATTCAGCTTTTTGTTATATCTTTATCACTCTCCATGGGCCAAGGCACACTTGGGGTCAATGTCATCACTCTGTGCCAGTCTGTGAATGTCAGTCTGTCTGTATTTAGGCCCATGTTTCATACAATTGGTGGTTTGTTTTGATAACTATATTTGGTATATAGGGATAACCTAGCAATACAATTTTTTTGACAAAATGTGACATGACTTCGGTGACCTTTGACCTCAAATATACATATTTGTCCATAACTCAGTAACCACAAGTGCTACACCCTTCATGTATAGTATGATGGGACACCTTATGATGCCACATATTGTACCTCATTAATTATGTGCATATCTAATTTTGAGCAAGCTAATAGAGCCAGAGGTCTGATTTTTGATATATAGGGATAACTGTAGGAGAGAATTTTTTGTGACAAATGTAATGTGACCTCGGTGACCTTTGACCTCAAATATACATATTTGTCCATAACTCAGTAACCACAAGTGCTACACCCTTCATATCTGGTATGATTGGACACCTTATGATGCCACATATTGTAGCTCATTAATTATACACATATCTCATTCTGAGCAAGCCAATAGAGCTGGATGTCTGATTTTTGGTATATAGGGATAACTATAGAAGAAATTTTTTGACCAAATGTCATGTGACCTTGATGACCTTTTACCTAAAATATATGTTTATGTCAATAAATAAGTAACTACAAGTGCTATGTCCTTTGTATTTAGTAGGATGGGAGACCTTATGACAACACATGCTTTACCTCATTAATTTTGCACACATCTAATTCTGGGCAAGTGAATAGAGCTAGAGGTCTGATATTTTGGCATAGGGATAAATTAGCAATATAATTTTTTTTTCAAAATGTCATGTAACCTCAATGACCTTTGATCTTGGTTATACATATATATGCATAATCTCAGTAACCACAAGTTCTATACCCTCCAATTTTGATAGGATATTAGACCTTAAGATGTCACATCTTGTACCTCATTTATTATGCGCATATGTATTTCTTGGCTGGCCAATACTGCTAGAGGTCTGATCTTTTTTCCCGATTTAGAACCATAACTTAGACATGCCTCATGTGTTTCAAATTGGGAACAACGACATAGACCTATTTGCCCATAGATCTCAACATATACACTCCAGTGATACTTCTTAATGACCACATTTCCCTGTCCCATCAAGACTAATACTCCTATTACAAGTGGGGACTGTCATTGTCAATGACTTGTTTAGTTAATGGTTGTATCACAGTATACGATATTTCTAATTCTGTATTTTTTCCATTTTATATTCTGGATAAATACATTAAACATATTTCACTGTCTCCAGTACATTACATTTAAGTATTTTCACTTCATGCACTTTATCCCTTTCACACATGTTCAAATATCTGACCAGAGAACAAACACTAAATAGTCCAGGATGGGAGCTACAGTGTCATTGACGCTATTTTTACCTCCCATTTGCCATACATATATGGCAATTGGGAGGTTATATGGTTGAAAAAAGTCTGTATGTGAGATGTCTGTCTGTATGTATGTATGTATGTATGTATGTATGGATGTCTGTCCGTCCAACGCAAAAACTCACGAACCGCTGCATGTATTAAGCTGATTTTTGATGTAGTGATGCCATATGTGGTCCAGATGTGCCGTTGTTAAAATGAACTTTGTAGTCTCATAGATATGCAAATGAGGTAGAAAAAACAGCGAAAATGGTCAAAAATCAATAACTCAGGAACTACTCATCTGATCATTGTCATATTTGGGTTTTAGGTACCTTGGGCCCAACTCATTTAAACATATAGATTTGATGTCAATATTTGAAGCTTTCTATTTTTAATGATTTTTTTCTTTCTTTTTTTGCCATTTTAGTTAAAAATCTTTTTCTCTTAAACAAATGGTCAGATCGCTTTAAAATTTGGCGTGCAGGTGCCTTGTGATAACTCAAAATAGAATTCATCAAAATTATGGCAAAATTTGCATATTTGTATTTTTGGGCAATTTTTGCCATTTTTGGTTTAAAAAAAATATTCTTTGAAACTGTGTATGCCATTACTTTCTAATTGGGTGTGCAGGTTCCTAGGAGTGACCTGAAGATGACTCTGTGAACTCAAGCTGAAATTTGCAAATTTTGTGCTACTTTTTGTCATGCTTTCAAATTTGGTACATAGGTGAAATGTAGGAGATCATTCATTCAAAGTCAAGTACTGCCTGTGTGAATGAGCAGATTATGATTGTGCTGTTCCAGGCTTAGGTGCTATTTATAGGAATGATGTAATGTTAGACGGTAATTGATGTTTTAACTGAATTTGACTGACATTGTATGTAACTCTTGTACTGTATAAACCCTATCAATTCACCCCCCAAAAAATAATAAATATGATTTTAAATAATTCAATTAATTAGGAAATCAACAAAGCCAAAATAATTTTTGTGTAGTATTATTAGAAAGTTCAACTTTTTTGACAGTTCATAGTGAAATGCTTACCATCTTGGAGGATTAAAACATGTAAAGGCAACTTTCCTGAATCCCATCTTTGACATATTCTGAACCAACATTTATTGTGCCCCGTATGTTATCTAAAAGAAATTGCTCATAATTGTTTGTCATGATAGGTTGGTCAAATAAATAGAGATAGAGAAAGTTCTAATTTCCATTTATGGTTGACTTGATAAGGATAAAATAAAATTACCTTTTGACGAAAAAAATAGAGTGGTCAATTAAAAGAGTGGTCAAAGTGATAGAGTTTTTATGGTAAAGCTTGGCTATAAGATTCCTCATGTTCTATTTTTAGCAATTATGCAATCTGTGTAAACAGTGCAATGAAAGTGTTATATGATTCCTTATAATGCTTTTGATGACCTTGAACTTCTTAAGTTGCAAACATTTGTCTCTTCTGTGTGCTTTCTCTGAGTACCTAGAGGCTCAACTTATTGAACAGAACTTACTTGCAATGTTAATTTGAAAGTTCAAATGTGCCTCGTTAATAGGATGAAAATACTGATAAAGATAGCCAGCTGAAGATTCTTTATAACCTGACAGATATGCTGTTTTTTATGATGTAAATCTTGATAAGCAAGTCGTGTTTACTTTAATTAGAATGTAATTAACTCTCGTTTATATTATTACAAGCAGTAGTATTAAGTTGAACAAGCTGATATTGACAAGTTGGTCGGCTGTTGGAGGTTAAAAGCTGTAAAAATAAATGTAATAATAATAATAATAATATTTATTTCTTCTATAGCGCATTACATAATAGTATAAAATCTCAATGCGCTTTACAACACTTATAGATAAAAAGAAAGTACATTAAAGTTGTCATAAAAATAATAAGTAACATTACAAACAGGCATACATAAACATACACGTACACACACACACACACACACACTCGAGCTAATGTAAAACTAGGCAATCTGGTAAAATATCAAAATTGTACACGCTAAAAGATTCAACTTTAAAAACACCATTGGAAAACACTAATGGAGTTAGATAAAAAACTCACTGTGAGAAATATAATTATTGCATCCCGTAAGCCTTCCTAAAGAGATGGGTTTTAAGTTGTGTTTTAAAAGAATACAGGGAAGGTGCGTTTCGAATAGAAACATCAAGGGAATTCCACAGCCTGGGAGCAGCTACCGAAAAAGCGCGCTTTCCATAATGCTCCTGATTATAGCGAGGTTCCACAAGTTTTGTAGCATTCGCAGAACGTGTTAATCTACTAGGTTTAATAACAATGAGAAGATCTGACAAATAAGTTGGAGCTTGGCCATGGAGACATTTGTATGTAAGCATAAGAACTTTGAAATCAATTCGATGGATAACCGGAAGCCAGTGTAACTCTTGAAGAACAGGTCTGATGTGTTCGTGTTTTCTAGTACGAGTAACCAAGCGAGCAGCTGAGTTCTGTATGTGTTGTAACCGGTTAATGAGATAATCAGGTAGATGAATGTACATGCTATTACAGTAGTCTAGGCGTGATGTTATGAAAGCGTGGATTAATCTTTCAGTAGTTTTGCTGTCCAAGACATTACGGATACGACCTATGCGATTTAAAACAAACGAGGCTGACTTACAAACTTGCATAATTTGATTATGAGCTAAAACAACACTGTCAAAATAAAACCCAAGGTCTCTGACAACGGATGAAGGTGTAATTAGATCTGTTCCGACACGTAGTCCAGGTAGAGGTGTATGAGGTCTGAATTTCGAATGAAAGTGAATCAATTCTGTCTTATTATCATTTAAAACAAGCTTATTAACGGCCATCCATTCACGGATCTCGTCCACACAGGTTTCAATCTGTAATTTTGAATGATCAGCCCGCTTACAGGTTAAATAAACTTGTGTGTCATCAGCATACAGCATGAATCTTATCGAGTGTTTTTCTAGTATGTTCTCAAGGGGGGCACAATAAAGTGTAAATAATAATGGCCCTAAGACACTGCCTTGTGGGACTCCATATAAAAGTTCACGTGGTTCAGAAGCGATATCATTCACCATTACACTCTGAGTCCTTCCTTTTAGGTATGATGCAAACCAATCCAGTGCCTGTCCCTTAATGCCAAAACGAGTCTCTAGCCTTTTTAAAAGAATGTCATGGTCAATGGTATCAAATGCAGCACTCAAATCTAAAAGAACGAGAATCACTTCTGAATGACTATCAATAGAAAGCATGACGTCATTTTGTACTTTTACCAAAGCCGTTTCTGTGCTGTGGAATTTGCGGTAAGCAGATTGAAATTTACAATACAGCTGAGACGATGCTAAATGATGGTGTAATTGATCTACTACGATTTTTTCAATGACTTTGCCAATGAATGGAGTATTTGATACAGGGCGATAGTTTTTCAATTGATCTTGATCCAATCCAAACTTCTTCAACAAAGGTCTAACTATGGCATGTTTAAGACACTGTGGAAAAACACCAGAATTAAACGACTCATTTACTATGTCAGTAATACGTGATGATACCAATGGAAGGCATATTTTCAGCAAGGAAGTCGGGATTGGGTCAAGTTTACAAGATTTGGAATTCATTGATGTGATTAACTTAGAAACATATTGCTCTGAAACACACATGAAATTATCAAGTGGTGGACCACAGTCATTAAACACTTGTACTCCGGTCGTAGAATCCAATCGCTCTCTGAGCACCATCACTTTTTCACAGAAAAAGTCCGAAAACTTTTCAGCCAGAACCTTGGGGTCACAATGGTGTGGCAGAATCAGGGCAGATGATGATTTCTCACCAATGATATCATCGATAACAGAGAATAACCTTCGTTGATCAGATTTTTCTATCTTTGAACGATAGTAGGGCGGATCTGGCGTTGTTGACGATACGATTGTGGGCAGAGCGTTTCGCGTGGAAGATTTGTTTATTAATCTCTAGGGGATTTGCCTTCCAGAAACGTTCTAATTTTCTGACTTCCTTTCGATGATTACGTATTGCGT
The DNA here is from genome assembly GCF_041260155.1 of Ptychodera flava. Lineage (NCBI taxonomy): Eukaryota > Metazoa > Hemichordata > Enteropneusta > Ptychoderidae > Ptychodera > Ptychodera flava. The sequence goes on from NC_091938.1 coordinate 4,269,382, forward strand.
CACAAAACCAAGGTGCACGCGGCTTGTCATTGACAACTTTCGTTGTTGCTGGGGCGACAGTGTTAAATACCCTGGACAAAGTGATATTGTAATTTTGGACCAGCATATCCACAGATGCGCCTTTTAATAAAGAGAAAGGATTGTCACCCATACATGACATCACTTGATCGAAGTCAATATTATATATCTTCCGACTAACTGCTTTGATCTTCCTGGTGCGAGGCCTGGTCAAATTAGACACAAAGTGGATGGAACTGTGATCAGATGGCAGGAGACAGTGCGATTCCAAGTCCTTGACGAGATTTTGTGATGACTGCGATATTACGAGATCTAGTGTGTGACCTTTCTCATGAGTCGGGCCACTTACATGTTGGACGAGGTCGAATGATACTAAAAGTTCTTTGAACTTGATGACATCGCGGTCAGTATCATCTTCCATATGAAAGTTGAAATCACCAAGAATGAGCAATTTTCCAGGCGAAACGACACCGCATTCCAACAACGATGTGAATTCACTGAAAAATACTCCGGATGTTGAACAATTTTTCCTTGAAGGTGGTGGACGATAAACAACAATCATGTGGATCATTTCAGACTGGACTTGAATACGTAAATCCATTGATTCAAAAGATGAGAAACTAGTTTTTGTTGAAACATTGGTGGTTAGATTTTTCCGCACAATTACGGCCACTCCACCACCTTTACGGGATGCACGAGGACAGTTATAGATGTTATAACCAATCAACGACGAACGAAGTTCATTCATAGTCAATTGCTGTTTTGAGTCACTCAGCCAAGATTCCGTTACCACAAAGATGTCAGTCAGCTTCTCATGAATAATGGAACATACAGCTGGTATTTTGTTGTTGAGTGACCTGGCATTCCACAAACAGAACGACAAGTTCCTCACCTGTTCCTGAATCGGTACTTTGCTTACTACAATCAAGTTATTTGTATTCACTCCACGGCCTCTGACTGATCTTTTTGAATGATATTGAGAAATTACTGGTTGAATTGCATGGCGTCGATTCTTTCCACCCTTTGATCCACGAGGTCTGTTTCTGATCAGACGATTCATAAGGTTTATGCCAGCTTTTAGTGACGATGTTAGAGTCACGGGGGCCCATCGACGAGACAATAGGAAATTCCTTGACATTGGCTTTCTTGTGGTTATGGGCACTTGCACCTGACTGAAGCACCTCTGCGCGAAAATTGCCGGTCTAGTGAACCTTCTTGAAACCAAAGACATGACGAGAGAAAACGACGATAAAATCGACTCCAGCTCTTCTAGACTCCAGTTCTTTTAAAATCCGAGAGTAGGCGGGTAAAACTATCAAACAGTTACGCGATAAGACAGATAAAAAGCTTAAACAAGTAAAACAAATCAAATTTACGGGAGACAGCGTTGACAGGTTGCAGCCTCATGAAGCGCCACCATTAGGAAAATGTATGCATGTCTATCTGTCTGTCCGTCTGTCTGTCTGTCTGTATGTATGTATGTTAGTTAGTATGTGCGGATGTATGTCTGTCCACATTAAGAACTCCTAAATCACAGCACCTACCATCTTAGTATTTGGTGGACAGATGCACCCAGGGGTGGAGATGTGAATTTGTTGAAATAAACATGTCAAAGTCAAAAATATGCAAATGAAGGGGGAAAAAGGAAAAATCCTGCAAATTGCTAAAACTCTGTAACTACTGGCCAGATTTGGTTGAAACTTGGTATGTAGGCTCTTTATAGTGACTTTAGTTGCATTTCTTCAAATTGTGATGAAATTTTGAAAGTTGTATTTTTTGGGCGATTTTCCTGTTTTTTGTCAAAAAATCTTATTTTCTAAAAGTGCTCATCCCATTGCCTTTAAAACTTGTATGTATGATCCTAGGGTTGGCCTTTGTCAGATATGTTCAAATTGTGGTGAAATTTTCATATTTGTATTTTTGGGGCAATTTTCCCCATTTTTTGTCAAAAAATCATTTTCTCCCAAAGTATTTGTTGGATTGCTTTAAAACATGATAGTCTTGATCCTAGGGTTGTTTTCTGTCTGATGTGTAAAAGTCAATATGAGATGGAGCATTTCATATTGCTGGGGTATAAGATTAATTTGGACTTGCAATAGAATTTTCTTAGTCAACCTGTAAGAATGCAATGTCATGTGTGTACTAGTACTTAGTATCTCAGAAATGGGAGGACAGTGTCATTGACACTATTTTTTTACAATGAGATCCAATATGGCTGCTGGATGGTGTTCAAAGTTGATTCTTTGATATCTTTAATACTGGTACAAGCATTTGTGTATTTTATCTGCTCTTGGATTCTTATTTAGGTATCTGATCATTCATAATTTGCACCAACATGCATTTGTTTGACCTGAAATTGGAAATATTTATTCGTGTTTGAACTGTAATTCTGTTTTTCGATACGGTGAAAAGCAAAGTGTAACCTTGAATGATTCACTTTCTGATGCTGGACTGAAGACATTTAAAAATATTTACCATATTTCATAAAAATTTTTGGTCATCAGATACTGAAGCAGAAAGGTCCTGCCCTACCATTAAAAGTTAAATAACTTGGCTTTTTAAATTTATTCAGTTTCATTATTTTTCTCATTTCTATTAATTTCTACAAAGCACATGATGAAACAATCATAGTTAGCATCATGACATCAAAACCTTCATCGGATACCAGCAAAAGGAAAACGTTGACCTTCAGATTGTCCTCTTTACATTCCAAATTATCTCTTGAGATATATTTCCTAATTATTTAAAGTAATAGGTAGATAACGACAAATCATCAAGTTCGTTGTTTGTTGTCCATTTATAGCACTTTAAAATCGATGTGATCAAAGACATACTGCTGATAAATCTCTGTAGTGTTTGTCTTTTCTGTTGTCACTCCAGTGCTCTAGAGGAACTTCTTTTTATTATATCGTCGTATTTTGCCTTTTGTATAATGTCATATATGAATGTCTTTTAAACACCCACTCAAATTCATCTTTTTAAGCATTTTTACTATGTTTTCATGTGATTTCTCTTTCATGGTATCAAGTATCATGATGAAATGGAGTACAGTTTATGAATTATTACTGATTATTTCTGTGTATGGATGAGCTTTCAGTTCCATAGACAATATTTCCTTGAAGGCAATTGTATATACATGAATTTTTCAAAGCAGAAAAAGAAATTTATGTAGGCATGTGTAGATATCAAAAACCGCATTGTAAGAATGAACATTTAATTCTGCAGACTTACCATAGTTTGTGCTGGGGAATATTACCTACAGCAACCTTTAAGGTGGAGCTGCATGTTGCCAACAAAGTTTTTTTCAAAGGAATTTTTCTCATCAAAGATGACAAGGAAATCCCCTCATGCTGTATATTTTCAGAAAGCAGAGAATCCTAAGTTTAGTATTGTAGCAATAGTTTACTCGATTATGTGCCATGAGAGGGGTGTATAATTGGGGTAAAAAACCTCAATTTTGGTATTTTATGTCATTTTCAAGTTATGGTAATTTATGTCAAAAACTTGATAATATTTTCTGAAATGTAATGTTTCTGAATCATTTGAAACAAGAGCATGTGTAGAAAAAAATGACTATTTTATTTTCCATTATCTATCCTCATTCTAAAATGGCAAGGGTTTAAACACTGACAGCCAAAAAAAAAGATAAAAACATGTTTAGCAAAATTAAAATGTCTCTTATTCAAAATGTAAGAACTTTATTGCCAAACAAAATAGTGTTTTCATTAAATAGTATTTAAAGAACATAATGTGAAAATTTCAGAAGATTTGGCCCAGCCAGAGTGGAGCTAAATTCTTTGGAAATCTAGAAATTGGGAAAAAGAGAGGCCAGGAAATCAGGTGATTTGCATACATTTGCATAAATCAACACTTGTTTGAACCCAACCAATATTTTAATCTTGGGTTAACAAATCAATCAAAATTGAATGTGGTTTGCACTGTGTTACACTGTGTTGGGTGGCAGTGCCCCTTAAAACAGCATTTCCAAAGAAGTGCTGACTACCAGAAAAGTGCACTTACAATACTGACATCACAGCATAACATTCATGTCATAACATTCGTGTCGATAATTTCTGTAATTTTCAGCATTTTTCATTTTAATTAAATCATACTGTAGGAAAAACTCATCTGTTCCTTCAAGGCTTCATAAGTGTTTTCAGATACATGTATCAATGCAAAACCTGACTGGTTGACTGCAGAAACCTCCAGCTATAATGCTAGCATCAAGGCCTTGCCAGGTGTTCACCATTAGTACTGGCCCAATTCATAGACCCTCAAAATTTCTATGCCCAATTCAACTAAGGAGCTCACACCAGGTGTAAAATTTACGGCCTCAGTTCTTTTCTGATATATGCTTCCTTATCCTTTCACATGTGTAATGTTCATGTGGTATATTGAGGTAACAACCAGTGTGTCATGGAGATGCCCTTATTAGGATTGTTAAGCCCCGGGCAGGGCCCACCCTCAGCTTAGTTAGCTAAGTCTGACTGCTAATTTAGGTTTCCACTTGCTCTGTTACAGCCAGTAGGAGTACTTAAAAAGCCACTTTTTGCACTGTATTGCCTGGCCGAATGATTGAGTTGTTCCTATGGGTACTTTGTTGAGGCACTCAAGATGGCATGCATAGATTCATTATTCCAAATCTGTAACCATCTGTAGGTGAATTGAGTCTGATATACTATATAAGGGTACAGGCAAATTGAAATTTCTTCTGCCTAGAGCCTCAATATACTCATAGCTTCTTTTGCACATAAGTCTTTGGATTGCCGCGGTGGGAGTCTCGAGGTCAAAGGTTAATTCAGTATGTCATACTGTGGGTTGGTTTTCAATATTGAAGTCAAAAAGTTGACAGGGAGCATGCACGGTTAGATAAAGGACAATTATGTGAAAAAATTAAGGGTACCTTCAGCCATGCAGAAAATCCAGCTTTTAGCAGATGGGAAGTCACCATTTTTGATAGCAGGTAGAGTCAATTGAGTTTGAAAACCAAATTATCCACGCACCCCTTATTTGATTTTGTTTTCAAAGAACGCATTGTGTAGCAATACCATTACGGTTTGATGTATAATTGCAGCACTTACTGATCAATCTAAGTAATGTGAATTTCAGAGGTTTAACTGCTATAATTGGAGCAGTGTTGCCAATAACCTAAAAAAACGCTCATTATATTCTAGCCATTACAACCCAAGATCATATCACTCATAAGATGCTAACTTTCTCTCAGAGCAATTGGTTGCCATGGTAACAAGTCTTGATGGCAACAGATTGATGACGTCATAGGTTTAAAATGTCCAGGTTTATCGTTAATACTGAATGAAAACAAGATGAACCGATGCACAAGGCCAATCAGCTATTGTAACCTTAGCATTTGCACTAGTTCAGTATCACCATAGTTATGTGATATGAATAAACAGCAATGTGAGAAAATCAGTTCAATGTACAAATGAAAATCTAATGGCAAGCATTGACTGCTAATAAATATTTTCAATCTGACAAGCAATTTGATTGCTAGTAAGTCACCTTGTTTTACAGCCAGACATACTCGTTAACCATCATTCTGTTTTCATCATGTTCAGAAAAAAATTTTGTACCAAAGTATATGTGGTACATTTTGATAAAATGTTGTCATACTGTAGATACAAGTATATACATGTAGTGTGCATTATCCAACTTTGAGGAGACAAAATTTAGGAATAAGATACAGGATGAATTTGTAAACATTTTCACCCTTATGCTGCTTAAAGTTCATATTCACCTCAGGTCAAGTGATGGTTAAAACTAGTGAACCTGTGAAATGGGAAAGTGATGCCTTTCTGGAAGGAAAAGGGTTATTAAAAGGCTTTTTTGTCCCATATGATTTATTCTAACAAAATATTGAACAATTTAATGCTCCTGGAAACATACAGATACTGTAAACATAATTTTTATGGACTGTAGTATAACAGAGCAAGCACGCCAAGTGAGTGAAAATATGTGTGAATGCGTTCAATATTGCCGTTTATTGACTTTCAGATTGGAAAGTGATACTGTCTGGCAGGAAAAAGGTTAAAGGCTTTTTTGTGTACATGTACCAGTGTAATGTACCAGTATATTGCACCAGTTTAATGTACCAGTATAATGTACCAGTGTAATGTACCAGTATAATGTACCAGTATAATGTACCAGTATAATGTACCAGTGTAATGTACCAGTATAATGTACCAGTATAATGCACCAGTATAATGTACCAGTATAATGTACCAGTGTAATGTACCAGTATAATGTACCAGTATAATGTACCAGTATAATGTACCAGTATAATGCACCAGTATAATGTACCAGTATAATGTACCAGTGTAATGTACCAGTGTAATGTACCAGTGTAATGCACCAGTGTAATGCACCAGTATAATGTACCAGTATAATGTACCAGTGTAATATACCAGTATAATGCACCAGTATAATGTACCAGTATAATGTACCAGTATAATGTACCAGTATAATGTACCAGTGTAATGTACCAGTGTAATGTACCAGTATAATGTACCAGTGTAATGTACCAGTATAATCACATGTATAAGTGCAATAAAATTTACCTAATGTGGTACATGGAGGTATATTTCAGTTGCATGGCTGCCGTATATACCGTGGATCGCGATTTCAGGTTTATGCACAGGTGCGACTACGGACACTACTGCTTGAAAGTCGGACAAATTTTGTTGTAGCATACGTTGCTATTGTTGCAGCTTGTAGTCTGAGCCATGAATTATTGTGACCTAATAGCATCCTTCAATAGCGCTGTTCACGGTTACAGGTTTGTTACTAAATATAGCTGTACGCGCGCGACATCGGACACGCAGCTTGAAATGCGGACAAATTTTATCAATGTTGCATGCGTGGCTGTTTATGCAGCTTGTACTCTGAGTCGTGAATATGTTTTTTAGTATTCACTGTTACACTAGCAGTCGCCCACTGAGATGTATTTTCGTCGTTCTTGCATGCGTAATTGTCAAAAGCGTAATCTAAAAATGCTGACAAATATTTATTTTTGCATATTAATGAGAGAACAGTGACATAAACTGTGAACGGCCCTATACACTAGCAGGTTTTATTTGTGTCGTTGTTGCGGAAAATAAATACAATCCTGTTTCAAACCCTGTTCAGTTCAAATACTGCATCATTAGCAATAGAAAAATGAGACTAAATTAAATGTTATATTGAATATCAATGTTTGATACTTAAATATTAATTCAAGTTTTATTCATTATAGGTGAATAGTCTGAAGATAGCTTTAATAGGGTGCTTTAATGTTTAATTTTGTACATGATCGTAGAAAAGGTTTCTAAAATTGTTTTAGAACAAAAAGAGTAAATGCTATGTACAGTACTGTGATATTTGGAATCCAGTTATAGTTGCCGGTTTTCCATTTGAAGTCCAATGCTTCATTCTTTTTTAATCTTTAAGTGACATTCCTGTTTGAGGATAAAAGGTTTCATCATCCGATATAATATTACAAAGACTCTTTGATACCAGGCAGATTGCTTTCACTATTTTTACTGAGTTCGCCTCATCTTCAGAAGACCTAGAAAATTTATAAGGAAATTACAGAAGAAAAAGAATTTGGCTATCTCCTTTGTGAATGGTATAAAGTCAGATGAGGGAAAATACATTTTGTGTAATATCAAACTGACAGGATTACTGCTGTGCATATTTGCAATGTGTAATTACTATTGCTGTAGGTCATACATTCTTCCAGTACGTTTCCTTATGTCATTTCTTTTTTCCACGGGCAAATCAACAGATGAAAATTAACCACTTCAGCAATGGCTGGGTGTATATGGACAACTGTAAACCAGACTTTCTATCAGAGCAATTTTGTGAGTTCAAGATCCGGGTATGAACTGAGTAGTGCAGTGTTCATCTCAGTACAGTTAAATTGAGACCATCTGAGAATGATAGTGCTTTCATTGCTGTGAGCAATTTATGAAGAGTATAAATAAATATATACATCATTGTATAACTTGACATTAGCATGTTTGATTATGAGTGGCATGATATATATAAATAAAAATGAAAGTTACATAATAAATCAAACTTAAAGTCTTTCTACAGTTTCCTGTTACTGCAGTTTGAAATGTTCAATTCTCATTAGAGGTACAAGATAATTAAGATATACAGACTAGACCCATACAAAATGTTCCTGTCCAATTTGTCAATAAGCTGTGTCTGATTGGTACTCTAAGTTGACATCTCGTACAGGTACATCGGAAATACAAAATTGTCTTAATGATGTGCGTCTATCTGTCTAAGTTGTGGCACAGACTGCTTCCAGATTGCTTGCTGGACTGAAATGAAATTTTTCAGATGGATTATAGTTTTTGATGATAAAATCTGGTGATATTATATTGTATAAATGTCATGTTTTCCTCTGTTGTGACATTTGAAGAATACATCCACAGTTAGTCAGACATAGAGATGGTCAAGCATTAATGAAGCAATCTTGGTCTCAGTACCTTAATTGACTGTTAAAATTGCTGTATAAGGAAATCTCGTGATCTATATCTTCTGTCACTATTCTAGAGCAGATTTGCTGTGTTTTGTCACCCAGAATTCACATTTGTCTTGTCGGTGAAGTAAATATGTTAAAATTCCAGACTAGGATGTGATGGACAGGGCATTATTAAATTGTTCGACAAGCAGCTGTATCCTCTCACAGAATTTTATCCCAAAGAAGTTTCTGGGCAACATTACATCTTTGTATCAATTTAGATTTCATCAACATGATAATCAATTAAAAATCACTTTGGGTGACCACTTGGGAATCCAAAAAGACTTAGACGACAATGAAAAATTTGCTTGATGGAGCTAGTGGGCAAATTTCTAGTAATATGTTCTGAAAATTTAATATATCAGATATTTGTCAAGAGTTTGGCATACTGGTAGCTATGTGGTTTAATCTCTAAGAAAGCATGGAATAGTTATATTTCACAAGCTAAATGCAATTTAGAGGACTTCAATCTGCTTGTCTGGATATAAGTATATGCTACAGCGGTCTGGCAATAAATTCCATTTTCTTAGAATCACATAAGTTGACGTGAATGTAAGTCAGTGAATGGCACGGTTGAATTCAGTTGCTTATTAACTTTACAACCAGCAAAGCAAAGTAACTCAGCATTATTGCTCCGACCTCAACAGACATGGCTAATGACATTAATTTGTGTTCAATTAAGGTTATGAGGTCACTGTCACCACGTACTTGAATGTCCATGAAACAAGGACACAGCCGGAATATATGTATCGCAGTAAAAGACTAAGAGTAAAAGGGCATCTCTAATGAGAATTGACACGTCAACGTGCAGATTTTAAATCATTTATGATACAGAAGTTGTGATGTTATGTGAGTTCAAGCAATATTTTGAAATTTCAAAACACTTTATAGGATGTGCTTTGTTGTTAGTTAGGTATTAATTGGTTGATTATTACGCTCCCTGATTAGGTTTGATGATAATATACTGGTATACCATACACCCAATCATATCATCCTATTCTATTGTATTCTTCGCTAATATAATCTATTCATTATAATATCAGCATAGATGCAAGTAACTGTAATACATGTATACTATTCTATTCTTAGACTGTCGTATTGTATTTTGTTGTTCATAGTACTTTACCCTATTTGGAGTATTCTAAATTCCTGTTTTACTCTTTGCTTTTTGACTATCAAGTAAAATATTCTATTCAATCATTACAGTCTACCCAAATTATACTACCGGTACCAACTTAAGCTTGAATATTTTTATCCTTTTCTAGAAAACAGCTTTCTCATCACAGAAATTAAAATTAATGTCTACTGAGTGTGTTCACATAGACAACAGTGAATTTGATCAAGTTTGTTATAAAAAAATATTCCTTAAAAATTATAGTGGTACAAATGAAGACCAAAGGGATATAGAACATTTTGGTTACAGGTGGCAACAATAAAAGTAAAAGTGGTTACAAGTAGTGTTTGAGTGCATTAGTGTGTGCAAAATGTCCCGGAATTTTGAAACATATTTTCACAACAGGCAAATTTTAGCTGACATCAGGTTGCTTTTGCCAGCTGCCGGCTATTTTTTACATCCCTGTAGACTGGTGGTTTACAATTTCATTTTTTTCCACTACCACTTTCATCAAATCTGGTCACTCAATTTTTAAGACTCCAATTACAAGAAAACTTTTCACAAAATGCACATAGAAATGGTAATAAACTTTTGAATTCATCGCCCATGATGAAAGACAGTGGTCGTAAATCCATCCATTCAAAGATCTTTATGTGAAGTAAACTTCTCTAACCATATTAAGGCTGCGTCTAAAAAATGTTTTATCACAGTGCATTTTTTTCCAAATATTTTTATGGCTAACTTTGGATATGTGCAGATTTGATTTGGTTTGTTATGGCCAAGTTTATAATACCATAAAAATCTTATTCAAGAGATCTCACCACGAACTATAGCAATAAACACAAACACAGAACACGCAAGATTTGACTGAGTACCGGTATCTCGTGACAGTAGATGATTTTTCATACATTTTGTTTTATTTCCCACTAGTAATGAAGTACCAAACAGTGCTGTTTGATAGTACGGGTAGTAAACTGTATAGCTCTTCTAAAGGATAAAACGTTGAATATCACAGGAATAATATAAAGTTATTCCCAAAATACCGGGATTTATGTCCGAGTACATTGTGCAGCGGAGGTATTGTCCGAGACGCGTAGCGTCGAGGACAATACCGTAGCGTACGATGTACAAGGACATAAATCCCGGTATTTTGGGAATAACCTTATTATTATACACCTTTTTAGTCCAATTTTATCTGAAAAAAGTCGAAGTTTAGGCTTTTTTTGGATGCTTCTCGCGCACTGCACTGAGCGATCCCGAGCAGACTGGGAACGCGTTCAGCGCGTTCGCTAAGCGCACAGAACGAAATTTCAACCGGCGCTGCGCAGTGCACACGGTAGAAATTTTACGTCAGCAGCATAATTTCACTCAAATTCACCGGTTTTGGACTGACCATGATTTACTTTGTGAAGTATTGAAGGTTAAGAAGTATATATTCTTGTAAAAAATGTAAAATATTCTCTTCTTTTTCCTCGTGTTGACGTAAAGGTGTTTTGAGGTCAAAGGTCAAATAGCGTCCAATAACACCTGAAGTTATTGTACTCCACGTCAAAGTTATTGGACTCCGCGTCCTCTGATACCGAAACTTACTGTACGACGAAACGCCATAGGTTACAGACGCAGGTGTATAATAATGGGTTGTACTCTGTAACTGGAGAGTAAGATGTACCGTGAATAAACCTACAGTACATTTTAGAGACAGTGCATACATGTTTGTTTTATACATGAATATCCTGCTCACTCGACAGATCAAGTCTTGCTTAGAGAAAGATGTTTTCCGTCTGTAGTATTGGACTTCACATAACTGCAAACATTATTTTTGTCTGATGTTTTTATTTTACATCAGTAATGTCAGTGAAAAGCTAGAGCTGAAATAACTGCTTAGTACAGTGACTTTATTTGAACAGTCCATTCGCAATCAAACTCTGCACCATATCATTTATGCTTGACTGAATCTGCTGAATGTACGATGGAATTAGATTGAAGAAATCTGTGTATTAAGGTTATCATTACAATCAAAATTCCTGTCCTAACCACTAAGTGAAATCCCCTTGAAAATGTTAAATCATGACAGATTCAGTTGTATTACATGCCAATTGGTGAATTTAAATCCCAGTGAAAATTATTTATTTTACAGTAATCCATCAGAGATTTTACAGATACGTCTTCCTTTAGATAGTTGAGATGCATGCAAATTTTGATGGAATCTGTCACATAATATTTATAATGTCATTTTTCTGATTTTTAGTCAAAAAGTCATGTTCTGCAAACTACCCTTCTGACAGCATAAGAATTTGGTATATCTCTTGGGATAACCATGTTCAGATGTCTTCAAATTGTGATGAAATCATGAGTTTTTATTTTTTAGAACATTTCTGCTAATTGGTAAAATGTTATTCAATTAAAATGCATTGGATCATATCTAGTATGTCTGCTAGCTGTTTTGGGAATTAGAAGGAGAAGTAACAAAAGCTTAAGTTGCTCGGCAAATCAACTGTAGAGCCAAAGCTTTAGGTTTACAGCAGTAGCAGTCAAGTGAGAACTGTGGAAAATGTTCATGTTGGGTGATTGAAGAAGAGCTCGGCTGACATCAGTGAGCATGATATTGGCCAATTGGGGTCAGTGTGGATGATCCTTGTTTGAAGATGAAGTGAAGTGTGACAGAGAGAATCCATCTCTCCTTTTGTGGAATTTTACAAGTATACATCCAGGATTAGTTCTGGCATCATGAGATTTCTTAATCGTCTGCTTAACGCTAAGATCATTACAATACAGATACTTCACTTATCCTCTCGGCTTAAATTTTATAAACATTCTGATGCAATGGTACCAGAGGATCAATGCTAGTATTAAAAGCCCTTTAGGAAAATGCAGTCATTCTGCACAACACGCAGGGCTGTTTTATAGAGTTGATGTGACATTTGAAATATATATGAAGTAGGATGAACGCACAGCTGTGTTGGTAATGTGACATTCAGTACTTCTTTGTAAAGGTAACTTCAGTGCCACGGTTTTTATATGATACTGAAATTTGTACACACTATGGAAATGTCAAAGGGAACGTTGAGATCTTATTGTCGAGATATGTTACTGATTACATACATGACTGTTATGCGTCATTTGGCTGTGTCATATACTATAATACTGGCAAATAATGAACTATTGTTTTTCATTGCGGCTATTAAAGGTATACTGTCACCTGTTCCAATTTTGCCACAGTTACCATAGAAAGAGAAAACCTAACCAATCACAGATTTTAAGTGGGTGGCCGCTTTTTAAAAACAGCGCCCTCACATGGGCATTTTTGAATACAATGAACTCCCCTTTGACCATATATGGACATATTTAGATTACAGGTGACTGTATACCTTTAAAGTGGTGATTCTACTTGTGAATTCCTTTTACTAAAGGTAAAGATAATGCAGCTACAATACAGACATTACAAAATTAATATATTGCATTCAAAATTCATGTTATAGGAGGTACTGTATGGCATGGAAATGTTGAATGGGTAGTTTATAAGAAAGACAAGAAATTGTGGGCATCTCTTTTTATGATGTAAATTTATTTTACATGATGGGATTGGCCGGCACAAACCATGTAGGTAGACTAATCCCCTGAGAGCGGAAAAATTCCGCATTGCCAAATTAACGGCTTATGACTCCCCAGAGAGTAAATAAACTACCGATCAAGTAGAACAAAAGATCACAATGTTTATGAATATGACATCACCCGTGATATTTGTAGAGCAATCACCGATTGACTGTCAGTTCACACCTCAAGTAAGGTATCTTTTCATATGGAAATGATTTCGAACCTACAGCGTTGGTGCCGGGGAATCTTGGCATGAAATATTAAAGATACTTAATAAATCACTATTCTTCTTAATTCAGCATAGATATCATAATGCACAGAATTTTTATCTTGCGGAAAATTCCATAAGGATAGTATCAAAGAACAGCTCAACTAGTGTTTCTCTTGAGAGAGACAAGCCTGCAAAGTTACATATGTGTCCCTGCATCACTCGTGTTAGTATGAGGCTCGAAAGTGAAAGAGTTTAAATTTTGCTCAAACTTCCTTCAATGAAATTTTCAACCATTCTTTTACAAAACCAAGAATCGGGGGTCACCATGCAAAGTTCAAAACTAGGGAAAGAAATTACCTAATATTTACTAATATTTGATATTCAAATTGGCCGCCATCGCTGTGCAATTCTCCAATTTGTCAAAACACTGAGATGGTGAATTTTTTCTTATCACCAAGAGCTTTAAAATGAGCCCCCAACAAGCAGTAGACTAGAAAAGCTTTGTAAAAATTTGAGAGTCCAAATATCTGTCCCCAAGGTGCATCCTGTCTTCACAATAATTCTAGGAATGAAAAAGATAGATGAATCCAAAGAAACTGTTGACAACCTAATATGCCATTGTGGCCTGAAGCTTTAATGTTTCACTACATTGCATGGGCACTCAGTTGTGGGGACAAGCATACTTCATGGCACCTGCTATAGTAGCTACCGTGTTTCAGGCAAAGAAGGCAAAAGGGACTGTCGACAGACTACCCTTTAATGCTTGGAAAAAGTAATAAGAAATTCCCAATTTCTTTACATGCTTTCCCACTCTTTACTTAAAACATCACGACTATGACATGATAAATAAATTCATAGTTGTCACAATCATTTGATTTCAAAAACAAGTATGGCACCACACTCCCGGTTTTCACATTAAAAGCATGTGATTTCAGAAATAAGCATATGGCACCACACTCGAGGTTTTTGCAGGACTATCATAACTTTTCCCCATTTCAGTGTATCTACAACACATCCATATTTCAGGATTGGCAAAACTTAGCAGGATGTACTTGTCTTTTGTGAGAGTACCTGTATATATGATTTAAAATATATTATATTTTAGGGGGGCCATATATTCAGTAAAATTGATATTCAGAAAAGTTGGTCTATTATTATGGTGTAATAGAAATTATTATTTGATAGTGTCTTTTTTCATTTTTTTTTTTTCAGTCCAACCATGATGCATGAGGGTATGAAATCAGACTTTACTCAACTCCGATGTTTAGTCTGTAATGACAAAGCAAGTGGATTACATTATGGAGTTGTGTCCTGCGAGAGCTGCAAGAGTTTCTTTGGTCGAAAGATCAAAAGCAAGGCCAAGTTTGTTTGTGAAGAAATGGGTAACTGTGTCATGGATCTATACACGAGGCGGCATTGCCCTGCCTGTCGGCTTCAAAAGTGTCTTAATGTTGGCATGAAACCAGAAAGTAAGTGTTTCTTTGCTCTGATTTTAATTGTAATTTTCAGAGATCTACATATAATGATAATTATATAAATCATAGTTTAACTCAATTTATTGTGATAGAAAACCATTTTCGAATTAATCAAACTAATTGAGGAATTAAGGGATGTCAGTATCTTTGTCTACCGACTAATACACCATAGTCTATTGCCGAGAAGGGATATTTTATGTCTTTTTTATCTTTCACACATTATAGCAGACCATATTGTTTCCAAAACATATCCAGGAGAATAATACATTGAAAATAATATGAATGGATGAAACTAATTTCATGTTATCAAAAACCATCCGGCAGCTACATTCCCAGGGATAATCAGTGGCTATTTGGCCATATACACCTTATCAAGGTTTTCCTGAAGTGAAATTTCACATTGCTATATAACTTCCTTCCAGATGAATGAGTCTACATAAACAGGTATCTTTCCTCTGAGTTTGATATCAAACTTGCAGGAAGAACTCTCAAGATTTTTCAATTTTTTCATAATTTTCTAAAAATATGGTATATCAATCATCGTTTTACACTGATAGTTGCATAAATTATTTCTTGTTGAGTTGTGCAGATTTTTCATTCCATAATCTCGTCTTTCATGATAAAAATATTTAAACAGCTGCTATAAAGGCAACTTTTTATGCGTGTACTGAAAATGTTCAATTGTGTTTGTGTACACACATTTCATATTCTTCAAATCAATGTCAGTACTTGTCTATTAAGTGCTATTTATTCAAAGTTGCCAAATGTCACATTCCTCAAAGGTTACAGTATCTCCACATTTACCAAGTATTATTTCAAATGATACTGGGCACATAATGTATGCCATGCATCAAATTGCAGAATGTGGTTCAACAGGAGACCTGGTTCCAATGATGATAAGGGCCACTTTTTTTTATATTTAAAGAATTTTATTGGGTATTTTCCTTAAAATGTTACAATTCTTTATGCTAGTGTACTAGTTTTTCTCTGTGAATACATCAATTATCATACAAAGAATAATATAGGAGACCACTTTTCCAAGTGCACTGTCATCTTGATAAGGGCCACTTTATACTTAACCTTTGAGCGCCAAAGTCAACTTTTGTTGCCTTTATAAAATGTACCCAATCAAAATTTTGCAGATTTTTGCCAAAATTTTGATGAAAAACTGTAGCCAATGAAATATGATGTCCATTTGGTCCACAATTATCAAAAAAATTACAGAAAAGTTCATAAAAATTGGTAAAATGTTTGCACTAAAATTTTGGTGGGAAAAATTAAAGCACTTAAAGGGTTAAGCAAAAATGTACCCCCTCTCGGCCAATAATGGACTCAAGCATTTTTTTTTGTGATAAACAAAATGTTTATTGACAAAGGAAAAAAACAGTAAAGTAGACAATCAAGCAACTGACAGACAAAGACAAAACTGGGAAAAAGAACAGTAACAAGAGCAAAGTGGTATCCAGAGTCAGCTTTTCATATTTGCTGCAAAAGGTCCGGAAAAGGTGACCACTTTTCATTATGAGTATCAAGCTTATCTTATTGAAGCCAAACTTGTACATTATGGAGTGAAAAGTTTGCTTGAGTCCACTATTGGCCGGGATGGGGTACATTATTGCTATTATTTTATATTTTTGGTGATGCCAGTGAATTTGTAGATGCAGAAAATGTCTTTAGCCACAGTTGTTGGATATTAAGATACATTATCAGCAATAATCTATAGGATGATGTCACAAAATTCACTGGTATTGACAAAGCTGTCATGTAATAATCTTTATAAGTTTGTGGTATCCTGTATCACAAATTTATGATTGTGATATGTCATTTCCACATAACTGAAAAAAGCTGAAATTTGAATTTAATGAAAATTTGATGCACAATTCTTCATACAATTTGTGGCTGCAGACTACAGTTCATTTTGACGGCTGAATTAATAATCAAAACCTCAATCTGCAAAACCTGTTTCTCTGTCATTGAAGTTTATCATTTGCAGTTGTATTAAAAATAACAAAAGTTTTCAGAATGATGGGAGTAGTATATCAACTGTACTAAGATGAAATGATAGTTACTATTGTGTGGCAGTATTTTGGGAAAATTTTCCCAGGAATAGGATACTGTACTTCGGTTCAGTTCAAAGAATTTAGATGGAGTACAATTTTCAAAAACAAACACACATGCTGCATTTATTGTGTGTGTTAACACCTGTAGGAGTGTGGGATGAAAAGAGACTGGAAACAAGGAAGCCATTAGTCAGGAAAGCAAGGAAAAAGAAAGAGCCACCAGCACCGGCACCAGCTCCGGCTCCTGCTCCAATACCGGCGCCACTTCCATCAACATTGAGTGTGGAATCGACTTCTAGTTTTGAAGATTTCAGTCCGGATATGACAGAAGAGCAGAAGGAGTTGATGGAATTAGTGAGACAGGGATTGGAAGTTTCAAGGAAAGTCCACAAGGATCTTATTGTAAGTTTTCCATTTTTGTTGCTTCAGGACGTTTGTAAGTTATCAACTTGATACCAGAGTTGCATATCTGCGACAGCTACTGTAATCACCACAGTTATCGCATGTCATTCCAGTATAGGGATCGAGTCATGGACAAACATTTTATACAAACTTTGTAAATCACTAATGAATGTAAAATATTGATGTGGAAATATTTGGTCAGATAGCAGCAAAATCCAAATACTACTGTACAGTGAATACAGAGATGACATTTTAGGTATTTCCTGCAAAAAAAACCATATATTTATAGAAGCAATTATCATATTACATAATAATATTCTCAGCAGACATACTTGTACTGTGTAGATGTAGTATGAGGAAGCAATTACAGGTTGAGTCACAAGTTTTGGTCAAATGTTCATGGCACAGAGAATGTGGAACTGGAAAACGCAAGATGGTGCTTGACATTTGTTGGTTTATTCTCACTTCAACAGACACAGGAAAAGCTCCAAACCATTGCGAAAACAATCTCGGCCTACTTCAATCCGGCTGGTAACATGCCATCATCGATGCCGAATATGGAAATGCTTGGAAAACAGGAGCAGAAGCCATGTGAATATGGACAGAACTCTTCACCGAACAGTGTGACACTGAACAGTGTGACACCCCCTCGAGTACCCATGATGCCAACGGGCGCTGGAAATTGGAAGAAATCATTCTTGTCCAAAACTGCTAATGGACCTAGGGACAGTGTACCATGGGGACACCATCCCCAATCAGACTCTACCACTCATATTAAGGAGGAAAGACCAGATACTGAACAATACTCATGTCAGTACAGTCAGAAGCCACCTTTCCAAGGAATGAACTCAACACCAGATTTTGTTGACAAATCCCAACTTGTTGTTTTCAACATGGCAACTCTTGGAGTGGTCATAAGACAAACTGTTCAGTTTGCCAAGAGTTTGCCCGGGTTCCGTGACCTGACCTACGAAGACCAGGCGATTCTTATAAAATCCTCTATTTTGGAAGTTTTAATGTTCCGCATGGCGGAGACATACCTACCGGAGAAAAACTGTGTTGTGGATGATATCACTGGCACAGAGTGGAACTTAGACATCATGCTGGAGAGTGGCTTCTCTTCTTCGGCCACTAAGACTCTGAGATTTACGAAAAGTGTACAGGGCTTCAACTTGAACCGGGCGGAAATTGCACTACTTCAAGCTGCGACTCTTCTCTCATCAGGTGCTGGTTTTGTTTTAGTTTTGTAGAGCTGTTTAATCTTGTACCTCTGGATTTTTATTGTTTTCATTTGTTTTTAATTGTTCATTTGAATAATAGTTTGGCCGTATATATTGGAACATGGGGAGGGATGGAAATTGATCTTATTGTAGTACATGCCTCAAAATTGAAAAACTAAGGCTTAATTTGCTCAAACTTTCCATAAGGAAACTTTGAAACGTATTCCCATTTGAAATCAAGAATAAACATCTGGCATCACTGTGCAAAATTTAGGACTTGAGAAACAAATGACATAACATTTACTCATATTTGAAATTCAAAATGGCTGCCATCCCAGTCTTAAACATACGAAAAAATAGAATTTTCAGTTTTCACAAAAATAAGAGTGCAAAAACTTCATCAACCCTATGAGCTTCAATATGAGGCCTCACAAGTTGTATACCAAACAGTACTGTAAAAGTTTGAGTGTCCAAAAATCTTTCCAAAAGGTGAATTCTGCCCCTATGCCAAAAGGCCAAGGATCAAGATTAATGAAAACAAGGATGTCAAAACATGGCAATGCCATGTTCTGACATCCTTGTTTTCTATGTACGGTCAGATTGCGAAACTCGAGAACTACCAAAGTGACGCTGTATATGTTTTTCTAAGCGTGAAAAATGCAAGACAAATATAAAAAAATAACAAATACAACAAACTTGGCACTTTCTCCTGGTGAAGTTAAGAATTTCTGGTAAAAGTTTTATAGCTCTCCTCCATTGAATGACGCATCATTAAATACAAGATTTGTCTAACAATAAAGGTCGTAAAGGTTTAAAGTTCCAAGAATCTAGTGTATCATTAACTATTCAATTGCTGGTTAGGCTTTCTCAGAAAAAAGTAACATGTTTGCACTGAATAATGTTTTATACTAAACCTTCATGATGAGATGAACCCGTATATCAAATATTGCTTGGAAAGATTTCTTCAGAAATATTGCCACCTTCGGATTTCAAATATTTGATCTGCAGCTTTCTTAAGATATTTCATGTCTGCTTACTCTGGATTATGACAATATTACCAATACAGATAGTTTGACGATACCTTAACCAATATTCTAATCTTTATCTCTCAGTATGAACCCAGGTTTTCTTAAAAATACCGACTAGTGTTGGAATGAGTTTGCTTGATGTATGTACAGGTGATGTCTACATCAATAAATTGTGATCAAAATGGGAGCAAGTGTCATTGACACTATTTTAATGACAGCCATATATCAATGTACTGCACCGAAGATGATGGATCTCAGCATAGAGATAGTGCTTAATATAACATAGGAGTGAATTGAAATATGTATGTTTCATTTCCACGACAAATAATGTGTAATTTGCATATTGAAGACATTTTTGAATTTTGCTTATACGTTGTATCTCAAAAATAGCTGCAGCAAATTTGATGAAATTTGCAGGTGACATTAATAATCCCAAAAATACTTTAGACAAATTGAAAAACATTGTACAGTGTCATTTTAGATTTCTCTAACTGCATATTTAACAAAGATTCTCTTCAGAGCAAACTCATGGAAATATATATTGTCAGAGAAAATGAACGATAATTTACATACAACTGCACTCTACATGTACTGAAAATTGGAGCATTTTCAGTTTGCACCTTGCTAAGATTTGTTCAGACTTTGAAGAAATTTTAAGGTTTGCGTTTTTATGATAGAAATGAAAAAAACACTTAAAAGCATTTTGCAGCAATGCTAGATAATGGGACGCATCAGTTCAGTATACTGCAATTTTTGTTTTGTAAAGAAATGACAACTTTAGCACCTTGCATAGAACCATTATGTGATTGCGTCCTCTTAAACCTTTCACCACCATGGTTTGTCCCAACTCCATTGTTTTCTATGGTAAAGTTGGACCTGTACACAGGGAACTGGGGGTGAAAGGGTTAACCTCCCTCAGTTCATTGAATGCTGGAAATTTCCACTGCCCTTATGAATTACTGTACGCTATGATTGCTGGAAAATTCTGGAGAGATCCTGTCCGCGTTAAGAGTATGATCAGTACAGCAAAGTTACCACATTGCAGTATTGAAGTTTCCAAGTCATCATAACATTGAAGTAGTCACAGAGTTAAAGAACATGCAGATCTTTTCATAAACATGAAGATATTATAGTTTTGTTGTTTTTTGCTATCATGGAAATCTGGCTCATAAACTTTATCACTGTCTGTAGCCAGTCTCTGAGTGTCGTTATCTACTTCAGTTTTGACTTCTGTGTGCCTGAGGCATATATCGCATTGCCAGCATCATCAGAATTGCTGTCTGTTACTGCGGTAGATTATTTTTGTAGGTTAGCATGACCGTAGTTAACTTCTTTTCTCACAATTCATGTTATTCATAAATCTACATTTTTATTGATTTGGTTCATGCTAGCTGCAGTATTTCAAGACTAGCTGGATACCTGATTTTATGTACCTTTGCATACATTTTTAAAGGTGAAACTAAGTCACTTTGCCACATGTCTGTGATGGGTTTGTCCTATAGATCATAACTTCATTTACATAAGGAAAGACTTGGTGACAATTAAGTCCCACATGTCATTCCTCAATTGAAACAATCTTCAGAAAGACATAAATCAGTTTTAGGATCAACTGTGCAGAATGTCCGGTAGATGTAGCTTATCAAGAATGAGCTCATTTGCATATAGAGCGAAATGTGGCGAATTGGCCAGTAGGCAATCTCATATCTACTGAATGGCATGAAACTTTGGACAAACATACTGAGGTTTTGTTTTATTGGTAAATCTGATTTTTTGTTTGATAATTACTTTTTGTTGATGTAATACTTACTTGCATGTGATAACTAAATTTTTTTTTTGTCTTTCAACGTTTGTTACAGATCGACCAGAACTGGATAATCCTGAATCTGTGGAAGAGATGCAACACAATATTCTATTGACTCTCCAGGCCAGTACGAAAGTCAACCATCCGGAAGACAAAGTACTCTTTGCTAAAGTAGTCGTCAAGCTTGCCGAGGTCAGAGAACTTGTACAGTGTCATGTAAACGACCTTAATGCATTTAAACTGCCAGATCATGAAAAAATATTCCCACTGATTGCTGAGATTTTCAACATGGATGAAGAACTCATCAGTAATTCCATGCTGTAATAATGAACTTGATGACATACTCTGTACATGCATGTAGTGTTTTTGGAGGGAGAGGGAGGGGGGTTTTAAAGACACAAGCCTTCAATCAGTCTTTGTTTCGGATGGTACTTAAGTAGTATTTGAATGAGAGAAGGATATGCTTTAATGTAGTTGGTGTTTCATGTAGGGTAAAAAGTTTCACTGGGTGTTCATTGTGAAAATATCATGAGTAATCAAATGTCATGCAATAGGCCTAACCCGGAATTCGAATCGACCACGGTACAAACAAAGCCATGTGCGCAAACGCGCATAGACGTACGTGCATTTCCATACGCGTTAGTACCCCTGGGGTTAGTACACATGTGGGTTTGTTTGTACCGGCATCACGTGATTATTTGGGCGTACTGAGTCTGTAGAACGCATCGCGTCCTTTTTATTCCGGAGTAGAAACATTTCCATAGGATTTCTATAAGACAACAGGCTTTACATAAACAATTTTCAAATTCCTATAGAAATCCAGTGAACATCCAAGAAAAGTCCTATGGACTCATGTGGGACTTTGCCAAACATGACTTCTATTGGGATATTTTCAAAGAGTATGTTTCCTAAAAGAATGCATTAGGGAAGTGGCTCATTCATTGTACAGTACTTTGAACGGGATATTTGACTTGCCTGTCTTTATATAGTAGAGGGGGGTCGAGGGAAAGGAGGACAAGAATAGGTAGAGAGGGGATTGAGGAAGAGGAGGGCAAGAATAGAAGAGGAAAAGGAGAGATATTTTGTGTCATTGTACAATAGGCTTATAAGTAATGACCTTAAAGTTCGATCATTAATATGTAAAGGCAAATATTTGTCCTAAAGTTGGACGAGAGTCTTCTAAATTACTCTTACAAGAACAGTGATATGGGTTCTTTGTAACCACCTACGTTCTGATGACATTTAAAAGGATCCAACTACTATCAATGATAAAATAGACAGGTACAAAAAGACAAAACTTAGCCAAATTTCTATTGGAAGCAAATGTCCCATCCATATTGTACACTTCGACAGTATACCACAAGATTTGACCTGTTCACGACATATATGCACGAGCAATAGCGAGTGCATATATGAAGTGATCTGGTGAAAAGCTCGTGGTATACCGTCGAAGTGTGCTTTATTGCTATGATATCATAACAGTATATTGAAAATCTGGTGTGGAACGTCAAAAATACAGATTTTTACTCAAGCTGAGAGCTCACGCGTATTTGCGTCATCAGTATACGGGTATGATATAATTAGGATTATATCATACCCGATTGATAGCGTAAATGCAGCTATCTGACTGGTCGAGACATGAAAAGAACCATGGTATATTGGTGATATACCACTGTTGGTACATGCACAAGCTTTCGGCAAGAGCAAAAATCCACTTGTGACGTTCCACGCCAGAATTTCTATATACTGTTATGATATAATAGCAATAAATCACATCCAGCAACAGTATAGCACTCAGTTTTTACCAGTTTCCTTCATATATGCACTCGCTATCGCTTGTGCATATATGTCGTGAACTGGTCAAAATCTCATGGTATACAGTCGCTGGGTGTGATTTATTGCTTAAAACAAACTATGATGTGATTAGCATTATTACTGCCGCAACAGTATGTGTATGACATCAGCAGTGTTGGCATCTTTGGATAAAGGAACAACTGGTGTTTGAACTCAGATAACATTTCTTCTTGTTTAGTATGGCTATAAATTGATACGCCGTGAGGAATCCTGGTACAGTAATCCGGGAACACTATTACCTTCATCAAAACACTCAGAATAACACTTTTGCCAAGAAATACTCACAACGTCTCAATTCATACATTTTACATCACCAGTGAAAATATTTTGAAATTTTCAGTATTGACCAAGTGTGATAAAACACCAGTTAATATCTAATGAGATACCACTGTCACATACATATACCATAAATATAATGGAAGCGGTTTAAAGCGTGTTTTTAGTCCCTTTTTAAGCAAAATATCATGAATCACTGTTTCTATGGTTACAGCACAATTTTTCAAATAGTAGACTCTCTGTGCATCACAGGGTGACATGGCAAGTGTAATGCAAAGCTGGAGGCTACAAATGAAAGTTTTAAAGAAAAGTTGTCCAAATCTTTCAGTTCTAGGCCGCACCTTGGCTTGAAGAGTCTCTTAATGATTGGAAAGATAATTTGATGTGACATTTCTGGTCATTCAATTTTTGTATCATCTATTGAGTTACATGGCTGTTTACAGTATGGTGGTTATTTGAAATGTTGATAAATGCGAGGTGATTTGATTCAGTTATTTAAATTTTGCAAACGTACTAGGTATCCCCTATTTTTTTCTACTTTCCACATGTATGTTTTGATCCAGCTGGAATTCTTGACCCTTTGAGTGCCAAAGTCTATTTTTGTCCCCTTTTTAAAACAAACCACAGTCAATCTTTCTTAGATGTTTACCATAATTTTGAGAAAAAACTGTAGCCAATGACATTTGATGTCCATTTGGTCTAAAATTATCAAAAAATTACAGAAAAATTCCTAAAAATTGGTAAAATTTTGCACTAAAGTTTTGGCGGGAGAAAATTACAGCGCTCAAAAGGTTAATACTACTAACCTTCCTCAAGGCAAGATTTTCTTTCCCACTGTGATATATCTTCCCAGACATTTCTAGGTAGGAACAATATTTTTATCATCTCAGTGATGGTATAGTTTTTTAAGAGTGAAACTCTATTTGATTTGTTCACTTTACCTTGAAACCAAACTGCAGTCTATATGGATTATAGGGTGTCGCACGTAAACTATTTAGAGGGTAAACTTGACTTTTGAAAGATATGATTCGATTCTGTCAGCACTAATAGCCACATTAATGTGATTGTGGTAATTTTGAAAATCCATTCGTCATGAATGGAAGTACTAAACCACATCTTGAAGATGTCCAGCGTTCTTTGTATTCATTGTTAATTTTTGACTCCAAGGAATGATGCACATCCGTTTGTGTTGCGAATGAAAAACCTGATGTCTTTCTATTGTATCTGCGTAGTATCTGTTTGAAGCACTGCCCATTGAAATGTCGCAAACTGAAACTGCTGCAGGGAAAAGGTAAGATAATGCTTTTCTTGCCGTACGTAGGCAATATTTTTCAGTATCATATTGTCTACTGTAATGTTCCAACTGATTTACATGAAATGTACTTTCAAGGCGGGGGTGTTGTATAAGGATGCCCAATGTCTCCCAATGTACAAATATATGAAATAAATTTTAAAAATCTGGTACTTTTCGTTAGGTTTAGTTTTATGATTGAGACCAACGATACTATATATTCAGATACTCTGTACATCTGTGTTGAAATACTGGTAGTTAAACATCATCTGGTCCCTTTGTTGTTGTGTCGACTGTTGTCAGACTTGAAGGAGGTAACAGATACTGCTCTCCTTCATCCAGATTTTCAGTGGTGACTGTTCTTAATCCTGATAGGCAATTAGCTAGATCACTGTAGATTATCTCTTAAATCCCTGTGTATTCCTGGATCAGTGTTGAGTAGACCCACAATTGCCCTGAAGTGAATTGCGCTGCTTGTATGTAACATAATTAGATTGTTGATTATCTGAAATGTGTGAACCATAATAATTTTTGCAATTATGGTTTTAAAACTATAACATTTTAAGCAATTGGCTTCATGAGTTTGACGATATAAGATATGTATTTTAGAAAATTTTTAGAAAAGAGAGATTTGAAAAATAGCTTCTTTGTGGGTTTAAATTTTCAACGGATAACCCAAAACTGTTGTGTAGATACTTGTAATGCAGTGAATAAGATATTTAAATTATTTGACAAACTACAATGTCAGTGATCTTTCCTTTAGGCCATGGATTATAGGTTTTACATATTTTATTTTCTTAATTAAAGCATTTTAGTTAACAAAATCTTAAAGTTGTTAGCTTATGAGGAATGTTCTTTGTGTTGAAGTAATTGAAATCTTGCTCAGGAAGCTATAAAAAAATCCATCATGGACATGCATAAATGTTAATCCTTATCGCCCACTTTCTTTTGTAGCTTGTGTTCCTCTTGTACACCTCACATTGTATGAGTTAGTTGATATCTCAATGATTGCAGTGTATGTCGATCTGTTGTTTCAGTATTCTCCCAGTAACTTTTCCAGTTTTTATGACATTGAAAACACTTTCCAAGCAAAAAGCAAACTTCTTTGTAGTTTTTCTTGACAGCTGATTTTTATCAAGTATCTGAACTTGAGGTGTTTAAGAGTATGTTACTGATGTTAAACTTTGTCTATGAGCTTTGAAGAATTCTGTGAGATAATTTTATCAAAATATTTATTGCAGTATCAATCGTAACTACAACAGTACCTCAACTCTTCCTAAAAAAGAAGAGTAGAAAAAAAAAGACTAAAATTTCTGCAGCGTCTTTGTAATGTTTCTGTAGAAATCTATTGAGCAGAGATATTCTATCTCTTTAAAACTTAGAGAGCATTGAGTAGAGTTAATGGCGCTTGTGAATATTAATGAACACAAACCGTCGGAAATGGGGTTTTCCTAGGGGGCTCTAAGTATATACTCTATGCCTTACCTTAATACTTACAACCCCCTAGGTCACTATCAAATTATTCACCATGAAACCCTGTCTGTGTTCACTAATCTTCACTCC
This sequence comes from Ptychodera flava, assembly GCF_041260155.1. Lineage (NCBI taxonomy): Eukaryota > Metazoa > Hemichordata > Enteropneusta > Ptychoderidae > Ptychodera > Ptychodera flava. The sequence continues at coordinate 4,295,816 of NC_091938.1, forward strand.
AGCACAAGAATTTTACTAGCTTTATGTTTTACTAGTCCCAGGTCAAGAATAGTCAAATTCTTGTGAATTCAGTCATTGCATGATCAGTCTGTCAATCAAACGTAAAATGCGACAAAGTATATGACACATAAAATGTGTCCAGTAACAGATAAAGAGACTGGAGGTAATCTCAATATAGTGTCAAACAAATGTAATGTCACTTTTCTTTGCTATGGCCATTAGCAATTTTTAACCAAAGTTTGTGATTTATTTTAATTATTTGGTGAATGCATAATATGTCTTTCTTAGAATTGTATTCATTGTATAAATACAGCTTCCTTTGGCAGAAAGTAATCTAAGTCTTTGGGTTAAGGCATTGCCGAAATTCTTCATCAAATATGTGTGGGACTGTTGCAATGAAATTAGCTTTGCTTGTTAGCTTCATTCTGCTGCAACTTTGGATTCCTGAAATTGGGAAGCTGTACGAGTCTGATATGATAACAGTTGTGATCGATGCAGAAGTTGAGTTTCAAATTTAACATGATCTCTCATTGGTTGCAAACCAACAGTGTTGAAAGTTGTCGTAGCGAAACCTTCCTTGACATTGTTTGGTTGCCCTTTAACCTTTTGCACCCTGACCCCCTGGTGACCTATTGCATCATACAGACATTTTTTTCCAAGCCGGGTTCAAAGGGTTAACCGATTCACCCCCATTCCCTGTAAACAGGTCCATAATCACCATTGATAACAATGGATCTGGACTAAACCATGGTGGTTAAAGGTTAAAGCCGCACTTTTCAATCCCTGGTTCTCGCATTAGTGGAGTTCTCCTCCCAGTCAAACACTTGGCCAGTACAATGTTTGATTTCTATAACATTAATTACACAAACTGATCTCAACCTTTTGTCACATTTTGCTAATCCTGCAAACAGAGTTTATGCAAGCTTTTGATTGACGGTCGGTTCAACTTGCCAACGGTCATTGATTCCTCACCAAAACGCTCGAATTTCCTACAAAATTGTCTTCCAGTCGCGCTAGACTTTGAATATAACCACAGAGTTCGATCGGCAGCAACTTCGCGCTGACCGCTGGCAGTCTGTCTGCATTATTACGACCGGGGAAAACTAAAAAGTGGCATTTTCTGGAGCGTGAGCCCGCGTGTTGCCTGTTTGGTGTCCACTTACACAGTGAACGCCGCCATACCTTGGCGGCCTTTTAAAGGGAGGCTCCGCCTTTAAGGTTAACGCAGCAAAAAAAGCATGGCCCATGGGGCTCAGCAGAAATCTTGAAAAGTTTTGAGTGAGCAGCTTTCTCACCATTTGCATCAATGGTGTCATGACATTTCACTTCTCAAGGATAACAATGACAACTCAATATTGTGGAACACCTATGGTAGCTCTTTCACATCCTGAAGAGACAATGATACATTGTGTTTCCAAGCCTCAAGGAAACAAGCTTTTTCCAGGGGCCACAAACTTTCAATAAAAAACAGATTTTTTTGTCTGAAATAGCAAGATTTCTTGGATCTGAGACACTAACAGCATAGATATTTAGAAAATATTATGAAGTCAAACTTCTTGAAATTATTTGTGTATAGATTCAGCTTTACTCATATGAATGTATCGTTATCAATAGAGGTTTTGATCATGCCATGTACAAATGAATCCTAATAACATTAGGTGTGAATGCTATCATTAATCAAAGACAGAAATTATCAGGGCATGCATTGTTGGTTTTTCTTTATCATTTTCCATCTGAAAATCCACAAGAATAAATCAGTCAGGGCAAATCTAAACATACCGTAATCAACAGATTCCTTTTGCTAACAAATTAATTATCCTCTCTTTATGCTAATAACAGTATCTTGCATCCTTCATCATATTACAGTGAAGATGATTCATTAAAGAAGCTCATAAACATGACATGTTAGGCACATCAGAATGCACAATCAACCTGATATTTTTTCAGTGACTGAATTAATAATGTAATAAAGCTTAAGGGGTCATTGTGTATCACATGACCTACTGCATCCAATCAATACCTCAGTTTATAATCAAGATTAAGAAAAGACAACCCAGATGGGTGTTGAAAACTTCACATCTTTTTTGAACATGTTGTGCATTTGTAAATAATTGCTGCACAAAATGTGAAGTGTATATGTACTATATAGCTGATCAATGTATATGGCTAGAGGATTTAAATATTTTTAGGGTTTATTAAAATTTGTCATTAAAGCCATTACCAATCTGTGTTTATTGTTGATACATACATACATACATACATACATACATACATACATACATACATACATGTGTGTGTGTGTATTGGGTATTCAATCCAATATCTTATGAGTGTATATCTGAGCTTCAATACTTTTCTGTGTGATTATCCCTCTATGATTAACTGCCACAAACATGTACATATTATTTGTTGTCAAGCAACAAGATCATATCAAGCACGGTTGAAAAATATCAAACACTATTGACATCATAATCATAATTGTCACTTTCTTTTATTCTTGAGAATGTAACTTTGATCAAATGAATTCTACATTTTACAGTAACCATAGGAACCATAGCAAATACATTGTATCTCTATTTCTTGAGAGTTGTGGAGGGGCAGCAGCTGATGCAATGATCCATGTATCTTAACATCTAATTTCTGATTAATCTAATCTCTGAATGATTCATGCATCTTTAGTCTGCTTTACCTTCATAGAGGAGTAATAGACACTGAAATTTGTCCGAGTGATGAAAGAAATATTTAAAAAAAAACAGTTTAACACTTCAAATTTCGATTGTTGGTTCCCATTGATAGTTGATTTCCTTATGAGGACAAAACGTAGAAGTCCCTCCCACATGTCTGCAAGTTATGAAGTGATCAAATCATGCTAAAAAATATCTCAATAACCTATTTTTAAGGTTTGATTATAACTTTGGTTCATATTTGACAGCACATCTGTTCGTAAGCAGCAGATAAAAACTTACTTTCATATAGAAGAGCAAACGTAAATCACACTTCTCTTTGTGGATTTTTTAGAAATGAAATCTTGTAAGTCTGACTAAAGGGTTTGAAAAATCACAGATCTTCGGGAAAATTTAAATGTTTTATTTCAACGATGGAAATAGCGCCATCATTTACAGCCGAGCTCTATTTCTCGGTCATGTGAGGTTATGACCGGAGAGTCACCTCTCGGATATTTAGGTCGCCTAGCCTAGCCTGTGCGCACGCGTCTGCCGCCCCTCCAGTTAGGGTATTGGATTTTATCTCACTCATGAGCTTATGTGGTGACGCCGTATAGCGCCATCTATCGTTTCCAAAATTTAGGTCGGAGGGAACGACCGAAACTATTAAAACAAGTTTCTTTTGCGCTTACGCGACAATCATAAACGACCCTTTGCTAGATGATGTTTTGATAAATTACGAAGCCTTGGTTTACGCTGGAACACGGAGATTCTATCTCCGTGTATAGAGTAAAATGTATTGCATATATATTCACTTGCAATTTGTAGAGCTTTCATTATCGAACTCAATTTATAACGCGCATCGATCGCAATCGAATCGATACTGCTAAGAAAGATCATCTAATGGTTTTGTTGACTTTCTTTGGCCCAACTTTTACATAAGAAATGTGCACGTGCTGGTCCGCCTACTATGATTACACGTGCATTGCCATCGATTTTGTTGAAACTAATTTTTACAGAAACGTCATTCGTCCTCTGTAATTTTAATATATCATATTTATACAAGAACAGTACGATATGATAACGCAATTGGAGAAAGAAAATACTGAAATACCAGTATATGTACATGTCTTTAGTTTAAAAACACACACAATATTAAGTTAATTTTTAGCCCCAATAATTTGCACCATAAAATGTCTATAATTTGAGCGACTTTCGAAAACCAATCTGTACGTCTCGCTCGTAGATGTCTTCATCAATGAACCTTTGGTCTTGAAAAGTACCCGTTTGAAGTTTGATAAAAGCGACAATGCGATTTCCGAAACAAGGCTTCCCTCCTAAAAGCACTGCAAAACGTCCAGATTATCTTTCATCATAAGAATTTACTGTATTGCAATTAATGCACTCATGACAGGGACATTACGGGTACATATGTGAGCCTAGATATCTTTTCAGTATTTTATTGGTTGATAACTTTGAAGTAGATAACGTTAGTGTGTCCTAGATTGGATCACATACCCCTCTGGCGCTGTCACGTTTCATCGTTTCAGTGTAAAGCTGACATTTTGACAGACTCGGCGCACTACTGTATACCGCCTCTTTGCTTGTTGCCAGAGTAAAGAAGAGCAACTTTTCTTTCTCGCAGCTGTGCCCTCAACGGTCCGACAGGGTGAGGCCTCGATTCCCACCAAGGGAGCGTTCAGTTATTATGCCTTGGGCGCACCGGCAAAATGAATGGGTCATCTGAATATAGAAAAGAGCAAAACGGGTTTTACCCTTTTTCACATAGCATGATTCTCAAAAATGTCCATTAATCAGAAAGCATTGTTTCGGTGCGCAAAAATATTTCTTGGAAATATAGGTGATTCTCTATTTGTTTTGATACCATGGTCTTACACATGTATTTCTACGTCTTGCAACATCTTCTCTTGGCAAGATCGCAATTGCTTGTCTTACCATGGTTTGTACAAGCAGTAAGCTTATGGCAAATACTTTGGCTGAAGTGTGGCAAACCAAAAGTTACAGTTACATGGTAAACAAGTTTATTTAGAAGTGCGTATGTAAGTTTTAGGCCGTATTTCATTATTCTGTTAGACAGTTGGACTATTGATCTACTGATGATGCCTAGCATTTTGGAATATGCAAACAGGAGAATATAAATGATAAATATATTTGACTTTGATATTCATTGTCTATTAGCGTGCTTTTCATTTTTCTATTAGTATTTATATTAATATGTAATGTATTGGGAATATATGAAGATATATTTGTTAATGTAATGTAATTCTGAGTACTAAAATATTGGTATAGTACGGTATTGGAAAGTATCGATGTGCTGTGGCCAGAGTACCCCCCTCCCCCCCAAAAAATCACACACACTGGAGCAAACTCATGCACTCTTATAGTATATAGTACGGCCTCGAGCAAGATACTTTCAATTCTTAGAACAAACTGGAAACTATAAAACACTAAAGGTGACATATCACAGCAAGAGATATACTCTGGTGAAGATGTTACTGATACTGCAATCAATAAAATTGGCAGCAGTGAAGTTGCTTTTTAAAGGATATCTTGGACAAACTACACTGTTTAAAATAGATTTGGAGGAGCAGGGTCTTGCAAAAAATTCTCTTTTCACGCGTTCTGATACAAAACATATGTATCATAAGAAACCGTCGTTATCAAAAACAGTGACTCACGCATGTAACTATAACTTTTGACAATATTTTTCAGGATTTTGTTGCATGTGTGAGTCCTCAAGACAATCGCTGACTTCACCTCCGTTTCTATCATGCAGCATATTTTTCCCGCATTTAAACACTTTTTATCAACTGACAATGTGAACATTTCCTTTTCAAAACTGAACGCATGTTCATTACTTTTGGCGCACTTTGCTGATTTTTTCACACTTTTGAACACTCCTATGAAGATTTTATGATCCCACCCTAAACACATTTAATACGCGGTAACTATCTGGGTGGACGCAACCATCTCCGGTTTGGGGTACAGGTGTACCTTGGACCATGGGTGGGTGCCTGGACATGCAGTTCGAACTATGGAACGAAAACTATACAAGTGTCCATGAAATGGGCGGGAAACGTTCAACAGACTACATTATTGGCAAAATACGTAGATCAAAACTTTATACATTTTCTTCAACATGATAGACCGAGAGTGCTTATTGGGTTGAACAGCTGACAGAGCGACAAGCACTATGCTCAAAACTCTACACTTTGTCGAGCTTTTATTTGTCAAAGTTCTACATGAGGCGAAAAGGGGGTCAAAACTGCGGTACATCTGTCTCGGGGAAGGGGGCACTACACATGTTTTGCGTTGACATCAGACTGGTATTTACCTGGTTGTTCAAGCCGTTTCTGCTCAAGCCGTTGCGAATAATTATGTTGTTGCGAAATACTATCAAAACGCTCAGGTTCTTTTGATCACTGTTAAACACAGTGTCGCTCACACGCTCGCTCCGTGCGTCTGAAAAGCACAGCCATGCACGGCAAAGTTTGACATGTATAAAGAGTCCAAGAGTCGCCCGATATACATGCTGACCCTGTAAAATCTGCTCACCGTTAGACATTTGTCAGTTGTAATTGGTTTTAAAGAGTATACATAATCATGCCGGTGCTGATCAAAATACACTGTGAAGACCTACGGTATAGACCCATGATCCAGTCAAGTCATTATATTGTAAATAAGATGAATACAGATTCGAATTGGATGGTACTGCCACAGAGCAATAGAGCGCTATAGTCATAACAAAAGTTGAAAAGTTGTTTATATTATTAATATATTATATGTATGAAATTGTCGATAAAATGTAATATTACATAAGCACTCACCTGCACTGGAGTTCTGAATGATGGTTCAGATTTTAAAACAAATTTGCGCGATTGTACTGTACACAAGTCACAGTGTGATCCGTATTCTTTCAGTAATTTCCACGTACTGTACAGCGGAAAGGAAACTCAAGCCTGATCAAATGTCAAACTTATCTTATCAATAGTATTCATATTCCATAATTACTGGTGTAGATTTTGCCGGGACAGTCTGTGCCTCTTTTGATATGTGACTTATAGCAAGGCTTTCAGCTCGCGTTGACCATCGTGAGAAGCGACGGCATCTCGACAGCGAACGCGAATGCTTTTAAATTTTCATCCTTTCACTTGTGAACCATGCCTGTCATATATTTAAATGATTCAATCATAATAACTAAATCATATTACATCATCGTTTTGCATACTTTGAGCGTGAATTCGAACCATCGACTATAAACATATGTACGTATTCCCTTTCCATTTCACTGTAGCGTTACGTTTGCATATCAGGTGTCACTGAAATTTGTCCTGTAAAGTGTTAATTTATAGCGTTCCCATCAACACCTTTTTCGTAACATAACCTCATCAATAGACTTGGTTTAAGTCTGTGATTTGTGAATATTTGAGTGGGGTGGACGCGATGATTTGTGTTCTGTTTTCATGTGAAACGCGTGAGTGGTGTGAACGCAATGAGTGTGTTGAACTATACAGGGTGTTTCTCCCGGAATGACGGCAGAAACTAACTCACTACTGCGCAGACTCAAAGGTAACGCGTTCAATTAATCACGAGGAAACCTGGTCTTGGCTGCCAGATTCCAAATAGGTTTGCATGAAATAGGAGAGACACAAGAGAAACTATTACAAAAGATGTTTTTAGAAATTCACCGACTTGAACCAAGTCTACCTGATCAAGAGCCAAATATTCATCACAATAACCATTCGTACAGCATCTTTTATGTACACCATTTTACATATTTATTTACACCTGTTTATCATGCTTATCATACAACCAATAATGGCGAGACATCTGGATACCTCCTTGAGTCATCACAAGATTCAGAATCATAAAATGATGTAACTCTCACAGTCTGAAATGTTTTTATCAGCCATTGCTTTATAGGGCCAAAATTCGAGCACATTAAAGTGAGAATCGTGGTAAAAATAGATTTTTAACAAATTTGATCATTTTATTCGAAAGGATCAGCTAGGTTATTCAATCTTGAGTTTATGATTAGACAACAGGGAACTCTGGCTCCTTGTTTGTTTGTTTGTGTGTTTGTTTATGGGTGTTTGATCATTTGTTATGCATTAATATTTCCATATACAAAGAAGAATCAATAAAGAGCCTTACATGCGCGTGTTTGTCAATAAAGAACAGTGTTTATTTGTTTAATTTGTTTTTTGGGAGGTTGTGTACAATTATAGTCAATAAATAGAAATAATCATACGTAACAAACAAACAAACAAACAAACACGGAGCCAGAGTTCCCTTAGCGTAGACCCTATTTCTTCGCTTTGGCCTCCGTGCCTCCGACCATGATCGAAGGCACGGAGGCCAAAGCGAAGAAATAGGGTCTAGGCTAGAGTTCCCTGTGATTGGACAATTATGAGTACCAAGCAGGAATTAGGAAGACATCCTTGCAGAAATTGCTCAGATATTGGTACAAATTTAGCAAATTGCCTTGAGGATAGCAGTTTACATTGTGCATTAAATGAATATACAGGGGAGTAATGTCTTACTTATATTTTACAGGTATTCTAGGTACACTTCTGAACCCATGAATTTTACAGCTGTATTGAATTTTGAGATTCAAATTCACATTTGCTACTCAAGTATTAATGATCTTAGTACTGCGCAATAATGATCTGATGCCTGCTACAATGTCCATCGTTTTGGCTTCTCAACGCGTGCTTCTTTTCCATGTATACAAATGTCATTGACAAGTCATAATATAGAGGACCCAACTTTTGTTGTCAACAAACACGGCAGGTGATATGCTTTCATATGAAGATTTTGAGCATTTTGACAACTATAGGGAGCAGAAGAAGGTAGTAGAGGCCAAGAACAAGACTGATGATGTTTACAAAGTATTCACTAAATTATCTATAATCATGCAATTACACTGTATAGATGCAAATTAGGAAACATATCATGTCATAATATTCTTCTATAAATTGGCCAAAGCGGAAACGGAAAATCTATAGCTGAAAAATTGTGCCAACGCGCATGCTTGAAAAATGAACGCATGAAGGTTACTACTGGATTTTTATCTTGCACAAGCTTGCAATTTCTTTTCTGTCAAGCCATCTGCGGCTTAGTTTTTATTGGTGTCTCCTAAAACACACCCCCCCCCATCAAAAGGTCTTCATGCCCTCGCCAACCAAACCTTCGGGGCACTCCGCGCTGTCCGTTGCATTGGTTTTATCGACTCTCTCTCTCTCTCTCTCTCTCTCTCTCTCTCTCTCTCTCTCTCTCTCTCTCTCTCCATAGTAAACTACCCTACTGCTTCATTAAAATAATGGGTAAAAGAAAGGAGGAATCGATCCGTATAATAGGCAAACATTTATGATTGTCCTAAAGATATTATTTTTGTGACCCATTAACTTTGTACTCCGGAAAGCAAAGCAAATCTTGTGCAGCGCCACCAACGTCACTCTTAACTCGGGTACTATATTGCATGATGGGATTGTCATAATTTTTCAATATGTCCGCCATTATGTTTGCATGATGCCAACCGTGATGAAGCCTTAAAATTGTAGAAGCTTATCCCAAGGCCGTGCCAAATGATGGGCTGGAAAGAGTGAGAATGTAACCAGGAATAAAATTTCAAGGTATGCATAAGAAATGATACTTCGTACTGTTGTTTTTAATCCCGTTCAAAATAACGTATACCGGAAATGGTTGAATTGTTGACTTCTTTTGTTTTGTCAAAACGAGAAAGGTGTCATGTGTGGTTGAAACTGCGGCAAATGTGAATGAAAACCAACAACATGTCAACCAACAAGTTCTGCAATGTTAAATACAGTTTGAAGGGGTAGACCTCACGTTTGTGAAACTTTCGTTCTTCTGTTTAATAGTTTGGTGTAATTGTTCCCCTTTAGTTGTAGTGGACCGTACGGTATGTATTTCGCTGTTGAGGTACAGTGTACATCATACATGTACGTAGTTCATTGAAGAGACATTCGTATCCCCTAACCACTTACCAGTAAAAAATATGCAAAGTAAATCCATAGGGATACATTTTTCATATGCCTCTAGCATTAAGGCGCCATTTTATTATCCAACTGGGGTTAGGGGTGCTGCGGTTCCGTGGTCCACAACTTTCCTCGGCGATATTGGGTGGGGAGAAGCCACCTTCCCCGCCACCCAAAATTGCCGGGGAAAGTTGAGGACCGTAGATCAGCACTCAGCAATTAGGGTTACAGCCATGGTCCGAGGTTCAGACCTGGAATAATGAAGGTAGAACTATACTTGCATAGGTCGAAGCTGCAATGGTAATAACGGTGCCAGAGGCAATTCCAGAATGGACACTCTCCCATATTAATTATCAACAACTGCTTCCCACTTGGTACACTCTCTTAACCTGAAAGTTGCTGACATGAATGCATCGTCTATGCTGGTGATATCACTTGTGCAACCCGATGAAGAATGTAGCAAATTCATTGCTAAATGACTGACAGCAGTAAATCTGATTTTTTCACCGATTTCTAGTCCAGGTTCATTTAGTGGATGATTGCATCACTTTTCAACATTTAATCAGTATCATCATTTCCATTGTTTTTCTCCACATTTAGTCAGGAAATTGGCCGGCTGTCAGATGAATTGCTTTAGAGCTACATATACAGAGATCAAATCTTCTATATATATGTGCTGTCAGGATTGTATTAATCCATCAGACCACCGAGAATAGACATTCATTAAAAAAATCACAACAAATTCCCAGTAAATAAATAGAATCAAACTGTTTATCAATAATAATTTGCAACTTGAAATTACAGAATAATGACAGCAGTGTTATGACATAAAGCATGGTGTCTTATTAAGCCTAAATCAGGATAATTCATTGAGACCATGAGTGTCTGAGAATCAAACATTAGCCCTTGGACCCCCAACCATTGGTAGAATCAATTTCTTCAGTGTGTTTATACTTCACCAGTACAAAGCCAAATGTACTGACATGCAACAGGTATTACAGCAAAGCACTCTGTGCACATATTTCTTTTATGAAATTAAAAATACTTAAAAAACTGGAGCTTATAACTAGAAAGAACATACAGTATTGAAATTATTATGTGTTTGTACTCCATGTACATACATGAAGTCTATTCTAGGCATACTCTGATGTTAACATGACATGGTCTGCAAAATAAACTACTGTAAGCATTGTCATGTTGGAAAGGGGTGTTCAGGCTTGGGAGTAAAATCTAAGTTAGGTGATAATTATTGACACATTTTGGTTTGTGCAAGATGCAGACAAAAGGTAAAGCTTGCAAAATTAGTTTTTCATTGCTGGTAGTCCCAAGTAAAATTTGTTTAGTATAAAGGTGGCATGAGAATACCCAGGATGATGGAAAGAGAAGGGTATTTACCCCTTGCCACTGTGGTTTTGTCCAATTCTATCGTTTTCAATGGTAAAACAGATCCTCTACACCTGGAGGTGGAGGGGGGGTTGAAAGAATTTAACTTCAAAGCCACAAATGAAATGAGTGATGACATTTGATCAAAAGACAGTTATATTCATTTATATTAATCAGCTATATTCATTTGCATTAACAGAAATAGAGTTTAGGTATTTCTGGTTATGAGTGGTATATTTTCTTTTATAAGTTTATGTACCTATACAGCTATATGTATTTACTTTTTAGCACTTGATTTTTCTTCACTGCATTTTTGTTCACAACACATTGACAGTTGCTTTACACCGTGACAGTTTCAACTTTTGAATGCATGATTTTCATTGACGTGATAATTAAACACATCAGTTATTGACATACTCAATTGAGATTCGACAAATGCGGTAATGAAAATTTAGTCTAGTGGTTGTTGTGTCCGTTATCATGAGAACTATAATCTTCTGCAAGAGTATTATGAGAATAACTGTTAGTTGTGAGGGAATGAGAAGTGGTATGACTGCTACATATCATTTACTATGTATCTTCTGCAAAACCCACAGTTGTAAACAATGGAAGATGTGAATTTCCAGAATACTGCAGTCAAACCCATGTATTTTACTGTAGTGAAGCTGGCAACTTTTACTTATAACTTGCTATTCTTCATTGATTTTCACATGGCAAATTACACTCTTTGCAGACAGGTATTGTACATTGTTGCCAAAAGCGAAGGCGAAATGCGTGAAATACACTAAGTTCTGCACAAAAAGAAACACCAACAGCATGTAAAATTGGTGCATAAGCTTTCACTGTTTAGCATTGTAACTTCTTGGATATTCAGTAAATCCAAAATTATTTTACAAAGAAAGATAAATGATAGGGTAATTGTTTCATGATTCCTAATTACAAATACGTCCAAGAAAAGTTGAAACAAATATACATCTATAAAATATGTAAGGAAAAAATACATTCACTCCATTTAAATTATCACAGAAAATGTTTGAACTTTGTGCAACAACACAAATATGGTCTCTGCTGAAATACATGTTGCGGAAAACTACACTGCAATATACAAAGCATATTTTAGTATCAAAATCAGTGGGAATGATTCAAAAACTGTTTTAAAATTTGTATTTTGCAGTATGGAGTCTTCCCCAATGACTTATGGCATAACTTCACCAATCAGTCTGGCTAGCCCTAAGCCAGCTGATTTGGAATTGACAAAGAAACTTGAGGAGGCTCTTGTTCCATTTGATGTCTTTGAGTCAAATATAGAACTAAATCATCGGTAAGTGTGCCTCAGGATTGATTTGGACAAGACAGTCTTAAAAAGCCTTCCTTCGTATCTTTATCTCTCTTCCTCATCATGTGTTATTTTAAAAGTTCAGTACCTTTAATCCACTGACAACCCAATATATTGGTAAATCATATGATGGAGCAACACCATAATTTGTGTTGTAAAGACAAGGTACATCTGAAGTCTTCTCTGTAAATTTTCTCTCATATTACTCTAAATATTGTCCATGTATAAGCAGAAAATAGGGCAAGAATAAATGTCTGTTTTTGCTAATGTTGTAAATTCTGAAATAATTTACATGCTGTGTTGAAATATTACAAGTATGTTTAGTAAATTTCTCTATGTTTATTAAGTACAACTAATCGTACAAAATTACATTACGCCTACCTTCTTCCCCAAACAGAATGGAAGTGTTGGCCAAGTTGAATAAACTTGTAAAAGAATGGATTAAGCAAGTTAGTTTGTCTAAAAACATGCCACTTAGTGTGACAGAGACAGTTGGTGGCAAAATCTATACCTTTGGTTCCTACAGACTGGGAGTCCATACAAAAGGTAAGAATTATGTGTAACTGACAAATTCACCAGATATCAATGCTGGGTTTGTTACAATCACTTCAGGCCTTGATGTCAGTGGACTGAGCGTTGAGCTAGGATTAAGGAATATGCTTTTGTCAAAACGTGAAAGTATGACTGGCATTTTGTGCTGTAATTTGTAACTTTTTGCTTCTCTCCAGCAGGGAAGGTTTAAAATTGTATTTAAACTGTGACTTCTCCATCAATATTGTGCAATATTGTACAAAAGCATGAATTTACCTCTCCAGAAAGCAGTGCAAGGTTGTTGTCATGTTGCTGGGCCTTTGAACATGTAGGTTTGTATATTACAAGTAACGACAAATATAAGAAAAAGCAGGAAGTATGACAAGGAAAAACCTCGTAGCGTGCATTTAAATTGTAGTATGCATTTAGATTGTCACATGCATATAGATTGGAGCTGAAGACAACAGGAGCCTTTCTTGAAATGATCAAAGATACTTCATTTCACAGATGAGGGTGGGTAGTTCTCTGTTTTAAAACAGGTTTTGTGTCCATTCTCAGGTGGTGATATTGACGCCCTCTGTGTTGCACCTCGTAATGTAGACAGAGCAGACTTCTTTTCTTCATTTTTTGAATTGTTAAAGCAGCAACCAGAAGCTAGAGATCTCAGGGTAAGTCACACTTCCTAATATTTGCAAACCTCAATTTCCAAGTACATTCTCACAAGGCAAACTTCATAACCAGAAAAAAACAGTTCAAGCCATTTTGCAATACAGAGCTCCAGCTTTGCCGTAGAAAACAACAGGATTGTGCCAACCTTTGGGGTTGAAAGGGCTAGATATTGTTAATTTTACCATGTAGAATTTCAGCCTAAAGAAGTAAGGGAAAGTTTTTTGCAAAATTTAATACAAAAACAGAATTGCTTTGTGTACCTTCACTTTGCAGGCAGTTGAAGAGGCGTTTGTACCTGTCATCAAAATGGTATTTGATGGTATAGAGGTAAGAACTGTTATTGTCAAATTAGAACTACAGTGTTCTCCAAAGCTTTGAAAAACAAAGGACAGCCGATTTACATAACAATAAACAATTTGCATACCATTTGTTATGAAAATGTGTTCTTTTGTGTGGTTATTAACATATAAATAAATAGCTTGAAAAAAATTCATGTAATTCAAATAAAATGAAACCATCGCAAAAATGAATTAATGGTCATGACCATTAATTCATTATTGCGATGATTTCACTTATTGTGTCTAAAACTGGGGTAGAATATACGCATGGTCACCCACTCATTCAGTATTTTTCGACATGTCAAACGATATAAGTAGTATCTCACATCAAACAAACTTTAATGGACTATCTATGGTCTTGATGATAACAACAGTTCCTTTGTTGTTATCTTCAGATTGATATGACGTTTGCCAGATTAGCCTTGGCTCAAGTTCCTGAAAATCAAGACTTGGCAGATGACAATCTTCTGAAAAACCTGGATCAAAGATGTATACGTAGTTTGAATGGTTAGTATCTGCATCTCCCTGCAAGATATAGTTCAGATGGTTTAACCAGTGCACCCTCATGTCCTTTTTGTATGTCAGGTTTCCTGCAGACACAACACTGTTGAACAGAATTTTAGTGGAAAAACGGTTGTAGGCATTACACCCCTTAAAAAAGTACTGGAAATTTTTTTTGTCCGAATACCTGTACCCAAGACACGTTGAAATCCCTGTATCCTTAGTGTTATGGAATATGTGGTATTAAGAGTGGGATATGAGGGATATCATTGAGTACTATCATTGACTAGAAAAATCAACCAACACTGGTTGTGTAGTTTTTAGCTACTATAGACTATAGTCTATAGAAGCTATTGGGATGGGTATCCGTCCGGCGTCCGTCGTCAGTCTGTATGTATGTATGTATGTATGTATGTATGTATGTATGTATGTATGTCCGTTTGTGAGGCGTCCGTCCACTCAAATATCTTGAGAACCGCAGTACTTACTGATTTGATATTTGTTGTGTAGATGAAAAATACGATTTTGAGAAACTATTTTTTTTAATTTTTTGATATTGTTGAAAATAGGCAAATTAATGCCAAAAAAGGTGTTTTTGGTAAAAAATCTTCTTCATAACCGCTAGTCGGACAGCTTTGTTATTTGGTATACAGGTCCCTAGGGGTAACCCAACTTAGATTGTTCAAATTGTGATGAAATATGCAAATCTGTATTTTTAAGGAATTTTTTTGTCATTTTTGGTCAAAATTTGACTTACATTGTATGTAATTCTTGTACTGTATAAACCTATCAATTCACCCAGAAAAAAATAATTAATATGATTTTAAATAATTGAATTAATTAGGAAATCATCAAAGCCAAAATAATTTTAGTGTAGAATTATCAGAAAGTTCAACTTTTTTTGACAGTTCATAGTGAAATGCTTACCATCTTGGAGGATTAAAACATGTAAAGGCAACTTTCCTGAATCCCAACTTTGACATATTCTGAACCGTCATTTATTGTGCCCGTATGTTATCTAAAAGAAATTGCTCAAAATAGTCAATAGAGAAAGAGATAGAGATAGAGATAGAGACAGGGAAAGTTCTAATTTCCATTTATGGTTGACTTGGTAAGGATAAAATAAAATTACTTTTTGAGGAAAAAAATAGAGTGGTCAATTAAAAGAGTGGTCAAAGTGATAGGGTTTTTATGGTAAAGCTGGGCTGTATAAAGATTCCTCATGTGCTATTTATAGCAATTATGCAATCTGTGTAAACAGTGCAATGAAAGTGTAACATGATTCCTTATAATGCTTTTGATGACCTTGAACTTCTTAAGTTTCAAACGTTTGTCTCTTCAGTGTGCTTTCTCTGAGTATGTACTCAACTTATTAAACAGAACTCACAATGTTAATCAAAGATATCCACCTTCTTCATCAATACATGTGTCACAAAAGGTTATTCTCTACATAACTCAACAGAGCTCTGTCAACTGTTGAGTTGCTTGTTCTTTCAAAACCGCTGGTCAGACAGCTTTAATATTTAGTTTACTTGTCCGGAGGATGACCTTAGTGAGATAATTTCATACAGTCAGGAATACTTAATTTTGTATCCATGTCTATAGTAGCTTCAGGGACTTTGGCCCTATGTTTAGAAAACTTGTAAGTCTGATCAGAAATTTTAGAGACTCTACACTGATTTCATGTAACATCATCAACATGTGTATTCTGTGTGGATGTAGGATAAGGGTAAAAAGATGCCATCAAATTCCCAGAGTCTCAAAAGTCTGATTTGCTAATTTTTACCTTCTCGTGTCTATTTATAGACAGAGAAGGTATTAGAGTTGAAAACCAATATGCTGCTGTCAAGAACTTCCGTCTGTCAAGACTTCCGTCTGTCAAGATCCGTTGACGTCATGCCATTGTGATGGGTCATATCATAAACTGGTGGGGGTGTTCATGGCTCAGGTTGAGGTGTGGGAGAACGATTTTGAGCTATGACAAAAATCAAAAGGGACTTAGCGGCATAGCCACAGTGTTAAGCCTTTCTCCAAGGTTTCTTAGTTGACTACAATCTATTACAGACTACTGAGCTGACGTTAGGGTACTCACTTTGTGTTTGCTCACTCTGTGAGCGCTAGTGTTTGGTACTGAGTTGCGTGGATATCCCCTCATGGCCTCACGTGATCTGGCCTGTTGCATAATCTGCAGAGATGATCATATGCCTCCGAGTCTGAAAACTGTCATTGTGTAAGCCTGTCGGCATTTTCCTTGCATTTTTTCTCATTTAATTTGCAAAATATCGGCGAGTACCTCAATATTTCAAGATAACCCTTTCTTCCCAATCGTTTCCTGGAGTTTCAGAGTCATATGAACGAAAATGAGTGAAAGTTTTAGACAGGAAAATCGGACGTCGGCCATGTTCAATGTTTACAGTACAATCAGAAGTTTGCGTGGAGGAATTAACCAACAAACACTGGAGTGTTCATGATGCCCGCCCTCTAGAGGCAGACCCTCCTATATGAAGTACCACATTTGATGCTTGTGGAAAGCTTGACCGTCGACACACAATGGAGCATTTAAACTTTTAGAAAATGACAAACTGAATAAGAAGGTATTCAGAAAATGTCAAATACTGAGGAAAAATGCGCAAATATTCAAATAAACAGGTTAACTGATTGGTCAGCTATAAAAACAATGAAAATGTTTATGATCAAAAGTTTTTGAGATGCGCACATTTTAACAAATCAGAAATTATTAACATTATAAATATAAGACCAAACTATTTTTTCAGGGATGGACAGGTTGGAAATGAGGGTGAGAGACAAAGGCTCTCCTATTGCTGCATGTGGATGCAGCCACACCATTTCATTTACAACATACTTATTCACAGTGTTGTTCAAGTTCCATATTGTACTGACTGTCATACAAGGATAACAGAAACAAATCAAATCAAATTAGAAAAGGATCAATGCTGTTGTGTTGATTTTGCTGAACATGGCTGATATTTCGCTCTATATATTTGGTATCCAGCAAAGGCATATTTTGATGTAAAGTCAAAATTAACACTACATTGCTGACAATATATTTTACCGTTTCTGCATGAATTTTCTTTTTAAATTACAGTATATTAGTACTTCAAACAGATTAACAGTTATCGTGATGTCAACCCATAATTTTACATCACAAAGACTGTAATTCTGCCATTTTTTTTTGTTTTTCAGTCATTTTATAAATTTTGCACTGCACAAGATGATTGAACAAATTGCAATGTTTGAATTTGTAAACTCAAAGAATAAAAATCCTTTGGTCACAAATTAAATTATTTTTTGAAAAGAAATTTACTCTTAAACACTTAGCATATATTCTTTACACGGTCATGTATTTCAAGGAAAATTGCCTATTAAAAACAGTAATTTCTTCACTTTCAATTTTATTTCAATACTATGACAATTATCAGCCATGAGGTTATACAAACAAAAGACCAGATAAGCGTTTTTCATCATTTCCACAGGACTTTTTGGAAAATCCATTAAAAACAGTTAAAAGTGACTGGAAATGATCACTTGTTTATAAATTTGGGACATGGTGTCTTGTATTGCTGTGTTTGCAGGCACTTTGCCAAGTTACAAAATTATCTCCAGAAGTACTCCACACATAAACTGTTTGACAAGAGACTGAGGAAAACACCCCTGAGCTTGCACATTTGATTTGTGATATACACAACATATGTTACGAAATGTATTGATTGAATACTAATGTTGTATCTATTACAGGATGCAGAGTGACTGATGAAATTTTGAATTTAGTTCCAAATAAAGACAGTTTCAGGCTTGCACTCAGGGCTATCAAGATATGGGCAAAAAGTGAGTATGAAGATAAACTTCCTAGTAAATATCCGGTCAACTTTGATTAGAGCATTTTAAAATTCAATGGTATTTGAAAAGGATGTTGTGGCAGTGCTGACAAGTCTAATGATCAAAGCATGATGGATTTACACCATGGTGTCATGTTCATAAGCAAGCACTCTCCATGTACTGTATGCATACTGCTTATGCTGTCTTTTCCCAGAGTTTCTAATCATGGAATATTCCAGTTACTGTCCTCATGAGACGACGAATCAGAATAATCAAACAGACAAGCAAATGAGTGAATGATATTAAAGTACTCAAAGAAATCTTTAAATTATAGCCCCATGTATTTTATGAATGGGTGCCTCATTTCATACCATTGAAATTAATTTCATTGATTGCATGTAACATGTATAGACAAGAGACTTGAAAATGCTGCTAGTATTTGTGAAGTCATAGCTGATAATAATTTCATCTCTGCAACCTTTTTAGCTCCGCTGTCAGCGACGCGGAGCTTATCAAATAGGTTGATTTTCCGTCGTCGTCCGTCGTCGTCCGTCGTCGTCGTCGTCGTCCGTCGTCGTCCGTCGTCGTCCGTCAACAATTGCCTTCTCCTCTGAAACCGCAAGTCCAAATGCTTTGAAATTTATATTCAGCTCACTTGGAGTGACCTCACTTAAGTTTGTTCAAATCGTAGTGAAATTTGCATATTTGTATTTTTGGGGCATTTTTGGTGTTTTTGGTAAAAAAATCTTCTTCTCTGAAACTGCTTGTCTGATTGCTTTGAAATTTGATATGCAGTTTACTTAGGGTGACTTCAGACAGATTTGTTTAAATTGTGGTGAAATTTGCATATTTGTATTTTTAAGGCAATTTTTTTCATTTTTGGTAAAAAAACTTTAAAAATCTTCTCCTTCAAAACTACCAGTCAGATAGCTTTGATATTTGGTACATATGTCCCTAGGGATGATCTAATTCAGATTTGTTCAAATTGTGCAGAAATATGCAAATTTGCATTTTTAAGGCAATTTTTGTGATTTTTGGTCAAAAAATGTATTTCTCAAAAAGTACTGGTCTGATAGTTTTGAAATTTGGCATACAGGTTTCTATAGATGAACTAAGTAATATATATTAAATTTCTGATGAAATCTGTAATTTTGTATTTTTGGGGCAATTTTTGCCATTTTTGGTCAAAAAATGTGTATTTCCAAAAGTACTCATCTGATAGCTTTGAAACTTGGTATACAGGTTCCTACAGATGAACTAAATGATATTTATTGAAATTATGATGAAATCTGCAATTTTGTATTTTTGGGGCATTTTTTGCCACTTTTGGTCAAAAAATGTGTATTTCCAAAACTACTCATCTGATAGCTTTGTAATTTGGTATACAGGTTCCTACAGATCACCTTAATGATATTTATTGAAATTATGATGAAATCTGCAATTTTGTAATTTTGGGGCAATTTTTGCCATTTTTGGTCAAAAAATGTCTTTCTCAAAAAGTACTGGTCTGATGGCTTTGAAATTTGGTATACAGGTTTCTACAGATGAGCTTAGTAATATTTATTGAATTTCTGATGAATCTGTAATTTTGTATTTTTGGGGCAATTTTTGCCATTTTGGTCAAAAAATGTGTATTTCCAAAACTACTCATCTGATAGCTTTGAAATTTGGTATAGAGGTTTCTATAGATGAACTAAATAATATTTATTGAAAATTATGATGAAATCTGCAATTTGAATTTTTGGGTCAATTTTTTCCATTTTTGGTTAAAAAATGTGTTTCTCAAAAAGTACTGTTCAACAGCTTTCAAATTTGGTATACAGGTTTCTATAGATGAACTAAATTTGATCTTTTGAAATTATGATGAAATCTGCAAATTTTATTTTTTTGGGGCGATTGTTGCCATTTTTGGTCAGAAAATTTTATTCTCCAAACACTACTCATCGGATAGCTTTGGTTGACATGTTCTTGGGGATGATCCAATGTGATATATTCAAAGTACAATGAAATGTTCTATTGTGTATTTTTTCAGCTATTTTAGCCACTTTTTTCTGGCCACTGCATTGAGCTATCAAAGATTTCCACCTTCTTCATCAACATGTGTCAAAAATAGTTATTCTCTACATAAACACAGCGGAGCTATATCGGCCGCTAGGTCGCTTTTCTGTGTATAAAAACATGCACTTTCATAAGCAGATTACTGTCTTTCAAAATGAGATCAAACACAAACTACTTCAAAGTAATCTGTTGTAGTGAGAGCACTATTGGGGAAGGACTCTGTACTCTTAGCACAGAGCATGGATATTTCACTCTTGTTTGTGTTTCTCACCAGATCATGGTATCTATTCCAATGTGGTTGGATTTCTTGGTGGTGTATCGTGGGCCATGCTTGTCGCTAGAACCTGCCAGCTTTATCCAAATGCTGCTGCCTCTACCATTGTATATAAGTTTTTCCTTGTGTTTTCCAGATGGTAAGCAAAATGTTCTCATTTAGATTCTGAAATATTGGCTTGAATTTAGAATACTATTTTAATGCTGTGTCTTGGACAACATGCCAGTTTTTTTATGTTTATTGGTCATGCCTGAGTTTCTTGATGATATTACAGACATGCCAGTAATGATACTGCAGATCAGATATCAGAGATATTTGATATGAAATACCAGTTTATTGATTTTTGTAACCATGAAGGATGACCCTCAAAGTGTTGAAATGCAATAGTATTACTTTTAGTGTTGGAAGAGTCTGACCCGAAAAGTACCTATCCAGTAAAAAAATTAATGTTTCAAAATTTTTTTGGTATGAAAGCCTTGGGCAATAAAAACTAACTAACTTTGAATGAGTATGGGGTTAATATATGCAGTCTAGTGACAATATGTCTAGAGTGTTTCTCAGAATAGTAATGTTATACATTATGATGTTGTGTACTCTGAAAAATGCTGGCGTTTTTGAAAAGCAAAGCAACGAACATTCAGCATTGTGCTTATATTTGATGTAGGGAATGGCCGCAACCAGTTCTCCTGAAGCCAACTGGTGAAAACAAACTGAACATGCCAGTATGGGATCCAAGGGTAAGTCAGACAATCTATTGACACTCTTATTCTCTGGTTTAGTCCTCGTGTTATACTCAACATTAGAGATACGTCTGAATATATTTCAACATGTATTTTTCTCACCATGCAGGTAAACCCAACTGATCGGTTTCATCTTATGCCGATTATCACGCCAGCTTACCCACATCAGAACTCCACATACAATGTCACTCAGTCGACAAAGGCTGTATTGGTTGAGGAATTTAAACAAGGTGAGTTTGTCGAGTAAGAACATCATTGTCTGCTGATACTTAGGTTATGCAACCTGAGAGTTGTGAACTTAGGAAGAAAAATGTTTTAGGGGACTCATCTATTCTGGGATAATAGTCTGTTGTCTTCGTAAAATATGAATGCTCCAAATTTACATTGATC
Organism: Ptychodera flava; assembly: GCF_041260155.1. NCBI lineage: Eukaryota > Metazoa > Hemichordata > Enteropneusta > Ptychoderidae > Ptychodera > Ptychodera flava. The sequence goes on from NC_091938.1 coordinate 4,317,555, forward strand.
TCTTATTAATACAAAGAGTTTCTTCCCAGGCCCAGTCTAGATCAGTGATGTCATGTTCTCTCTGAAATACCTGTCTGAGTGACACAGGGCGTCAAGTCATTGTCCTTTGTTATCCATTGAACAGACACGATTTGATAATTTGTTGGTTTCATTACAGGTCTGGCTATCACAGAGGAAATTCATTTGAGAAGAGCAGAGTGGTCCAAATTGTTTGAACCAACCAACTTTTTCCAAAAGTACAAGTAAGACATGATGCTGTTACTCATACATCCGAACAGACTTTGACAATTTTCCCTTCTTTTTTGTCACCAAAAAACTAGCATCTTTTACTGGTTCACTTTAAATTCAAATGTAGCACAAAATATGAATGGACTTATTCTTTGAACAGCAATTTTCTGATTCATGACTGCATCGTAAAACCAAGACAACCATATTCAGTAATTATACAGTCCGGACAATCATCTTTCCTTCATCTTATCCTTTTCTAAAGTCTTAAATTTCTACAAAGAGACTCTTTTGCCCATTTTCGTTACGGTTGCTGATAAATTCGTTTTGTGGTAGAGGTTTAACAGTGCTGAACTATATATACACAGTGCAAACTATCAGCTCAGGTATAAAAATTGGCATGCCTTCATTGCATTCTGGAAAAGAGGCTTCCCTCCAAGCCAATACAGTGCACCACTGAGTCACATGTATTCTCTATGACTGAAGAGAATTTCATAAAACAAATGTTTTAGTGTAGGACTGACCTATGGAACTTTCCAGACATTCTGAAGGTGATTCATACAGTTTAGAAATCCTGTGTGTTAGTGAACACAGTGCAACTAAGAGTTCAGGATAATTGTTATTGAGAGTGTGTTTATTTTGACATTTCAGGCATTATATTGTTTTAAGTGCCAGTGCCACAACAGAGGAACATCAACTTGAATGGTAAGTTTCCCTTCCACAGACTCTAAAAGGCCTTTTGTTTTTACCAAAAAACCTGTCTTGTCACTCTTGATAGGACCTCTGTGGTATGTCAACTTTAATTTTGAGCTTATCCATGAAGTGGTCAACTTCTGTAAGCTTGCAACCAATGGATACTTACTTCATGTTTGTACTTGTACAAAATAGTGGCTGGATATAAAGTGGCAATATTTGCATTTGATGTAAAGGTTCTTTTATGGTTAATGATATGTATTTTGCTCAACCATGGTGTCTTTTTATTGATTTAGGATTGGTCTAGTGGAATCCAAGATCCGTATTCTGACAGGGAATCTGGAAAGAAGTCCATTCATCAAGATGGCCCATGTCAATCCTAAAGCCTTCTCACCGGTGAAAACTGAAAAGACTGATGAAAATGGGTAAGTCAACCTGATTCAAATACACATGAACTGTATTCTGATCTTCAAATGATAATCAAAGCCAGAATGAGCTATTGATGGTTAAAAAATCATACATTTAAAGCCCCATTAGCCGTACTGTTTTTCATGTTATCATTAAATCAAAATAATACCATACAATCTTCAGAGAGATGTTTGAAATTAGATTCAGACAATTTCACTGATATGTGCAGTGGCCATTATCTAGTTTTTAAAACCCAAGTTGTGCGTTCATCGCCAATGTTTGATTTCAAACAATCTTATGAAATAATGCAAAAGATACAGCTAATGGTGCTTTAAAGGTTTGCATATATTTTGCAATGGAACAGTAATGTACATGTCAAACCAAGAAACAACTTCAATTCAAACTCATGGAAACAATTTGTTTTCATCAAAGCCATCTAATGAAATGGTGTGGCACCTTGGACAATATACTGTACCTTGTTGAGTGCTGATTGTAACATCTCTGTGATTTCCATGGACACAGGACTAACTATCATAAAAAGGCCAATAGCTGTAACTCTTCATGATATTTTGACTAATTTTATTGTACATTTGTAACTCTAGCTGTTTCACTTTGCTACAAAGTGTCTATGAATGTAAAATGCAGTGTTGTTGTTTACGTTGTAATTCTAGTCTGGACCAGATTTCACTTTTCAACAATTACAAAACAGTCTATACATGTACAGGCTGAGTTGACAATCTCCACATTGTGCCTCAACGTGCTTTTGGAAGGAGATGGAGAAACTGCAGTTGTCTTTAAAAAATGAAATTGTGAAAAAAGATTGTAAAAAATAACTGCTACTAGCCTTTTTAATCCTGATTGAGTCAGTAATTACATGTATGTAGCTAAGCATATGCCTCTTCTCTGATTTTCAGACCAGATTTGTGTTGCATGTGGTTTATTGGTCTGGCCTTTGAAAAGCTTGAAAACGTGAATGTGGATTTGACATTTGACATCCAGAGTTTCACTGATACGGTATACAGACAGGCATTCACCATTAATATGCACAAAGAAGGAATGAAACTGGAAGCCAAACATGTCAGAAAGTAAGTCTTCCGCTGTAAAGCTGTCATGTTCTTTGTGAGTTTAGCAGTTGCTGTTAAGTTAGAACAATATTAGTAAAAAACATACTACCAAAATAATACAACTGTAAGAATAACACAAAACATGAAAACACAGTTATCGTTTCAGAGATTTGGTAATTTTTTCATTGTTTTTTAAGTTATTTGAAATATCTGTGTGACTATAATGTACAGGCAGTCATTTACAGGGTCTAAGGATGATACAGCTGAGAAGTGATCAAGAGTTCCTGGTCATTTTGTGAATTTTCTAAAACTGACAGTGATATCAGTACTAAGGTATTCATAGACAACACCAAAGAGACCATCATTGTACACCTCTAACAAGTAGATGTAAATAAGCTGAAAAGATTTACGTGGATCATTGAGAATTTTATTCTTATAATAATTGATTTATTTGTTCTGTACATACACTGGCATAAATCTCAAAGTTTGATGCAAAAGCTAGTAGTGCAAGATGCGAGGTATAATGATATTCAAATATGCAGATTACATTAATGAGCATTATTTCGGTATTAAAATTCTATGCTAATGACCCTTAATCAATGCGGAATATTCATGTACCTCGGATCTTGCATTGTATATGCAAAAGATATAAGATAACAAAAACATTTTAACTTTTCCTTCTATTTGAAGACTAGATTTCAAGTCAAAAGTGACTACTTTACCTGTCTATTATCATGAACACCTGTCTGAAGTATTCTTATCCCATTCCAAGAAGTGTTGTTGTAGACACATTTCACTGTAATTACTCTCCTTAATGTAGCTAGGGTAGAACAGATTTAAGGTTGCTATGAAGTTAAATGATCTCTGTTATAAAAAGTGCCAAAATTAAAACATCTTTAATCCCCATTTTTACAGGAAACAGCTTGGAGAGTATCTACCTCAAAGTGTCTTAAGGAGTAATAAGAAGAAACTGAGTAACATTGGTGATGGAAGTAACACACCAACTCGAGATGGCACAAGCAGCAATCAAAACACTCCGACACGTACACAAGGAACAGCAAATCCACCCAAACCGGAATGGATGCCAGCTGATGATTCCAGCAACGATGTCAGCAGGGATGAAAGTTTTAATACAAGTGTCAGTAGAGAATCCAGCAAAACTGACCTGGGTGGAATTGAAGTGAGTGGAGCAAAGAGTGAAGATGTGAAAACACAAGCTGAACCTCCTCAGTCAAGCTTACAGGAAACAAATGATGGCCAAAATACAGATAGCAAGGTAATTTCATAGAGAAATTCATAAGCAGATGGAATCCCTCTGTGCATTTATTTAGAAGTTTTATTTTTTATTCAGTCCATCATCCAACAGGCGTTAGCCCAATTACAGGATGAGGTATGCATAACCCACTAACCCCAGAATGGGTATTAATAGTGCTCTGAGGTCAGATTCTGAATGTGTTCATAGCTCAGTGTACGCAGTATCAAAATCATTCAGAATTCCTTATTGTGCAATGCATACATACATATTTGAAAATGTATGTGGTTTTTCAAGGCAACAACTTCTGAGTGTCTTAGAGATTTGCAGTTTACAAGCAAGTTTTCCAGTGGTTAAGAGAAGTTTGTCAGTCATTAAGAGAGTGTTGTCAGTCTAATGTGGTTTGATTGATATGTCAGAAAGCATACCACAATATACAAATTGTCCATGCAAACTTCATTCATGACTGACAAGCAGTATCACACAGCATAGCTCCTGCTTAATCATTTGAAACTAACACATCAAAGAAATATTAACCCTGTACCTTGAATGCCAGAAATATCAGGCTCCATGGTGAATTACTTCATACCAAAGTGTCAGAAAATTCCAGTGAGATCCTGTACTTGTTCATAGTATATTTGATACAGCAACTTTACTACATTTTGGTAGTCAGGCAGTTAAACTTGAATGTATGACCAGATAGACAAGTACATTGCAGACAAGGTTAGACTTGCCTCCAGTCCTTGGGTTTGTTTCCTCAATTATGGTGTGATCTCAAACAACAGCGTGTTCTCAAGGCATTAATTCCCAAATTTCTTCTACACTCAGGCAAGGTATAATATGAGAGGTTTCAATGAGAAAGAAAAATAGTTGGCACATAGAAGAGGTTTGAATACGTGATTCACTTCCTGATCTTTATTGAAACAAAAACCAAATACCAACCAGTCTAAGACAACATGTAATTAGGTACAAAACCTTCAGAGTATTTTTGAACAGTCTCATAATGACTAAGAAAAATTCAAAAGGATCTTCAATTGTTGACAGGTTGTTGAAGGGAGTGAGAATACAGTTGACAAGTCAGAGCAAGCAGCACAGATACCGGTGATAGGATCCACCACAAGCCTTGGAACTACACCTACATCAGCAGAAACAACTCGGAAGAGGACCAGAGATGGAGTGGTGAAGAAGAGATCCTTGTCTCCAACAGACGAAATGATCGATTCTGCAAAGAAAAGGAAAGGAGATAGTACATCTCCAAGTGTAGAACCTGATGCAAGGGGGGAATCTGTGTCACCACAAGATGATGTGACCAGTTCAATGAAGAAAAGATCCCTTTCTCCAACCGATGAAATGTCAGAGTCAGCCAAGAAGAGAAAACAAAACAGTTCCAGTCCGAGTTTAGAATCGGTGTGTATTTAATGTATAGATGTGTTGTATATAATGCAAGGTCTGACGTACATGAATAGTCTCCAAACATGCACACAATATTCATCAATACACTCTGCATAAACAAAGAATACGTAGTGATTTTAGCAGTAGATGGTGTGATGGTGATTCTGTTTTGTTAAACAGATTTCAATTTGCCAATAAACTTACACTGCCCATCACAGTTACACTAGTCGTACCGGTTTGTTGAAATGAATAGGCTTGTACTAAAGCCTGGTAAGGAACAGTCTCTGCAGGTGTAATGTCCCGCAAAGCTTAAGTGGCAAGAGCGAATGTTAGTAGAAATAAACGTTTTGCCTGTATCACCAGGGATACATCCTTTTGGTTAGGGAAAGAGTTCAATCCCAGTGACACCTGGATAACCCCTTTAGTTTGTGTCAAACGTTTTCCATCCTCTAGTCTTCACTCATGTCAACCCTGTGTGCATGCTGCTGTACTGGGCAATGGATGTCTTATCCACTGTCTCAGCTTACCCCTGTAAAAGGATTTCTGAACTGCATGAACAGCAGAGAAAAATGTTTGCTTCTCCTCATACCACAGCTTGCAGCTTTGCATTATCTAGATGTAGAGTATCTCAATGGTGACTCAGTATTTGTTTCCGAACACTCTATTGTATCAGTTGAATGTATTAGTTCCAGAGAGCCTGCAAAGGCATCCTCTGGAACTGTTGGTTTTGCTGGAATTTTATTCATTGACTCATTTTATGTGATTGACTTTCTTTTCAGAATAATGGTCCAAACAATGAAGTCACCCCTCCAAATACTCTACCAATCACACCAGCCGACAAAAAGGTGGGACCAGAAAAGTATTCTAGCTACTTATAATATCAGCAGACAATCTGATGGTGTCAGCAAATAACAATGATATTTTTCAAAAGAATGCCATGGTGAAGTCACATGAATCTGATATGAAAAAACATATCTGATCCAATTTGTATCAAACCTGAAAGATTGAACCACCAAACTTCCATAACAAAATTCCTGAACAAAGTTTGTTTTTGTAAAGAAGAAGGGAGATCCTCATGAGGCATACACGGACCCCATGTTAGCATTGTTTGATTGTAAATGGTAGAGATTACATGAGCATTGCGTGTGATGGATATATGGTTCTGTTATTATGTGTTCAGAGTTCTCACAGCCCACTCACCAGTTCACAAAACTAAAAGTTGAAGTTTGCAAGGACATTGTCCTAGAGAAGCATTTTTGACAATACCAACATTTGGCAATACTGTCAATGTTCTGACACTTCTTGTTTCCATGCAGCTGACTTCTTTATTCAAACTCTACAAAATTATGATACTTGTATTTGATTATTGCTCCGCAGTGCAACAATATTTAATGTAAAAATGTGTGCAACTTGTTGATTGTTTGCCTTACCTGTCTTTAATTTAGATTTTGCCAGCTTAGTTTTAATAATAACAGACAGCAGAAATGAACCAAACTTTGTAAATGGTTTCAAGTTGATGACAGTTGGCTCTGCAAATTAATCTTTAAATGACTGTAACTACAGACATTTGTTATTATCAATTTCATCAAGGCATTCAGCTGATCAAGGGTTTTGCAATTGAAGTACTTGTTTAGCTTGCAAATTTTTATCTTAGATTTCAGAGATACTTGAAATTTCAGAAACAGAGTTGCACTGCATGTTTTCGGGATTGACCACTGTTAACCCTTTGAGCGTCACAGTCAATTTTTGTCTCCTTTAAAATATACAATCCTGGTCAACTTTATTTATAGATTTTGCCAAATTTTTGCATAAAACTGTAGCCAATGAAATGTGATATCCATTTGGTCCAAAATTATCAAACAATTACAGAAAAATTCATAAAAATTGGTAAAATGTTGTACTAAAATTTTGGTGGGAAAAATTACAGCACTCAAAGGGTTAATGAAGTCACAGACGATAGCCTTCTCATGTTTTATTCCTTCATACTGTTGATGTGGATGTTATTCTTACAGAGGCTTCCCAGCAGTGATATCCCAGATCTTCAGTCTCCAACGCCAACCACCACAGGGAACCCTATCACTGTTGTGAAAAATTCCATTCGGCTGACTCTGAAGTAGCCAGTAAAAACGGAGAAATAGTGGAAAGTGTAAGTATCCCATAAGGTGAGAGCAGAAAATACCTTCAGATGATATTTCATATTGTCTGTATTTTTAGCCCACTGGTTGATGGCGGCTTCATGACACAGCTCACTCTCTACGATAACTCAGCAGACAGCGCCAGTCCACACAAGCAAGATAATAAACAACAAGACTTGGAAAGCTGACCAGAGCATGTGAAAAGTTCAGGGTCACATTCAGAAATGATATTTTCTGAGAAGTGCACAGAAATGAGTGACAATTTTGACAAATATATATGAAGCCTGTAAATGTTCATTGGTTTCAGAAACACCAAATTTGCTGTGGCATTATAAGTTTTGTCTTTTTGGGAAGGGGCAAGCAATATAGAGAATATGAGAGTTGGTAAAGGCGTTTATTTTGGCCAGTGTAATTACTTGAATTTATTCTATACTGCAGAAATCCATTTTTCTGTCAAAAAATTAGTACCTTAGTTTGAATGCCTGTAGATTATACGCAAACAGTTCCTTCCGTTAAATAAATTTCATTATGATAGAAATTTTGTCAACTATGCCCTGGAAAGTGATCTATAACATGTAAATATTCTAAAAGAGTCATGATCTGGTATTTCTTACTGCCTGTTGATGACAAAGAAAGAAAAATAAAATAGCTCGATCAATAAAGCATCTGGAGTGGTTTTTACACCACATGTACATAATCTTTGGTATGTAGTTGAACTGTGTGTGTCATACAATCTTCTACAAGCCATAGTAGTGATAAATGTAGTATTTGATATCTGATCTCTTATGTTATTGTAGCAATGATAGCATTGACACGTTGATATCACTAGAGCTATGACATTTTATAATACTGTGGCTGTGATATCGCTGTAGAGCAGATATCACATTTGATATTACTGTAGTTTTGATATCACTGTGGCTATGATATCACTGTAGTACTGATATCACATTTGATATTCCTGTGGCTATGATATCAGCTGTAGTGCAGATACCACATTTGATATTACTGTAGTTTTGATATTACTGTGGCTATGATATCACTGTAGTACTGATATCACATTTGATATTCCTGTGGCTATGATATCAGCTGTAGTGCAGATACCACATTTGATATTACTGTAGCTATGATGTCACTCTGGTTATTATATTGCTGTAGTACTGATATCACATTTGATATTCCTGTGGCTATGAGATCAGCTGTAGTGCAGATATCACATTTGATATTACTGTAGCTATGATGTCACTCTGGTTATTATATTGCTGTAGTGCAGATATCACATTTGATATTCCTGTGGCTATGGTGTGAGCTGTAGTACAGATATCACATTTGATATTACTGTAGCTATGATATCACTCTGGTTATTATATTGCTGTAGTGCAGATACCACATTTGATATTACTGTAGCTATGATGTCACTCTGGTTATTATATTGCTGTAGTGCACATATCAAATAAGATCTGATATTGCCATAGATCTGATATCACCATAGCACTGATGTCATTGTAACAGTGATATCAGACACAATAGAGAATAGCATAACCAGAACAATAGACACCATTGTAGTATTGATACAGATGATGTCTGTCTTGTCAACACATTTATTTTAACAATAAAAGACTCATTCCAAATGACAATGAAATCTAACTTGCCCTGTAGAGGTTTTTCATACTTCAGTTAGCCACTTGTCCCATTTAAAATTATTGTATTTTTACAATGTACTTTTGATTGCTTAGTGTGTAGTACTGTATCTTATCTTTTTTCTTGTTATGAAAGTCAAATCAATGCTCTGGTACACTAGAATGGCAAACAATTTTATATCAAGTCAACTGTGATTATTTTCCAAATCTTATGTCACTGGTTTCAAGCAATCTTGTCTTTTTTTGGTAGTTTGTAGTTCCCCTTGGATAAAATGTATCAGAACCTTATTTCATTTGGTTTTCTGTTTGTTGTGGCACATTTATTGTAAATCATTACATCGGTGGCAAGTCATTGTTATACAATAATAAAATTTGATTTCACAAAAATTCTTTGTCCGCATTATTTTATATTTACATAACGGATACGCCCACCAACACGGAAGATTTCAGAACTCTTTGAGTTGATTATGTTTTGGAAATTCTTCATCTATTATTCTGGTACCAACTAAACTTTTTTTCTGATACCAACATGCTTTATGAAATTATTTCTGCGCTCAAAAATAATGCTGTTTTCAATCCTTTGCAAATCATATAATGCATATTATGGGGCTTTCAAAAAAATAAAGACATTCCAAATGGGCTAAACCTGAACTCTGAAAGAAGGGAAGTACCAACAAAACCATGTGGGCACAATCCTGGTTGCTGATGTCAAGCCATGATCTCTGGACCCTGGCACAGTGGTTGTTGCAATACCAGATGTTTCTAGAGGAGGTTGTTGCCATGGTAACTATTTAGGTGGTGTATGATCACAAGCTGTAAAAGGTCTTGGCTCTCGTACACTAAACAGAGTTTAGGATCAGTAGCTTAGCAACCAGGTAGGTTGGGTCTGTAAACCGTGGATTAAATATATTCAAGCAGTGAACATTCTGATCTGTACAGCATTGCTTTTACATTGCTCATTCATGTCCACAGCTCAGGTGCAGCAGTGTACTAGTGCGTTAATTCTACCATACCAAGAGGAAATAGAAACTGGAGGAACAAACAATTGTAAAATTTCATTGTATCCATTTGAACATTGGAAAATCATTGTGAAATTAGAAATGAATGAATGAATCCTGAATCAACACTCTAATATCTAATAACACTTTAATATCAGAAGGTTCATGGCACCTCATACAGTAGTCTACCAAAGACCTAACGGTCTGAAAAGGAAAATGTAAAAATGTTTAAAAAGTCTAATCTCATCTAGGTAATCTTTGTCTATATCACTGTACACTATTTTGTAAGACTTTGCCGATCACTTGGATAAAAGTCAAACGTAGATGACCTATCGAAATCCCAGATCAGATTTGCTCAGTATGTGCCACACCGTAAAGTATACCTTCTAGTGTTGGCAGTGTCTTAGTAAAAGTTCCATGTCAACATAGCACGCACCTGAATACATGCAAGGTTCTAAAGGGACAGATTGTTTATCAGCTTTCTCTAACAGCAAAGTATCCTATGCCCACACGGCCCTTAAAAGGGTTATGGAGTATAATTTTCTAGATCTTGCTATATTCTTGAAGAACACTGATTTGTGCCGACCCTCCAGTAGCCTTCCAACTGTTAAATAGTTTGCTTATTGTACAACTTGGATACTTTGTTGTCCTCTTGAAAGTGTTCAGTTTTGTACTTTGTCCAATTTTGGAATGTACCATACATACCACACTCTCTGCTAGTGTGAGTTGAGTATAATAAAGATTGATTGATTCAAAGTAACCAACCTTAACCCTCAGAGTGCTGTAATTGTTCCCACCAAAATTGTAGTGCCACATTTTTACCAATTTTTATAAAGTTTTCTGTAATTTTTGACCAAATGGACATCACATTTCATTGGGTACAGTTTTTTATCAAAATTTTGACAAAAATCTGAAAAAAATAGACTGGAGAATATTTTCCAAAGGTGACAAAAATTGACTTTGGCACTCAAAGGGTTAATGGAAATTTAAAACAAAGGGCTAACATCATGCAAATACTCCATGTCAAGAAGAATCTGAGAACCAGGGATTGAGATTTGCAAACTTTTGATCATTTAAAAAATCAGCCCAACTGCAAGTACACTCGCGTATATTTATCATCAGAAGATAAAAGTAAAGAGAACAGGGAGGTAATTCCAGTATTTTCAGAAGAAAGAGAATAGAGAAATATCTTTTTGTTTATCGGAGTATTATGTCATCCTTATTAGGCAGGTCATTATTTTAGCTGCACAAGGGTGTCACTTTACCTTCTATTACTAAGTTTTTAAGGTAGAACGCACCTCGGGGACAGACATTCGGACTCTAAAACTTTTACAATTCTCTTCTGATATACCACATGTGGGGGTTCATTTTAAAACTCTTGGTGAAAGAAAACTTTTCACTGGATTAATTTTTCGAAATTCGAAAATTTTTATTTTTCTCCATAGAGTAAACACTGGGATGGCGGCCATTTTGAATTTCTAATATCGGTAAATCTTGGGTAATTTGTTTCTCTAGTACCAAAATTTGCACGGTGACCCCCTATTTTTATTCTTGAGTTTGAAAGAGAATGAATTGAAAGATCCCTTGAGGAAAGTTAGAGCAAAAGTTTAAGTCTTTCACTTTCGAGGTGCATATTATCTTAATACACCCTTATCCCTTTCAAAAGGTTGCTAGGCCTTTGTATGATGATATGGGGGTGAAAGAATAGTCGTCTGACCTGGGCTTTCCTTTTTTCTCTCACATGACTCAAATATGGTTTTCTTTGTGGGTTATTAAATGTCAGCCTTCAAAAACTACAAATTTCGGTAAGTTTCAAAATCTGTATCATCCCACAAGGGCTGTAAAATTACAGATTGCCTTTGTGAGTATTGGTACAGGGTATAGGAAAGTTGATAAAGACAAGACTGCTACATATTGATCACTCTCACTGGCCAATGCTGCATAAATTCAGAAGCAATGGGCAGCGTATACAGAGGACAAGGACATAATCAACGCTAGCTTATGAATCATGCTTTAGAGCTGGGAATTCCTCAAATATGCTTTCCCATTTTTTAGCTCCCATAGCCATATGTATATATGGCAATGGAAGTTATTCTTATAGGCTAGGGAAATGTCTGTATGTATGTTTGTCTGTATGTCTGTATGTCTGTCCGTCAACATCAAAAACTCCAAAACCGCTGTACATTTCATCTTGATATTTGGTGTGTACATGGATGATGGGCTGTAGATGAGATTTTGTTCAAATGAAGTTGTCATTGCCAAAAATATGCAAATTAAGTGAAAAAATGTAAAAACAGTCAAAATTGAAAAAACTCAATAACCACTGAGCAGATTACATGAAAAATTAGCATGTAAGTACTTTGGGCTGACATGAAATGATTGTGCACATCTTGGGTCAGTATCTTGGACTTGCTATTTTTCATGAATTTTTTGTAATTTTCTCCCATTTTTGGTCAAAAAATTTTCTTCTCTGAAACCACAAGTCCGATTGATTTGAAACTTGGTATGGAAGTGCATAGGAGTGACCTTTCCCAAATTTGGGCAAATTGTGGTGAAATTTGCATATTTTTAGTTTACACGTCCATAGACTCCCATGTATAAGGCAGATCTCCATAGACTCTCATGTATAAGGCCACGAAAAATAAAAATTTAGTTTCTCATCGTATTCATATTGCAAAAAGGATGCAGTGACACAATTTTTAGTCCCAACGGATGAAGTCCAGTGGGCTTATAGATGGGGTCATGTCCGTCTGTTCGTCCATCCTTGAGTCCATCCGTTCATGCAGATATCTCGGATATTTTGACAAAATGTCACGTGACCTTTGACCTGAAATATACATATTTGTCCATTACTCAGAAACCACAAGTGCTACAGCCTTCATGTATGGTATGATGGGACACCTTATGCCGCCACATATTGTACCTCATTAATTATGCGCATATCTAATTTTGAGCGAGCCAATAGAGCTAGAGGTCTGATTTTTGGTATATAGGGATAACTTAGCAAAACCAATTTTTTGACAAAATGTCACGTGACCTCGGTGACATTTGACCTCAAATATACATATTTGCCCATAACTCAGTAACCACAAGTGCTACAGCCTTCATGTATGGTATGATGGGACACCTTATGACGCCACATATTGTACCTCATTAATTATGCGCATATCTAATTTTGAGCGAGCCAATAGAGCTAGAGGTCTGATTTTTGGTATATAGGGATAACTTAGCAATACAATTTTTTTGGACAAAATGTCATGTGACCTCGGTGACCTTTTACCTCAAATATACATATTTGTCTATAACTCAGTAACCACAAGTGCTACACCCTTCATGTATGGTATGATAGGACACCTTATGACGCCACATATTGTACCTCATTAATTATGCACATATCTAATTTTGAGCGAGCCAATAGAGCTAGAGGTCTGATTTTTGGTATATAGGGATAACTTAGCAATACAATTTTTTTTGACAAAATGTCACGTGACCTCGGTGACCTTTGACCTCAAATATACATATTTGTCCATAACTCAGTAACCACAAGTGCAACAGCCTTCATGTATGGTATGATGGGACACCTTATGACGCCACATATTGTACCTCATTAATTATGCGCATATCTAATTTTGAGCGAGCCAATAGAGCTGGATGTCTGATTTTTGGTATATAGGGATAACTATAGGAGAGAAATTTTTTGACCAAATGTCATGTGACCTCGATGACCTTTTACCTAAAATATATGTTTATATCAATAAATAAGTAACCACAAGTGCTATGTCCTTTGTATTTAGTAGGATGGGAGACCTTATGACAACACATGCTTTACCTCATTAATTATGTACACATCTAATTCTGGGCAAGCGAATAGAGCTAGAGATCTGATTTTTTGGCATATAGGGATTAATTAGCAATATAATTTTTTTTTCAAAATGTCATGTGACCTCGATGACCTTGACCTTGATTATACATATATATGCATGTCTCAGTAACCACAAGTTCTATACCCTCCAATTTTGATAGGATATTAGACCTTAAGATGTCATATCTTGTACCTCATTTATAATGGGCATATGTATTTCTTGGCTGGCCAATACTGCTAGAGGTCTGATCTTTTTTCCCGATTTAGAACTATAACTTAGACATGCCTCATGTGTTTCAAATTGGGAACAACGACATAGACCTATGTGCCCATAGATCTCAACATATACACTCCAGTGATACTTCTTAATGACCACATTTTCCTGCCCCATCAAGACTAATACTCCTATTACAAGTGGGGACTATGTCATTGGAAATGACTTGTTGAGTTAATGGTTGTATCACAGTATTCGATATATCTAATTCTGTATTTTTTCCATTTTATATTCTGAATAAATACATTAAACATATTTCACTGTCTCCAGTACATTACATTTAAGTATTTTCACTTCATGCACTTTATCCCTTTCACAGATGTTCAAATATCTGACCAGAGAACAAACACTAAATAGTCCAGGATGGGAGCTACAGTGTCATTTACGCTATTTTTTAGCTTTGCTGTCAAAGATGTGAAGCTTATCTAATAGATGGATGTGTGGCAACGTCCCTCATCTGGCATCTATCGACTTTTCACATTCAAAGCTGCTTCTCCAAAACAGCCAGTCCGATTCCTTTAATATGGGGCAATTTTTACCATTTTTGGTCGAAAATTTTTTTCTCAAAAACCTGCTCATCTGATAGCTCTGAATATTTGGTGTACAGGGTCCTATAGATGATCTAAATGTAACATATTGGAAATTATGAAGAAATCTGCAATTTTGTGTTTAGGGGCAATTTTTGCCATTTTTGGTCAAAATATTTTGTTTTTCAGAAACTGCTAATCGTATAGCTTTGATATGTAGAATACAGGTTCCTGGAAATAATACTAATAAGATATATTGAAATTGCAATGAAAACTGCAATTTTTTGTTTTGGGGCATATTTTGACGTTTGGTTAAAACTTTTTTTTTCTCACGATTACTTGTCTGATAGCTTTGATATGTGGTATACAGATTCCTACATTCATTTCTATATGATATATTGAAATTATGATGAAATCTGCAATTTTGTATTGTGAGGCAATTTTTGCCGTTTTTGGTCAAAACATTTGTCTTTTAACTTTGATATTTGGGCAACATGTTCGCAGGGCTGATCTGAATGTGATATGTTCAACTTATGATACAATCTTCAATTTTGTATTTTTGCAGCTATTTTTGCCTTTTTTGGTCAGGCCATCCTGAAATGAGCTATCAAAGATTTCCACCTTCATCAACACACATGTCACAAATAGTCATTCTCCACATAATACAGCAAAGCTACATTGGCCTTTACGTCTCTTGTTTGTAAAGGAGATAGACTTTCAAATCTGGTGATTTTTAACTTGTACAAGAAAGTTAATCTGTATTGATAACTTCTCTTTCACTTGGAGATATTCAAAGTATAGATAGCCTAAATGATTTCCAGATCTGAGATTCCTCAAAAAACTTCTTGCTTTTAAAGATGTCCATGACATCGTGAATACACAATGTGAGATATGCATTCAGCCATTCTTCATGTGATTCAGTGTTTTGTGGATGGTCAAAATCTACACACAAAGCAGCCATACTTACACATTCAAGTGAAGGTCTTAGATCCAAATGGCTTTGCTAATTAACCATTTAATGCAAAATTGTTGTGTTTACAGTATCCATAAATTCTAAATCCTGAAGGCAAAGAAATATAATGCAATGCTACAAGCATAATGAGAATATCAAAGTTATAACATCTGCAGTGCTTTGCATCTAACACTCAATGTTGATCTGAGTGTATCCACTACGTAGCTGCCAAACATTTGAAGTGGTGGCAAAGGATTACTTTTAAACAATGTAATAACAGATAAGCAGCATTTATAAAATGGGTAGAGACACATGGTCAATGTAGTAGACCTTTATAAGCAGATCACTTTGACACATTAGCAAATGCACAAATGTGAAAAAAAAAATCACTCTTTTAGACACATAATCTGAAATCTCTGAATAAAAAATTACTTTGAATCAATTCTAGTATTATCAGAAATGTATATGAAATTCAGAATTCAGAATTATATTTTTGTGATCCGGCAAAGAAATCTACATATGAGTAGGCTGAAATTCTCGCAATGTTCTGCCATCATTACATATTCCAAGGTGTGATTCTTGTCTTATCAAGAATAGTGCATTGCTGTGGATGGGACATCTCCATCACAAGGTGTAATCAATAGTCATCAGCAATCTAGTTTTATTCGGACAAAAAAGTAATAGCAATGAGACTTCACTTCACACATCACCAGTGATGCAATGGTTGACTTTAGTGTCTGAAACCTTAAAAAAATAGTAAATCAGTACTGTGAAAACTACACCTGTAAATGAAATGATAAGACAGGTTTTCCATTTATTGCATCAATGTTGTCAACAGAAAACACTATTCTGCCAGAGCATCAAGATTGCTTCCCTTGATCAAAATATGTCAACTTTACAATCAATCACAAATGAAGCTTTCCCCTAAAAACAATCAGTATTCTCACTGTACCTACCAGGCTTTTCTTGGCAGCTGAGTCACTGTGGGCAAGGGCATTCACCCAACGATCTACGTAACAGCCTATAAGTTAGTGTGACAGTCATCTGAAGTTTAGTCCTCTAATTTATTCTGTTTTGATACTTAATATGCCCACAGACTTGGAGCATGTCTACACTGTACCCTGATTGAGCAGCTTTCTTCCACAAGGACAATTAAAAGCCGGTGAGAAAACTTACACAATAACATTCTAATCCTTGGTACAATATTACAATATAATGGCATTGAGTTTTTGTTACAGCAACAAATAAAAGTTGAAATAAAAGTAAAAAGTGAAGCAACATTTGTGTCAAGTTTAATCACCTTGACATAGTGCTGTGTAACTTCAGCACGTTGGCCGGTTAAATAAGTTGCCTTTATAAAGTAAATATGGTGTTGGAGTTGGATTCACTCTCAAAAATTGCAGGAATAAGAGTCTGATTTGAACATTCATAGTTAACCATCTGTCCAATCACTGACAAACAGTTCAAAGCTATGTTCGATCTAAGTTAAGATTCTTGGTTTGTTCAAGTTTTCATTATTTTGTCAGATTTTGTTCTTCATACAGACAATAAAAAGCTTCTAGCTTTGATAGTCATGTCATTCAAAATTTGAGAATCCATTTTCTGGTTAATTCTTTAATCATTCTGCAAATAATGTAAATGTTTTGACAGGAACAACAAATCACTGGTCAACTTCAGACACAGAATTCCTCTCACTCAACATAAATCAACCGTTTGACAATTCATACATTGCAAGCAAGTAAACTGTAAATATTTGAAAAGAACATAAAATATGTCTATTTACTTAAAAATGCATCTGTACATAAATTTTGAAATATTTTTAAATTATATGAAGCTTTTGCAGAATGAAGGAATAAACTATAGTAGAAAGACAAAACGTAAAATGATAAAAAGTAATTTTCTTCCGCTAATATTTTATTGTCTTGCTATGTAGCATGCCTTCAGCAGGTAGTTTCATTTTGATAAATTAAAGGTGTATATGAAAATAAAAAGGCATTTTAAATAAATAATGGCAGATATGATTGCATGGTGTTCTTTGACCTTTAACCTCACAATGGAATGATATCATTGGTCAAAGACTTTAATCATCATGGACATCTCTCATTCTAAGATGGGAGCCTTCAGACAGCAGTGTCATGTCGCTAGGTTCTTTTGGTTCCAACAACTCTGCACTTGGATCAATTTTCTCAAAGCTGTCACTGCTGGCACCGCTATCACTACTTCCAGATGCTGTGTCATGTCCCTGAACAGGAGTCAAGGTATCCACTGGTTCCGTTCTTGCAGGATGCAATCCATGATCTTGGGACCCTGGCACGGTGGTTGTTGCAATACCAGATTGTTCTGGAGCAGGTTGCTGCTGTGGTAACAATTCAGGATCTGCAAATATTTCACAAAAAATCTAAGAAAATCTTATTTTGTTGTAAAATTGGCTGAAAAGTCCAAAGGTTGGTAGGGTCAATCACAGCGTATTGGTCATCAGGTGCATATGGGTAATACTAGAGTTATCAGCAACCCATGATACAGATATGAGATGACAAATATGACTTGTAACCATCAAAATCATTCAGAACATCGACTGTATCAAGAATGCACAATTTCTGGCGATATTCTGAATGATGATTATTTCGGACAAAAGATCTGTTGCATGTTTACCTTGCAGAGGTTCCTCCAATGCAGCTCTGCCAGTTCTGTGACTGGTAATCTCAAAGTCTGCAAAATTTAGCGGTTCGTCAAATCTGACCCTGACGACTTGTTCCTCTTCTTCCCCGCCATAGAACCATCTCATCCACGTCAGCAGAGTCACAGTGATTAGAATCATGAAATTGGTGCTCACACCGACAACAGCTGTCAGTATTGGCCAATTGAACATTAGGTATCTGTAAAGAGGAGTTTGAAACAGTATTACAAAAACCTGCACAGATTTAAATTTTCAGTGTATTTCCAAACACCTCAACACTTTTCAAAATTGTCAGTGTATTTATTAAAACCTGCACACATTTCAAACTTTTCAGTGTTTTTAAAAATGCCTGCACACATTTCTAAATTTTCAGTGTGTTTACAAATACCTGACATTTTAAAACTAATATGTCTAGTTATTTTTATTTTCTTTGTAATCCTATACAGTACGATGTTAAATACTACAAACATCTTAGGATATACTATATGCACTCAATGAGTATGATCATGACTTATTATTATGATTATTTATTCATTTGTTTCACAATTAAATGTGGCAGTGTCTCTTTGTAATAATTTTTAACCCAGTAATCACTATGCATAGGGGGTTCTGGTAACTTACCAGAAAGTCAGGCCAGAAAAAGCATACCAAAAATCAGTATTTATTTGACTTCACAATTATACACTAGACAGTACTGATTCATTCTCAACCCAGTGAGTGTACTAACGGTATGGTGTTGTGGTGTGCATCCTGCTTCTTGAGGGACTAGAAGAAGAATTTCATTAAGAACCTATGGAGCACACCTGCTCATACTCCAATACAGTTATGAATATCTAATCTCTGGGTCACTTCCAAAAACCTGCTCTCTTTTGTCAATTTTCTGATCAAGCCATAATTTGAGGCTCAAATACCGACTGTTGGCATCAAAAGAGAAGTATATTACTGTAACACATAGAAAATACCACTTTAATATTACCAAGGTCCCCAACCATTCACAGGTGTAAGCAAATGATTACCTTTACAGCTCTTGTACTTAAAATTGTAGTCAGTGAAATACTAACACTGATTTCGATTTTCCTATCCAGGATTTACCTGTATATCACAAAAAAAAACATTAAAAACACACTGATATAAGGTACAATTTTGCTGACCTTAGACCTGTGAAGTGTGCCTGTATTCTGAGAACTGATGAATAAACTTCAATTCTTCTTGCATGTATTTCAATGACAGCTCCAATCACAGGTTTGTACTGCAATAAGCAAATACTATCAATGTCATTGCAGGACAGAACACCACATGTATCTTCAAATGTGCGGACATGTATGTAACATCATTCTTTATATATATGAAAGATAATTCCATATATATGAAAGAACTGAAAGAGAAAATATTCTACGACAAGTTTAAAGAATGACACTTTTCAACCTACACCATGTAATTAACATATTAAATTGTATCATGTCATGTAGTGTCAAATCACACCAAATCAAATCAGTTTCATGTCAAATCACATCAAATCAGTTTAATATCATATTAAATTACATTTTTCATGTCACATCATGTAAGACCAAATCAAATAATATTTTAACATCAAATTACATCACATTTTCATATAATATCACACCACATTAATTACATTTCCATATACATTACATCTCATCACATGCACCTAATTTTCAGCGAACCCTTTCTTATCATAGAACATAATATAACATCCCTACTATGTCCATATCCAGCATCACGTACACATCACTCTACATTGTATCACAGAAATCTGTTTATGATCCACTACAATACACTACAGTATGTTGACAATCTCTCATGATGAAAGGATAAACTTACAGGACTGTCTTGAAATTTGTCAAACAATTCTACTTCTAACATTTGTTTCTCTTCTGAATATCCACCCAGCAGAAATGGGGCAAAGAAGAGTGTGTCCAAAATTTTTAACAACAATGACCTGAAATGCAGGACAGCCTGAAATAAAGAAAAATACCATAATTATAATATAAGTACTGTACTGCTAATCACAGACAAAATATTTCCTGTTAGACAATACATTTTTCATACTATTTGACTGCCAGGCATAGAGAAAAAGAAACAAAAAAAGTCAAGTTACAGCCGACAATGTTTCACTTTCCACAGCTTGTATTGACAGAGATGACATTGGGTAATATAATGATTAGGTTTGTAGAAATCTGAACAGTGTAGAAATCTGAACACAATAGATAACTGACTTACAGGTCTCGAAGAAACTGATGTGACTTCACCACCATCTGAATAAAATGATATCTTTACCATAAACATACCTGAAAAGAGATGTAAAATTTTAGAATTTGTTTAAATGCAACTGGTATAACCCTTCTGTATGTGTTCTTTGTAATACACTTCTTTCAGTACATACTGATCCAAAGTGAAATTGCAAAGGTATGTCCTGGCAGAAAAATGAGAACCCAATCTTTGGACAATAGGGATCTTCCTACCACTACATGTAGCTAGATCTGTTTCCCCAAAAGTATAATACAAGAAATTTCTCTCTTCTTTTCTTTCTCTCTATTTGACTCGGTAAAGAAATTAGATCAGTACAACATTTGGCAGAAATATTGATTTTATTCAGGTAGACACATTTTGACATGTGACTAAACAGTCAACAGACTGTACACACACTGTGGTTTTTTTTTACAGTACCAGTACTCATTTTTTGAGTAAGGCTGACATATGACAGGACAGCAGGTGTGGCATACATGTAGCAATGACTGTTTAGATATGATCAGAAGTCATACCAACTTACCAAGATTTTCATTGACAGGAGACTGTGGCATTTCTAAGTCAACAAAAATTCTGTACGACTGTCCTCTCATCAGCAACTGAGTACAGAAATAAAACCACAACTCTGATTAGACAAGTGACTATATATATAAAATGAAATCTTATTCTTATTTGTATACAGGAAGAAATAAATTTACTTGCATAAGTATCACGTATCTATATACGATGGATTACTTGCTGGCCAATCTTTGAAGTGACATTATCTTTGTAAAAGTTTTCGAGTATCTTAACTTGATACTAACAGTTTATTATATTTGATTGAAATTATGGATGGATTATGTAAGATTGACAAAAAAGGACAGTTTCAGAGCATGACCTTCAGAATCCAAGGTCATAGGCCATTTATGATTTTGAGTAGATTGCTTGACACTGTCCTAGGGAGTCCACAGGAGGGAAGATGCATGCCACAGTATCATGCCACATAACACACTAATTGGGTTCAGAACATATCACTCTCTAGTCTGAATTACAAAAGTACCAGTGATGAATGTTTGATCTTCAGAGCTACAATTCAGTGGATCTACTGTTGTTGTACTTAAATAACATGGTCAAATGATGTTACAAATGCAAGGTCCCTTAAAAATGTGAAGGTCATTGTAAAATAAGAAACAGACAATAATATGATGTAAGTTTTCTCTTCCTCCTACTCTTTCAGTCACAAAATATTGTACAAAATGCTTACAGAAGCTCACAATTCAATAATAACTAACAAGGCAAGAGAGAGACAAATGCATGCTGTTACCTTAAGGTGAAGTACTACGAATTACGTTAAAATTAAGTTGTGGTGTCATTTTCTTGAAACTTTGCACAAATATTCTTGGAAGTTGTGCAAGTGCAAAAATGAAATAAAAAATGGGGGTCACCACGCTCGTTTCCATGGAAACGGACGTTAAAATGGCGTCGTTGGAAATAAATAAAAATGATATAATTCACTTAAACTAAAGAAAGCAATTATAAAACGCTTAGCAAACGAGTTAATTTTAATAAATACCAAGACTTAAGATTCATATCTATCGAATGTATAGTTTTCATGATGTTTGTGAAGAAATTTTAACATAAGTATCGATTACAAAATGACGATATCGAAATTATATCACTACATAATTTTCGAACTTTCTTTCTGTCGCTTTGAATGGTGTCATTTTGACCAAACTTGGCGAATAAACTCCTGACATAATACCATTTAGTTTACACTTTTAATAAAAGGGTGTCACCACGCTACTTTTTACAATATCTCCAGGTTAATGGGTAATTTGCGCCACATAAATGGGAGAGAAATGTTAATTTTTCGCTCATATTGAATAAAAACCAGCTTCCTAGGGGGTCAAAATATGACAAGGTTATAGGTCACATGTATTTCTAAGACACTGGGTCAAAAAATTAGGTAAAAGCGCAATTTCAACAATGACAGGTGATGTTAAATATATGCGCTACAAAATAAGCCATTTGCGACAGGCTGGAGTTAAATCTGCGCAGAAACGTTCTAAAGCGTGTGCGCGTCCGAATTCGTCGTCCTTTACCTTAACAAGCTGGCAATATGTGTTTGTCAGTAACAATCTTGTCCAATTTTCTCCATGAAAATTTGAGAAATTCCTCTGTAATCACGTATCTCAGTTGAGAACATCTTTTACATCTTCAAGAATGTATATATGTGTAGATACTGTTTTGAAAATTATCTCTGTAATAGTTTCCAAAATTGTAAACTGTTAACTGGCCCTTGGCATATGTGATGCGTACCACATGACCATAAATCGACCAATGGGTGGGGTACAATTGAATATTTGTACTTGCCTGACGACCATGTAAAGGTTTGTCCAATAGTGTTACATTGGCTTCTGGGTACGTGCATCCTGGTTTTCCAATATCAACTTCTGGACAAGTACTGTGAAATAAATTATAGAAATTTTACACAATATTATTTTTGGTGCCCATGACAACTGGTTTTTCTATCCTGAAATATGAATGAACAGCTCAAGCCTAATAGAGGTAAAGGACAATAGAAAATGCCACTACACTTCTCCTGATGTACATAATTCTACTACATGAATGGGAAAAAGCCCAAAAATGCACAGTGGGATGGATGAGGTGGTAGTGTTAACTATTATGAATCAATCAACACTACAGGATTTTGATATCGATGGTGGCAGGAAAGCTTGCAAACGATTCAAACAGAAAATCGCATGACAAGGAAATGCCAACATCTAGTTGCTTATGACTGCTTCTCCAGGACAACAGTGACAATGCAGTGTTATTGCTTCAACTTAGGGAACTCGGTAAATGGTTTGGGAACCCAAGGTGAAATGTCTATTCCTTGTATGATTTTAAAAAGGACATGGACAATTAAAATACACACATGATAAATGAAACTAACTGCAGTTATAGGAAGGGGATTTAGTTGTTTTATTATAAGCAAAATTGC
Organism: Ptychodera flava; assembly: GCF_041260155.1. Lineage (NCBI taxonomy): Eukaryota > Metazoa > Hemichordata > Enteropneusta > Ptychoderidae > Ptychodera > Ptychodera flava. The sequence goes on from NC_091938.1 coordinate 4,340,899, forward strand.
ACAAACAATCGTGCAATTTTATGCCATCATACTCGAGTGTTTTTACCAGCTTGAAAAACAGAGGGGAAGCCTATTTACATATGGTAACACTGCATAATTTGCATATTTTTGTTATAATTTGCATATTGTTTGTCTTGAAAATGTATTTTTGTGTAATTTTAACATGTGCATAGATTGCTCCGACAACAGAGGGATGACCCAACCCTAAGAAGATGTGAGAAGCCGGATACTCACTCACTATTTTCATTCATATTTAAATGTTTGTTGTTCAAAACTTCAAGTCCGTCAACAGTTTAGCCCTTATCATGCCAAGTTCAACATCAATTTTCTTAAAAAACAAATGAGGCATAACATATCCCATATGTTGCATTAACCCTTTTCCTGCCAGACAGTATCACTTCCCCATCAGCCAAGTCAGTAAAAAGCGCTATTGAGCCAAAACATGACGTATTTTCACCCACTTGGCCTGGTCTGTTACAGCATCTTTAGTCCAAAAAAATCAAGTTTACAGTATTTATGTTTTCAACAGCTTTCAGATGTACAGTATTATGTTAAAATACACCATATGGAATATGTTGTGTTTCATTAATTTTAACCATCTTGACCTGGTGGTGAAATATGGACTTGGCAGGAAAAGGGTTAAAGATTATTGACAATGAAGACCTAGAAGAACATGGATACTGTAAACATGATTAAGTATGGTGTGCTGAATAGATGAAAACAAATATAGGTTTTGGCTCAACAATCCGTTTTAAGGGCTTGTCAGATGTGAAAGTGACAGATAAGCTTGTGGGAATAAAGTTTAAAGAATAAAAAGCAATAATTAGAGATGGAGAAATTACAAGAAATGAGCATCACAATGATTACATGGTTTGTAGTGATTTTTAGTTTTAGGCCATGCTTGACAAAAGATTGATGTGTCAGAGTGTTTTTTGGATGATGTAAACAGTTGAAACCTGGTGTTGGGATAAGTGGCAATAATATGGCTTCAAATGTGGAAAGTTATTGAGGAAGCCTTTCAAACTCAGAGACACTTTGCACCATTGAAGAATCATTTCCAAAATGCCTAGCCTACATACGTACACTTTATTTAATTATTGTGTAGACTGTCTGCATGATGAACCTTGTCCTCTATCACATATTATTGTTCAAAGGATAGCTGCAGTGCCGCCATCCGACCCACATACCCTGGGGCAAAACCTCCGGCTTCAGCACTGCAACTACGCAAAGTAAAAAGATGTTCTCTGGAATATTACAGCCTGTCATAATTGTAACTTTGTGCTCTGTACAGAAGCAGTGCTTCACTGAGCAACGGTTTAATAAGTCTTTAAACTGTTGATACGTTCTGGCACGGTTACTCTACCCCACCAGTAGAGTAGAGTAACCGTGCTTCTATAGCTCTGCGTGGCAGAGCTGTGTGTTACCAGAGTTATACGGCCGGTAACACACAGTCTTGCTACGCAGAGATACAGTTCAGGCCACGAGCCCTCCACAGATATTTGTGGAGGGACAGTGATTCACACTTATGGTGGTATCATGAACTTGCGGCCATGCAGATACGTCCCTTTTTAACACTGTTTATCAGCATGGAGGTAGTTTAGACTGAGATAAGTGACACTTAGAAACTGGTCTCTGTGTTTTGTCAAACTTACCTATACTGTAGATAGACTGGTCGAACGTGGGCAACGGTGGGCATGTATGCATAGTAGAAACTCCCATATAGAAATATCGATATCCACAGGACCAGAAGAAGTACTAGGGAGAAAAATATGATTCTCAAAGTCGTATCTTTGGCCCACATATACCATGTATGAGCGCTTGCATTAACGCTTCTCACGTATGAACTGAGCATACTGGCTTGTAGTATAAAGGGCTTGACCAATCTTGTTATGTACTTGCGAACATGAATGTATTACACAGAGACATCGAAGAAACGTCATTGAACACGCAAGTGAAGTTGGATGTACCCGAGCCTCATCTGAGAACGCATGCAGGTGATGCCAACAAACCAACAGAACAAATGCGCAAACTTTGAGGGCGCGCTTTCACCTGGAAGGTCAAAGGTCATCTCATTCTGCACTGAGAAAAGAGTTCACCTCACCATTCTGTTTGAAACCAGAGTCCTTTTATCACGCACGGTGTTGAAAGATCCTGGAATTTTGCACTAGGCTGTGTTCATAAATAAGGGGAGGGGGGCTGGAGGAATCGCGATTGAAATCTTATTTTTTCTAGATCCCCTCAAAACCCTCAAAAAATTTCAAGTTCTTCACCCCGTCTATACGATTTAATAGGCCTATTAGCTATGCACGCAAAGAAAAAATAAACATGTGTTTGGCAGTTCTGCTCGCAGATGTTCAAACTACCTGTTATTAGCACTTTGTAAAGCTATATTCCTAAGGCAGGTTTTTAAATTGATTCATTTTAAACGCATCAGTGAATTTTTTTCAAAAAATAATCCACCCCAGGCCGAAGAAACTGACCAGTCCTTTCTCGGGCAGTCCTCAGGCAGCTACGGGCAGTAATTAGTAGGACCGCCTTTATACCCGTGTACACGCTGAGTTGACAAGCTGAATACTGTGTAAAGTAAAGTAAAGTAAGCCTTTATTGAAATCGTATCCCAGTTGGGATCTTGATCATAAAGTACAATAAAGGTTTTGCAAAAACAACAATGAAAGAGTATATATAATATATATATAAATATAAATATCTATACATGAGGTCAACATATTAAAGGTTCATAAATAGTTTACTTTGTCTTTTTCATTTTGTCTTGTCTGAGTTTAAAACATGTATGTATGTATTTTCCCAATTCACATAGTGATGCTTTATCTGTCCTTGAAAAGATGCTTACAAGGTCTTGTGTGCCTCTGAATTAGTTTTTACAAATGTTTAGTTTACTGAAAAAATCATGTCTAATGTCTGTGTAGCCTTTGCAATGAAAAAGAAAATGTATCTCATCTTCTACTTGTTTGTTTTGGCAAATTGGGTATGCTCTGTCTATGACATCAAGGTTTCTATATCTACCTGTTTGTATGTGTAGTATGTGTGCACTAATGCGTAACTTGCACAGGGCTGATCTGTGATCTGGGTTTTTTATAACATGAAGGTAGGTATATCAACATGTTTTTGGGAGTAGAACAAGAAAATATTGTTGATATAATAACAAAAATAGTGTAAAAATGGTAAAAATTTGGCATTTACTGGCGCTCTGAACACTGCAACTATTGCATGCTTCTTCACGGGCACACTTTGAAAATTATCTAATCACGGCTTTTGATTACTCTTGCCGACCATGGAGAAACATACCTGTCGACAATCTTGTTTAAATATAACGGTCTCACAGCTTAAATTCTCTCTGAATAGTACTGTATTTTGTGCAGTGACGCTAGAACGACATATTCATCAAATGAAGAAATAATACAAGACAGGCGCAATGAGAAGACAAGCCGTCACAATGACAATAGGACTCCATGTTTCGCACACGAAAGTTAGCATGCTTGCTAGATACCAGCTTTATATGAATCACACAATGTAGCTGAGGAACATGAACTCACTTTTTTGAGGAAACAAATCAGCAACTATTAAGAGAACACACTTACTTAAAGTTTCCATAATCATGATGGTATGGGCATTCCTAAAACGAGAGAATATCTTCTTGAAAACCATGTTCGCAGAAAAGCAAGGTTAACGGCGCTTCAGCTGACAAGTTCTGTGCAAAATAACCTTCGAGACAACATAAAAGCGACTGAGGCAGATAAATCATTATCAAATAGACCACCTCGTTGTAAGATAATAATCTACTCGTAGTGAAGATAAGTACAAGACCTTTGAACTTGCGCTTTGCTGCTGCCAACACGTCATGAAGAGGTTGTTCCATAATCAGTTACGTTATGGAGGAGGTGCAGCTGGGGTGTAACGCCAAATTACGGTTTTCCTGAAAATCCAAACAGACCAAATATTTTTTCCTGGATATCACAGAAGACATTTTGAACACAAAGATCCGTATTTCACTGAGAAAGCGTTGTTTGACAAAAAGTGAGAAACGTAAGTACTGAAAGTACGATACGTTGTGGTATCTTGCTGTCTAACTTGTCCCCATCTTCCGGTATACAGGCTTGTTAGGTCGACGTTGGATGTTTGAACTGATTATTTGTTTCAAGGAATTTGTAATTAAATTGTGGCCTGTTTCATACTCTAATTTACTCTTGCACCACAGGGACACGAGGCATTATTAGTCATAACATATATGGCCAAAATGAGCTAAGATGCAGCAGCATTGCACAGTACCTTGATAGAACAATTAGTTTACTGTTCAGAGAGTCTTCTGAGGCAGTCCTGTGACCGCGCATCAAGGCATGGTGCAATGCTACTGCTGCATCTATGTTGACTATATTTCTGAGGGTCTGCACTACAACTGCGTGAATTTGGCATTGATATTGATCATCATTTAGGATTCAAGTGCTGTAGGGTACTTTTGTAAGTATACAATAATGACAGAAATATTAAATTTTATCAACAGTATCCATAACAATAAATTTGTGGTCTTGGAATGGAGGGCGCCCTCTATTAACGTGTGGTGGAAACGTTAACCAAGTACGTATGCATGTCTTCGCATCACCTGTCGTTACATCATAACTTGTACAGCATAGACGATGCTTTCATTTATATAATATCATGTGTAAACAAACTAAGAAACGTTGGTTAGTTTTTGACAAAAGGAACTGTGTGAGAAAAAACGAGAGAACTTCAATCTTAGATTTGTAAGCGTCAGTAAACCAAAGAATACTAATTCACTTACAAGTAACAAGTACGATAGGCCAAAACCATGACAAAGTCTGCGAGCATCTCCTAAACTTGCTGGATGTTTTTTGTAGGTGTTTAACGATAACAGAGCAGTATGAGTAATTGTCATTTCAGGGTCAAAATCAGTAAGGTATTAAGGAAGTACACCTACATATCTACGAAAAGTAAATAGTCTAAAACAGTCCCTCTATCCACCAGTCTGTCTTTGTGGGCGAAGATTAGTGGAAACTAGTCCCGCTTTCCAGACCTTGTTCGCTTCGCTGACGCACTGTAAACCATCAAAGTAAAGTGCGCCACTGGCGGTAGGGACAAACATGTCGTGGAGCGAAGCGACTCGATGCTAAGACCAAAAAAATATAGTTTCTGCTCCTTGACATTCAACAAAACTGATGCGGCGACGCGGGTTTTTTTTGTTTTTTTTTTTTTCTTTTTTCCATTCTTTTCTTATTCATAAAATGCTTGTTTGCACTATTTGATGCAATAGTTACTGTCTTTTATCACTTGCTGCAACTTCCGTTTCCTCTTTAGCATTTTTGGACATTGAAACAGGGGTATTAAGGATACCTGTACCGATGAGTATGAACCCCCCCCCCCCCCAAAAAAAAAAAAAAAAAAATGACACGGGCGGTAACAAGAAACAAATTCAAACACTCTCTTTTTATGGCGCAACGCTTGCAGCGCACTTTTCTATAATTATTTTGTTGCAAGAGCGAGGCGACCGAGGTCTGGAAGTCGAGACTATTTAGAACCGAACCTTGGATACGAACTGAAAAGGTTTGCGATGGCTTAAGACCACAAGTATTTATTACATCACAGTAAAACTAAGCCTCCCTAGGTTGCTGGTGATAAATAAGAAACACTACATATATCTGCAAATCTTCACTCTTACAGACTGCCTATCTCTTGATTTGATTTCCAATCATAATTGTGATAAAGGTAGAATGCGCCTCACAGACAAACATTCGGACTCTAAAATTTTTATAGTACATGTACCTCGATCGACCACAAGAGTGGACTTACATTGGAGCTCATGAAGAGAAGGAAGTTTTCGCCTTCTTACTTTCGGGGAAATTGAAAATTTATTTTCCTATACAGCTAACAAAGGGATTACGGTCACTTTCAATTCAAACTATCCGTAAATTGAAATAATTTGTAATTCTGGTACCACAATTTGCACGGTGAACCCCAATATTTATAGATTTAGTGAGAAAACAGTTCAGCTTGAAGAAAACTTTGGCAAAAGTTTCATTCATAACCTTCAAGGAACATATTACAGTAACCTTAAATCAGACGAGAAAGAAAACAAACAGACTTTAGGGTGTCAATCGTAAATATTTGTGAACGTCGCTGGAGCGTATCAGTCAATGATTGTAACTTTTCAAAATATTCTTTACAGTTTTAATTCCATGAAACGTAAACTTTCTCCTGAAAGCATGGCGAAATCCGGGCCAAATATTAGCCTCCTATTACAGAAAGAATGGTACACAATACGCTTTTGTTATTGACAAGTGAATTCTGGTCCCGAGTATCATTCAGTTCTCAACAATAACATTGGAAATTACGCATATACAGGCAGTGTTGACGAGTTACATGTAAGAAATCATCTTACAAAGAGAATAAACCAGATATGAACTGAAAATGCTCACGTGTTTCAGTATAGATTGCAGTTGTCTGCGAATTTAAACGTTTGGCACATGTTTGCAACTTCATTGAAAGTGTGAGGATCAACATCATGAACACTATTCACAACTGCTTAATTTCATGGTCATAAAGTATATAGTAATTAGCTGAAATAAAAATACTAAATTTCTTTGACTATTGTCATTATATTACCACTTTATATAGCATGTGTAATTCCCTTTGGTCAAGTCCTTCAAGTTATATATGCCAAACTGTGAAAGGTCATTAGATATACAAATCATAAATTATCTGACATGAAAACGCAAAATATCTTTCACTTGTACAACATAATTGTCTCAGCAATATACATAGCAAGTTTCATAATTAGGGTCTTTCAAGTCTTATATCTCTAAGTTGAAAAGTTAATTAAATATTCAAACGTAAGTTTTGTCAACTCTTCAGCCATTTCAATCTAGATATATTCCCAATTAGGAAAGTTCGTTAAATATGCAAATTAGTATCAAGTTTATCTAAAACTGCTTAAACAACTTTTATGATTGTTATATCAGTGTATCTCAAATATGCATAGTAAGTTTCTTCAATTTTGATCATGCCAGTCCAGATATATATCATTACTTTGGAAAGTTCATTCAATATGCAAATAAGTGATCAGCTGAAGTAAAAATGCTCAATGTCTTTTAATAATGTTGTATTGCACTATCTTCCATGTACATAGTAAGTTTCAGTAACTTTGGTCAAGTCAATCAATATATAAAACCTCAATTAGGAAATTTCATTAATATGCAAACAGGGTATTGGCTGAAGTCAAAATGCTTTCAATATTGTTTTAACCTACTATCTTGAATGTACATAACATGTTTCGGCAACTTTGATCAAGTTCATCCGGGTATGTATTCCTAATTTGGAAAGTTCATTAAAAAATGCAAATTAAAAGTTGGCTGAAGTAAAAATGTTTAATGACTTTCAATAATGCTGTATCATGGTATCTTCCATGTACATAGCAAGTGTTGTCAACGTTTTGAAGGCAATCCAGGTATATATCCTTAGTTTTGGAAGTTCATTAATGTTCAAATTAGGAATTGGCTACAGTAAAAATGCTAAATGACTTTTTATAATGTTGTATCATAGTATCTTCCATGTACATAGCAAGTTTTGTCAACTTTTTGAAGGCAATCCGGGTATATATCCTTAGTTTGGGAAGTTCATTAATGTTCAAATTAGGAATTGGCTACAGTAAAAATGCTAAATGACTTTTAATAATGTTGTATCATAGTATCTTCCATGTACATAGCAAGTTTTGTCAACTTTTTGAAGGCAATCCGGGTATATATCCTTAGTTTGGGAAGTTCGTTAATGTTCAAATTAGGAATTGGCTACAGTAAAAATGCTAAATGACTTTTAATAATGTTGTATCATAGTATCTTCCATGTACATAGCAAGTTTCTTCAACTTAGGTCAAGGCAATTAAGATATATAACCCTAATCAGGAAAGTTCATTAAATATGCAAATTAGGAATTGGCTCAAGTCAAAATGCTAAATGACTTTCAATAATGTTAAATCATAGTATCTTCAATATACATACCAAGTTTCGTCAATTTTGATTGAGTCAATTAAGATATATATCCCTAATTACGAACGTACATCAAATACGCAAATTAGCAATTAACTTGCATGTAACACCTTTATGTCTTTCATGGCAGATGAATGCTTGTGTGATCAACATTTGTGGCAAATCTCATTCAATTCTGTCGAGTCGTTCTCATTGTATGTCTGTTTTTCCTTAAAATCATTAATTATGCAAATGAGCATAATATATGCAAGCCACACCCACCAAAAATTGATTAGTTCTTGCCATTTTCAAATTGAATCTATGTACTAAATTTGGTTTTGATCTGATGAGCTGTTCTTAAGATATCGGGCCCACAGACAGGCAGACAGACATCGCTGCGACATTAGCTCACGTGTGTGAACACGTGAGCTAAACATTATGCCATACATGTTCCACTGCTTGAATTCATCCAAACAAAATGGGTGACTTGCTGAGAGGGAGTTCTGTGATATTTATGAATCTTGGGTCAGAGCCTCGCTCTAACCACAGGGCCTCACAAGTGGCTATATAAGTCAATATTACAGCGTTTTTCTTTCTTTTTCAATGTTACAAATAAACTAGCTGAGCCTGAAGAGCACAACACTTGTGTAGCTGTCTTTTGTGTAGCTTGTATTGGCATGTATAGTGCGCCCTCAATAGGGAGTGTGATCATATGTAAATGCGACCTTTGATTCCGTGACCTCTAGCCATGCCTACTTCCCTCTCCATATGGCCGGCCATGCGTACAGACGTCGCTGTGTTTACTGACGTCGCTGTGTTTACTGTACTAATTTAGTACAGTAAGCATAGCGAGGACAGGAGGTAGGAATGGCTAGAGGTCACGGAACTAAAGGTCGCATTTACATATGATCACACTCCCTATTGAGGGCGCACTATACATACCAATATAAGCTACACAAAAGACCGCTAAGTGTTGTGCTCTTCAGGCTCAGCTAGTTTATTTGTAACATTGAAAAAGAAAGAAAAACGCTGTAATATTGACTTATATAGCCACTTGTGAGCCCCTGTGCTCTAACCTTAAACGCAAGTAGCTTGCTCCATTACGCTTCAAGGAGCTTTGTACGAACTAACGATAATTTCGCTCTTTGTCCTGAAGCAATTGTGATGTCCTGAATATTATACCACAGGGGCTCATAAGTGGTTATTGAAGTCAATCTTACAGAGTTTTTCTTTCTTTTTAAATGTTACAAATAAACCACTGCTACACTGCAGCTGAAGAGCACAACATTTGTGTAGCTGTCTTTTGTGTAGCTTGTATTGGCATGTATAGTGCGCCCTCAATGGGGTGTGTGATCATATGTAAATACGACCTTTAGTTCCGTGACCCCTCTAGCCAATTCCTCTGGCCATGCCTACTGGCCATGCGTACAGACGTCGCCGTGTTTACTGTACTAATATTTCCAAAATTAGTACAGTAAGCATAGCGAGGGCAGGGCAGGAAATAGGCATGGCTAGAGGTCACGGAACTAAAGGTCACATTTACTTTCTTTAATCACTTTATTGCATAACAACACACTTCGGAAAGTGCAGTATAGCAAGAACAAAACTAAACATTGCATAAAACATTGTTGTCTATTTACCTGCAGCTGCTGGGGGAAACATACGAGGACGCACTATACATGCCAATACAAGCTACACAAAAGACAGCTACACAAATGTTGTGCTCTTCAGCTGCAGTGGTTTATTTGTAACATTTAAAAAGAAAGAAAAACTCTGTAAGATTGACTTCAATAACCACTTATGAGTCCCTGTGATTATACATGGCCAAATTGAAAAGGAAAACCTATTCATCTTTTAGTCAACCGTGACATCAGCACCCAAGGGCAGATAATTTAACAATGCCCCCTACACCAATGAATGAAGCTGTCCTCTCTAAATTATAGGCATCTATTGATGGTTGAAATGTTTTTCTCAGGCTCAAAGGCTGTTCTGTTTTGCGTGACCCAGATTGGACTGCGCCAATGTGACATTAACATCTATGCTCGTCACCATAGACTGCTTATTCACAGCTGATCGTCAGTGTTACCAACTGGTTGGTTATTTGTTCTAAAGATTTGGCAAGTTTCTCGCAGTGGAAAAGGTAAAATATTGCCTTTTATATTTTATAAAGGTTTTACTTGTTTACCTACATGTAAATTGGTTTATATATCTTTAAATAATCCGTAAATTGAGAGAGCACGACTGAGTCCATAGTCAACCTTCGTTACTGATGACCAACAAAGAAAATGGACAAACATACATAAACAAACAGTTTTGTCAATTTATGGTGCAATTTGGCGTGGCTACACCACTTTTTAAATAAGGTTTTCGAAATTGCTTTATGTACTGAGTCTTTTGTGAAAGTTTTCGAAATTACAATATCACACAGGTACCAGGAATTGTCAGTGTGGTATACACAGAGAGGGCCCTTCTCTTTGTGTATACCACTCTGGCATTTCCAGGCGCCTGTGCAATGTAACAGTGACATTTTCGCGCATTTCTACACGCAAATTAATTGAATTAGTTTCCACTGCATTCAACTGCTAATCGTTAGAATTGGGCTGTTGTGCAGCATCTCAGAAACTGTTAGCCAATAGGTTGGCTGAATTTACCGTCATTATTGAATTATACACAATAGACTCCTAAAGTTGCTGTGAATAGTGACAATTATATTGACCAATCAGATGTAGCTGTCCGAGCCAGCTTTACTTCAGCGATTAGAATTAAGTGACTGTGATCTAATACTGTCTCTGTTATAATTTTATCATTTTCAGAGACGAAACTGTCCTGCTATCGCCCAACTATGAAGACACTGGTTGTTTTACTCATTACTCTCCTGATTGCGTCCGAGTTTGTTGTAGACAATACGGATGCTTTTGTTATGGTCGATGACGACCAGGGCGACAGTCGAGGCGGAATACATCTCAACAGAGTAAGGGTTTCTATATCATTGTGTCAATGAAATCCACGCATGCAAATCATCTTTAAGAGAATATTGAGAATACAACAACAGTCGGATTTATTGCACTTTCTTTGCAAAATTTAATCGTTAGATGATTGACAAACAAGTATAACAAAACTAGCCGCGTGGTGAGACAAAACCTTGGTTTGTGTCAGACTTTGCCTGCCCTGCGGACTTGTGTTCAAACTTACTCAGAAAATAAACCCAACGGTGCTATTCCAGTGTATATCAAAAGGGTGAAGAAGTTTTTTGCCCGGGCTACTTTTACAACAGTAAAAATCCTTGTCACTAGAGGGACCTTTCAGTCATCAAACTTGATATATACGAATTATCTGAGATTTAAGTTACTTTTCCACATTACTGAATGCCGGAAACTTCTCGGGCTCTTCCAATCTTGAATTATTAAACCTTTGGTTTTGAAATGATTTCATTTATTTAACCACCGTTTTGTAAATTCCAGGTCCACGACCAGGAAAAACCACCCCTTGGAAGGAAAAGATTAAACAGTCCATAGCGATAATGAACAGCGTTTTCAAAGACAACTCTGGGGAAGGACCTGAAGATGGATTGTTTCAAAATATACTCGACTATAGGAGTTTCATCAATGGCTTACATTACATTTTACATTTGCACCAACGATTTAGGATTGTATTCACTAATGACTTAAGAGTATCAAGCGCAATAAAGGGAAAGACAGGAGAAAATCTTTTGAATCATCACAACTAAGTATTGTATAAGCCTAAGCCGCAAACTCAATTATAAACATGTGTATTCTACTATATGCACTCAAATGAAAATATGGGACTTGTTATCGCGCTGTTCATCAAAAGAAGATAGCTTCCTATTTGCAATGCTGATATCTAAGTAACATAGTTATATTATTCAATTTTTAGCTAATATGTCGTCTGGATATTTCTTTCATTTCTAATCGTTTACAGCATGACATTAAAAAGCAAGCATAACGAGTGACAGTGTAGCGTCCATTTCTTTTTGGAAGTTGGAACTCAAGTGATTCTGAAAATGTTTTCGTAATATATTTATGACGTTCAGCGTGAGGAACAATTTATCAGGAGGATGATATACGTGCGATCATAGGAACTTTTTAAATGAATGAGTTCATTATTCCGTCATCAATTGAGCAACATTAGGGAGCGTTCAGTTATTATGGCCTGGGGTGGGCCGGCAAATTCTTCCTGCGCATCAGTCAAAATAAGTGAACCTCCTACCCATTGCACCAAAAAATTGATGACCCCGGTTATAATGGCATACAAAACAAGAACTTTATATTTGCATCAGTTTCTGACGAAGTTTCATTATTATTTCAAGGATGTTAAGGGAGTTAAAGTTAACCCAGGAAAAAACAGGATGAAATTGTTATCAATCATTATTATCTATTGTATAAATCTGTGCATTAAATTCAAGTTTCAACATCAGTATTTTACCACACGCTTTCCAAAAACATATTGAGCTTGCTACTGCGCAAAGACAACAGCTATGCTACTGTTGCTCTCGCCTCTCTTTTCCGAAGAGTGCCGACCATGAATCCTTCGGTAATTTTCGGATTTTCGCCAATTGTTAAGCGAAAGTATGTTCGGATAAGTTTGTGTTGTTGTTGTCGTGTGGTGCTGAGCAGAATTGACGTGTTGGCGAAAACGGGAGTGTTTTGAGCTTCAGGAAAATGAGTTTTACCGTTTTAAAAATTCCTCTCATATTTTTATGAATATATAATGAGTGTGTTTGAACCAAATTTGAAAGTCTTTTATCGATACTGTCTGGTTTTACTCAATGGTTTACGGTCAGTCAAACCCTATTTTACACGTGCGTTAAGGAAGGACATGTTTATGAAACTGCTGGCGTGTTATGTTTTGATTGGCGTGAAGCAGTGTTTCTGGCCTGAGAGCTCACAAAGTAACTATGGTTGCTACGCGACTGGCAGTACGATGCCATCTCGTCGTATTTTTCGCATAATCTCGTGTAATTATCAACCACAAACAAAGCCTCCAAAAAGTTTAACACCTTTGGAGCTCATTTTAATATGAAAAGCTAATAGTCTACCGAGACGACCATGGAACAAAAGGCATGCAAGCGTTGCGACTCTGTCCATGTTACTCTGTGCTTTTACGTAACGAAATGAAAGTTATATCTCAGAAACGAATTCCAGAATTGAAGCGCCCTCTGTAAGCGTGTGGTGGAAACGTTAACAAACTGCGTACGCATATCCACGCATCACCTGTCGCCATATCATAACTTTTTACAGCATAGACGATGCTTTCTTTTATACCATATCATGTATGTTAGCTTTTGACTAAAGGAACTGTGTGAGAAAATCGTGCGAACTTTCATGCGTGCGTGAGTGCTTCACGAACTCTACAACGTGTTGAGCGGTCTCAGTCAGAAAAATGTAACAACTTAGCCGGCTATTAAACCACTCTTTTTTGGGAGTGGAGATTTAGCCGAGTGGTTCTGTCTGTGGCCTCTCAGCTAGGCGACTGATGCCGTATGTTGTGGGTTCGAATCCGATTGAAAACTATCCGTATTTTCTACCCTGGGTTGGTAACACTGCTGGTGGACAGAATTGTCCCCGAGGTTATCGTTCGCCCAGTTAAAGCGATGAAATTCGTTTCTTCGCTTCGATAAAGTGTGTATGTGCGATGTATGATAGTGAGCATGCGTGCGTGAGTGCTTCACGAACTCTACAACGTGTTGAGCGGTCTCAGTCAGAAAAATGTAACAACTTAGCCGGCTATTGAACCACTCTTTTTTGGGAGTGGAGATTTAGCCGAGTGGTTCTGTCTGTGGCCTCTCAGCTAGGCGACTGATGCCGTATGTTGTGGGTTCGAATCCGATTGAAAACTATCCGTATTATAGTCTGCGAGCAACTCCTCAGACTAAACTAGCTTTGTGTGGCAGGGCTGTATGTTTCCGGCTATGTTTGGAGGCCTATTGCCGGTATTAACACACAACCCTGCCAACCAGAGCTACTTCTAAACTTGGTGGATACTTTTTGTAAATGATTAATCATAACAGAGCAGTATAGGTAATTGGCATTTCAGCGTCAAAACTAGTAGAATAGACTACCACTACATATACATAAAAAGTGTTAATAGTCTAAAACTGCTGAATTTAGTCTGTCTATGTGGGCTGAAATTCAGCAAATTTCAGTGGAATCAAACCCTGGATACGAACTTAAAGGTTTCCGACGGCTCAAGACTTTATTACATCATAGTTAAACTAAGCCTCCCTAGGTTGCTGGTTGCAAATAGGAAACACTTCATATATCCGCAAATCTTCACTCTTACAGACTACATAAGTATCTTTCGATTTGATTTCCAATCATAGATGTGATAAAGTTAGAATGCACCTAAGAGACCGATATCCGGACTCTAAATTTTTTACAGTACATGTACTTTGATTTACCACAACAGTAGACTTACTATGAAGCTCATGAAGTAAAGGAAGTTTTCGCCTACTTACTGTTGCGGAAATTGAATATTTATTTTCCCTATAGAGCTAACAAAGAATACAGGTCACTTTCAATTCCAACTATCTGTAAATTAAGATAATTTGTAACTCTTTTACCAAAGTTTGCACGGTGAAATCCAATATTTATTCTTGATTTTGAAAGAGAATGATTTAGCTTGAAAAACGTATGGGCAATAGTTTAAGTCCTTACTTTCAAGGTACATACAACCTTAAACCATGCAGACTAGAGAGCAAACAAACAAACATACTTTAGAGTGTCCATCTTTTGGGACTTGTCAGTTTGCTTTGGCCTAAGGGGCTGGTGGATTCATGGGGTACCCTGTTTTTGACTTTGGTGATAGGGGTCACTAAGTTTTTGAAATGCTCAATGAGGGGCCAGTGTGTTTTTGAATTTCAACAGGGGCCATACTTGCTTTAAAATGCATCGTGCCGGCCACGAATTTCATCTGAACACGATTGGAACTAATTTGGGATAATTGGATAGTAAAGTAATGTCGATTTAATCTACAAATGTTATCTCACCTGCTTTTCTTTTTATATTACACACTTGTTTTATGAGTAATTTGCGATATTGCAACATTCAGCTATATATAGCACCTAACACTTTTGAGAAATTTGCAAAATATGGAAATCCAATTATCCCAAATTAGTTCCAATCGTGCTTCTGTCAGTTGCGTTTTTCGACGCCCTTCAGGCGCGTTACTTTAATATATCAGGCATATATATATCAGAGATATCTGTATGTTTAATATTTTTCTGCGCGCCCTTCGGGTGCATTACCTTAAACTATCGGATATTTTTCAGCATGCCCTTCGGCTGCATGACTTTCATGTATCAGACATATATCAGATATATCTGGATATTTAACATTTTTCGGCGCGCCCTTTGGGCGCGGTACTTTAATAGATCAGAGATATATGTCAGAGATATCTTGATGTTTGCAAATTAGATTGAGTCTGTTTTGCAAAGTGTACTAATCATTATGAAATCTGAAGTTCATATGAAAAGCATGACAAATTCCTGATACTGTTCTGTTTTCTCTTTATGAATTCAGTATAAGAAAGCAACATGCACTAATATTTAAGTAATAATGTGCCCCTCCCGGCCCATAATGGACGAAAGTAAACTTTGCACGCCTCGTACATTATGTCGTGCAAAGTTTACTTTCGTCCATTATGGGCCGGGAGGGGGTACATTATTGCTATTATTTTATAGTTTTGGCAATGTCAGTGAATTTGTAGATGTAGAAAACGAATAAAAAGGAAATGCAAACGGAGTTTGAAGCCAGTCTGTACATCGTCCAGCATGATCGGCCCTAAATCTGTGTACATTTACGCACACTCCACACTGCACTATATACACGCGTTCAACACACAAAAAATAAGCAGCATATTCGTGGTTCGATTCGGAAAGAAAAACGATGTATTTTCGAAGGCAATGAAAAGAAATTGCATCCCTACCGTCTATATCGAACTCAAAACACCAATCTTCAATATCGTGTCATTCAGAGTACTAAAACACGTGAAATCCCAGCGATAAAGAAAACGGAATGTTCGCGGATAAATACCAACGCACGTTGCAGCGAGCTGTATGGTCAGCTGATCGATATGATCAGTATACGTCGCGTCGATAGTAGTAGAACATTGAATTGCAAACGATGTCGACAGAGTTCAAAAATATTATTCAAATGTTTAAAGTTCATTAAAAATTTCGTCCATAAAATTCATTTTCAATGGCTTCTTGAGATGAACTATCGTACTTCGGCGAACGGGAAAACTCGAGGTATAAACGGGTGCTTGAAAGGTACAGTTGACAAACATACTGGAGGGTCTTTGTCGGGAACTACACTGGCCACTGATGATGAAATTGTCGCCGATTACAGCCGATGCATTTAAACTAGGTAGCTGACCTTGGACCGAAACTTTGAATGACCCCGGAGTCATTTCCGTAGACGCTACCTGGTTGATGACAGCTGCCGTTGTTGTTGTGTTTCATTGAAGCACAGATATCCAACTTTTCCTTTTACCTTTGTCCCGCGTGGGAGGAGGGGGATCAGCCTGTTTTCGAAATATGGAATAGGCAGGTCACCCTGTTTTCTAAAGTTGAAACGGGGGGGGGGGGGTCAGCCACTTTTTGACGTTGGCAAAAAATAATCCACCGCCCCCAGACCGAAGAAACTGACCAGTCCCTTATGTGAGATAGAGCAGAGGAACAAACAAAATTGGTCTGATTGGCGGCGTGAAGAGGGAACAAGTACTGTGACATTTGTAACTCTTGGGTCAGAGCCTCGATGCTTACTTAAAATAATTCAAATAGCTAGCTCCAATACTATACGTTGCAAAGGGCTTTGTAAAAAACAAACAATAACTTCGTTCTTTTCCCGAAGCAATCGTAATGCTCTGAAAATCATACATGGACATCTTGAAAGGAGAAACCTATTCCACTTTGACAACAGCACCCTAGGGCAGATAATTGAACAATGCCCCTATACCAATGAATGCAGTTGTCTCTTTCAAATTATAAGCACATATTAGTGGAAGAAAATTTTCTCAGTCTCCAAGGCTGTTTTGCATGACCCCGAGTAGATTGCGCCAATGTTATATTATCTACGCTTGTCATCATAGACGACTGCTTATTTAAGCCTGGTAGTCAGTATACCAACTGGTTAAACTTGTTCTGAAAATTTGGCCAGTTTCTCGCAGGAAAAAGGTAAAATATTGTCTCCGGTATTTTATGAAGGTTTTATTTCTTTACTTGCTGCGGTTCCGTAGCCCTACCACTCCCTGGCTGTTTTTTTGTGGGGAGTGGGGACTACAGTTTAGTCAATTGAAAAAGTGCACAGTCGTGCACGATGAAAATCTTGCGGGGGGAAAGTGAGCGTTTTTCTTGCAATTCTCCAGAAAATTAAAACAACAAAAAATATCATAATCCGGAGTCGAGGTGCATCGATCGCCTACCTATAGAAGGATGCCTACGTAGATGACCATCTTCCTCTCCGTTTAGTTACTTTTTCGAGTTTTATCGAGCGGCTGCCGTGGAAAAATCCGCCATCATGGATATTAAACCGTTGACCTATGACGTCACATTCTGATATCGGGATCTCAATAAAAACATGTTTACAGCAATTAAAGTGAGTAAAAAATATTGTTGGAGAGTAGATTTGATGACGGAGCTGAAGCTTGCATACTAAACTAAGTATCGACCGAAAACACGTGTTTTTGTTGAGATCCCGATGTTAGAAAAACGCTCACTTCCCCCCCCCCCGCAAGATTTTCATCGCGCACGACTGTGCACATTTCAATTGACTAAACCGTAGCCTCCACTCCCGACAACAACCAGCCAAGGAGTGGTATGTTGGTTTATATTGCTTTCAAAACAATTGAAAGAGCATGGCTGGATGATCTTCAATTACAAACTCAACCTTCGAAACTGCTTACCGACAGAAGAAGTAGACGGACATCGATAAACAAACACTTTTGTCAATTAATAGTGCTATTCTGCATGGTTACATTACTTTTTAAATTAAGGTTTCGAAAGGGCTTGTTGTACTGATTGTTTTGTGACATTATTTGAAATTACAATATTACACAGGTGTGGAATTGCCATTGGGGTATACAAAGAGAGAAGGGAAGGTTTGACATTGACACGGTTCTGCTGGTAGGACCAAAGGGTTTTTACAAAGCGTCCCTTCAAAAGTGTTTGCAAGAGAAAAGTGACCCTCCCAAAATTTACATGAGTAACAAACAGTGACCCTCTACCTATGTGTCACAATCCATATCAAAGTCGTGTCTTACCCTCCCTTCTCTCTGTGTATACCACTCTGGCAATTCCAGGCGCCTGTGTAATATCACAATGGCATTTTCGCGCATTTCTATATACAAAATAATTGAATTAGCTTCTACTGTACTGTACTGATCATCGTTAGAATTGGGCTGATGTGCAGCATCTCAGAAGCTGTTAGCCAATTGGTTGGCTGAATTTACCGTTATTATTGAATTATACACAATAGACTCCTAAAGTTGCTGTGAATAGTGACAATTGACAAATACGACATTACCTTCCGAGCCAGCTTTACTTCAGCAATAAGAATTAAGTGACTGTGATCTAATACTCTCCCTGTTGTAATTTTATCATTTTCAGAGACGAAACTGTACTGGTATCCCCCAACTATGAGGACGCTGGTTGTTTTGCTCATCACTCTCCTGATTGCGTCCGAGTTTGTTGTAGACAATACGGATGCACAAAATTTGGGCCCTGAAGATGACAACGAGCGCAGCGGAATACATCTCAACAAAGTACGGGTTTTTTTTATATCATTGTGTATCATTGTGTCAATGAAAGCCATGCACGAAAATCGTCTTTAACAGAATACTGAGACTAGAACAACGGTCGGAATAATTATGTATCACAGATATATTCCAGAGATATCTTGATGTTTACAAATTGAGTCTGTTTTGCAAAATGTACTTATTGTTATGGAATTTGCACTTCATATGAAAAGCATGACAAATTCCTGATACTTTAATTTCTGTTTTCTGTATGAGAATTCAGTATAAGAAAGCAACATGCACTGATATTTAAGCGATAATGTGCCCCTCCCGGCCCATAATGGACGAAAGCAAACTTTGCACGACATAGTGTACGAGGCGAAGCCAAATACATTATGGAGTGTAAAGTTGTCTTTTGTCCATTATGGGCCGGGAGGGGGTGCATTATTGCTATTATTTTATAGTTTTGGTTATGCCCGTGAATTTGTAGATGTAGAAATCGAATAAAAAGGAAATGTAAACTGAGTTTTAAGCCAGTCTGTACATCGTCCAGCATGATCGGCCCTAAATCTGTGTACATTTACACACACTCCACACTGCACTGTATACACACGTTCAATACACACAAAATGAGCAGCATATTCATGGTTCGATTTGGAAATAAAAAATGTATTTTCGAAGGCAATAAAAAGAAATTGCATCCCTACCGTCTATATCGAACTTATAACACCAACCTTCAATATCGTGTCATTCAGAGAACTAAAACACGTGAAATCCCGGCGATAAAGGAAACGGAATGTTCGCGGATAAACACCAACGCCTGTTGCAGCGAGCTGTATGGTCAGCTGATCGATATGATCAGTATACGTCGCGTCGATAGTAGTAGGACATTCAATTGCAAACAATGTCGACAGAATTCAAAAATATTATTCAAATAAAAATGTTTAAAGTTCATTAAAACTTTCGTCTATAAATTTCATTTTCAATGGCTTCTTGAGAGAAAGTATAGTATTTTGGTGAACGGGAAAACTCGAGGTATAAACGGATGCTTGAAAGGTACAGTTGACAAACATACTGGAGGGTCTTTGTCTGGAACTACAGTGGAAACCGATGATGAAAGTTGTCGCCGATTACAGTCGGTGCATTTAAACTAGATAGCCGAGATGTAATGTCATTGGAGAGCCCACTGTGGTCATGATTGTTGGTCGTAGTTGACCTTTGACCGAAACTTTGGATGACTCCGGAGTCATTTCCGTAGACGCTACCTGGTTGATGACAGCTGCCGTTGTTGTTCTGTTTCATTGAAGTACAGATATCCCACTTTTTCTTTTACCTTTGTCCCGCGTGGGAGGAGGGGGATCAGCCTGTTTTCGAAATGTGGAATAGGCAGGTCACCCTGTTTTCTAAAGTTGAAACGGAGGGGGGTCAACCGCTTTTTGACGTTGGCAAAAATTAATCCACCCCCCCCCCCCCAGGCCGAAGAAACTGACCAGTCCATTATGCGAGATCGAGCAGTGGAACAAACAAAATGGGTCTGATGGGCGGCGTGAAGAGGGAACAAGTACTGTGATATTTATGAATCTTTGGTCTGAGCCTCGATGCCTACTTCAAATAACTCAAATAGCTAGCTCCAATACGTTGCAAAGGGCTTTGTACAAACCAATAATAACTTCGTTCTTTTCCGAAGCAATTGTGATTTCTGAAAATCATAAACTGATATCTTGAAAAGGGTAACCAATTCATCTTTTTGTCCACCATGACAACAGTACCCTAGGACATATAATTGAACAATGCCCCTATACCAATGAATGCAGTTGTCTCTTTCAAATTATAAGCAGCTATTGGTGGAAGTAAATTTTCATAGGCTGTTTTGCGTTATCCGAGTAGATTGCGCCAACATTATATTATCTACTCTCGTCACCAAAGACTGCTTATTTACGCCTGGTCGTCAGTGTTACCAACTGGTTAAATTTGTCCTGAAGATTTGGCAAGTTTCTCGCAGTGAAAAAGGTAAAGTATTGTCGCCTGTATTTTATGAAGGTTTTACTTCTTTACCTACATCAGCTGCTACATGTACATTGGTTTATATTGCTTTCAAAACAATTGAAAGAGCATGGCTGGGTGATCTTCAATTACAAACTCAACCTTCGTTACTGATTACCGACATAAGAAATAGACGGACATCGATAAACAAACAATTTTGTCAATTAATAGTGCTATTCAGCATGGTTACAGTACTTTTTAAATTGTTGTACTTTGTGTTTTGTGACATGATTTGAAATTACCATTGGGGTATACAAAGAGAGAAGGGAAGATTTGACATTGACACGGTTCTGCTTGTAGGACCAAAGGGTTTTTATAAAAGTGTCATTCAAAAGTGTTTGCAAGAGAAAAGTGACCCTCCCAAAATTCTACATGAGCAACAAACAGTGACCCTCTACCTATGTGTCACAATCCACATCAAAGTCGTGTCTTACCCTCCCTTCTCTCTGTGTATACCACTCTGGCAATTCCAGGCGCCTGTGTAGTATCACAATGGCATTTTTGCGCATTTCTATATACAAAATAATTGAATTAACTTCTACTGTACTGTACTGATCATCGTTAGAACTGGGCTGATGTGCAGCATCTCAGAAGCCGTCAGCCAATTGGTTGGCTGAATTTACCATTGAATTATACACGATAGACTCCTAAAGTTGCTGTGAATAGTGACAATTGACAAATACGACATAACCTTCCGAGCCAGCTTTACTTCAGCAATTAGAATTAAGTGACTGTGATCTAATACTCTCCCTGTTGTAATTTTATCATTTTCAGAGACGAAACTGTACTGGTATCCCCCAACTATGAGGACGCTGGTTATTTTGCTCATCACTCTCCTGATTGCGTCCGAGTTTGTTGTAGACAAGACGGATGCACATAATTGGGGCCCTGAAGATGACAACGAGCGTAGCGGAATACACCTCAACAAAGTACGGGTTTTCTATATCATATATCATTGTGTCAATAAAATCACTGCACGCAAATCATCTTTAACAGAATGCTGAGACTAGAACAACGGTCGGAATAATTCCACTTCGATTGCTAAATTCAATCGTTAGATGATTGACACACATGTATCTGTGTCAGATTTTGCCTGCCCAGCGAACTTCTTTTCAAACTATCTCAGAAAATAAAACCCACAGTGCTTTTCCAGCGTATATCAAAAGGGTGAAGAACAATCTGATTAAAACCAGATGTAGAGTGTGGCGACGTTTATACTTACGCGGTATTCTCTTGCTGTCGCCTCTCGAGAGGCGACAGCAAGAGAATACCGCGTACGCGTAAGTAGACGTCGCCGTACTCCACACCTGATTTTAATCAGATTGGGTGAAGAAGTGCTTTTCCCGGGCTACTTTTAATACTACAATAGGAAACAATTATCGACACTTGTACAGGGATCCTTCAGTCATCAAACTTATAACTCTACAATATCATGAACGACTCTACTAAATACGAATTATCTGAGATTTAAGTTACTTTTCCACTTAAGTGAATGCCGGCAACGTTTCGAGCTATCCCAACACTGAATTATTGAACCTTTGTTCTTTAAACGATTTCTTTCAATAAACCGAATCATTTTGTAAATTCCAGGCCCGCGACCTGGAAGCTCCACCCCGTGGATGGACACCCCATGGATTGAAAAGACATCGTCCATAGCGACAATGAACAACGTTTTCAACGGTACACAACCCTGTCGGCCGGACCTGAAGATGGATTGTTTCAGAATATACTCGACTATTAGAGTCTTGTTACTAGCTTACATTGCATTTTACATTTGCACCAATGATTTGAGATTGTGTTCACTAATGATTTAGGGGTATCAAGCGAAGAAAGGGGAAGGACAGGAGAAAATCTTGTGAATCATTACCACTATTGTATAAGCCTGAGCCGCAAATTTAATTTTCAACATGAGTATGCTACGGTATGCACTCCAATGAAAATTATCGCGTTGTTCATTAAAAGAAGATAGCTTCCTACCGGCAATATTACAATGCTGATATCTGATATATCTATATCTAACATTGTGATATTATTCAATTTATAACTAATATGCCGTCTGGATATTTCTTTCATTTCTAATTGCTTACTGCATGGCATTAAAAAAGCAAGCATAACAGGTGACGGTGTGGCGTCTATTTCTTTATGGAAGTTGGAACCGAGGTGATTCTGAAGTAGCTTTCGTTATATATTTATGACTATCAGCGTGAGAAACAATTTATCAGGAGGATGACATACGCGCGGTTATAGAAACCTTTTGAGTTAATTGGTTCCTTATTCCGTCATCAATTGTGCAACATTACTCAAAAGTTATCAAGAAGTCCTGAAATTTCTGACAGGTATTTCACATTCAAAGTTTTGACAATTTTAAAACTTATTATTGCCAGTAAGATAGCTCTTCTGAATGCAATAAAAACTGCCAAATGATCAAGTAAAACCATATTTTAAAGTATAAAATGTGCCCTGTGCATAGTTCCTCAATATTTATGGTCCGATCTAAGGGAGTTTAGTGACAAAGATATTCGGAACTATTTACGAAGCGAGTTGTATGAATTCCTCTCAGTCCGTCACAGTTCACATCGTGCAAGTACAAGATTACAATTTGTGCTGTCAAGTGACCCAAGGCCTGTTTCTGATTGGTCACTGCGTACGATGATTAGAGCTCAGTTTAACATCACTGACACGTTCTGGAACAACTCATTCCATTATTCCCCCCCCCCCCCGCGCCCGCTAATGTTCCCCTGATTTCTAAGGGACTTTTCATATGGACGAGCAGACACAACAAGTTCACCAGATAGAAAGAGGAGCATGGCCATTATCGCAACATCAAAACCCCTCCCTGTACGTTGACGGTGAAAGTTACCTAACATTAAGTTTGTAACGTATACAAGAAGACAGTCAACCATTTTCTTAATATTTTATTGACACTGATTAACAGTGTCCTGCAGCATATTGAAATACATTTGCACAAATGCTTCGATATTGTACCAATATTGTACAAATTGTACAAATCTGAATCGCAACTCAATTTTCAACATGTGTTATCTACTGTATGCACTCGAATGAAAATCTGGGACTTATTATCCCGTTTTTTATCAAAAGAAGATAGCTTCCTACTCGCAATGGTACATCGCTGATGTACTTGTAACATCACGATATTATTCAAGTTATAACTAATATGCAGTCTGGATATTTCTTTCTTTTCTAATTGTTTACAGCATGGCATTAAAATAGCAAGCATAACGAGTGACAGTGTAGCGTCCATTTCTTTATGGAGGTTGGAAGTGATACTGAAATAGCTTTCGTAATAAATTTATGACTGTCAGCGTGAGAAACAATTTATCAGGGGATGATATACGTGCGATCACAGGAACTTTTTGAGTTAATCAGTTCATTATTCCGTCATCAATTGCGAAACTCTGAAGTTATCAGGAAGTCCCGAAATTTCTTAAGGTATTCTACATTCAAAGTCTTGACAATTTTGAAAACTATTATTGCCGTCACGATATTTCTTCTAAACACGATAAAAACTGCCAAATAATTAAGTAAAACCATACTTTGAAGTAACAAATGTGCACCATGCATATTTCTCCAATATTTATGATCCGATGTAAGGCAGTTTTGGGGCTAAATACGAGAACTGTACGAAACGAGTTATATGAATACCTCTCAGTCCCTCACAGTTCGCATCGTGCAAAAGGAATAGTAAATCTGTGCTGTCAAGTGACGCAAGGCCTGTTTCTGATTGATCACTGCGCACGATGATTAGAGTTCAGTTACATGACTGAAACATTCTGGAACAACTCATTCCATTAAACCCCACCACCAACCACCCCATCCCCCCGCTAGTGTCCCCTGACTTCTAAGGAATCTTCAATATAGTCGAGCCGACACATCAAGTAAACCAGATAGATGAAGGGCATGGCTATTATCGCAACCCCAGAACTCCTCTGTACCGTGATGGTGAAAGTTACCTTTCATAAACTTAATAACGTACGCAAGAAGAAAGCCAGCCGTTTTCTACGCATTTTACTGACAATAATTAACAATGTCCTGCAGCATATTGAAATGACTTGAAGCGCGAGGTTGTAAGTTGACAAAGGGCATCAGGAGGTCGGATAAATAATCAAATTTCCACAGATGCTACAAAGCCATCTCAAAAACATTTTTGTACTTTCTAGTCATCACTTTATTTTTATCGTCCCGATTTCATAAACACAATGGTATCTGTTTTTACATATTTGATCGGCTATGCTTTAAAAATGGTCCGTCGTTCTCAAATGTTTGACGCATCTTTTCAAATTGACATATGATACCTCAAGCTGAAGCATGGTAATAAGTAAAAGATCTTCATGGAATTACCTTAATTAGAACTTGCTATTTCAAGTTTAAGATGGCAAAGTTCTCAGAAACATCAGAGCATTGATCTTTTCTTCACGGTATATAAAGACTATTGCAAGTGATAGGCGCAGACCGTTCAATACTGGACCTCTTTTCAGGTAGGATGCGCTTTGAAAGTGTAAGAACTGAAGTAAAATGGCTGTGTTAAATCCGCACTTTACCATAGCACTGATCATTCACAGCTGTCTTCAGTGATACCGGTTGATTGGATTTGTTTCGAAGATTTGGCAACTTTCTCGCAGTGAAAAAGGTAAAAAAATGCTATATGTTATTCTCAAAGATTTAACATGTCCATACGAACATACGCTGCATTCCTGGTTCAATTTTGTTTAAAAGTGACCAGTTAAAAAAACAAAAACAAAAAACGAAAACAGTGCATATCTTGGTTATCATGAACACAAGAACAACAATTTAAGCCCACATCAGCGCTGAGGGATATAAACAGAATTCGCATAAGTAAACGTGCAACAGCTTTTAGAGAAGTAATTTTACTTTCCGAAAAACATAGTGTCTACAAAACTGTGACTCTTTGAACCTTGCCCTATTCCAAGGAATTCGTTTCCTTGCACGCGAATATGACAAGAAATGTAGATCCATACCTAAAGCTAGCCCTCTTGAAAAGCTAGCAGATTAAAAACAATGCTTTAACCACAGTGTCAGTAAGGGTGTTTTGCTAAAACGAACTTCAAAAATTCGGGAACCTAAGTTGACAACATGATTAGTTTAGGTTTCATGATGACATGTTTTCTCAAGTTCAAGAATTACAGAAATACATTTGATTTTGTCGTTCCACCGTCCATGGAGTGACTGTGATCTAACGCTGGTCCTGGTGTATACTTATCGTTATCTAGCCGCCGACCATAAAGACCTTGTTTCTCGCACTCATTATTCTTCTAAATTGACTGGTCTAAGACTTGTCTATAGGAGTATTGTTAATAGTTTGCACAAAAAAGTTTGCATCCAAACGATCTTTTATTGTAATAAATCAAGTTGTTCTGTCCAATTACAGCCTCTGAGAAGCCATGCACAGCCTTCTGTATGGAAAAGAGTGAATAGTCCATAGCGACATTGAACGGTTTTTTTGAGATAACGCACCCCTGTTGACTTGACGTGAAGATGGATTGCTTTAGAAGATACTCCACTGTTTTAAGATGTTCAATGCATTAGGAGACTCAATCATAACGAAAACTTTTAGAAAGAGTAATAATCTTAAAAAATCATTATAATCACTTGTCTAAATTCAAATTTCAACATAGTATTATTGTTCAATGAGTACTCGAAAGAAAATCTGGAATTTGTTACTACATTGTTCATCAAGAAGAATACTTTTTCTGCTTGCAATGTTAAAATGTTAAAATATATGTAACATTATGATATTACTAAATTTATAACTAATAGCCGTCGGATGTTTCATTGATTTATAATTTATTACAGCACTAAATTACAAAAGATCTGGTAAGCATGACCAGCGGCAGTACAACATCAATTCTTATTGTAATTTGTGTTTTATAATGTAGTCAGTGAAAACTATCGTTGCCTTGAAATGAGGGTCTTCTTTGGTCTCGATTTTTGACTGTTAAAGTAACAACTTTCCAGTTTTTCAGTTTCCTTTGATGATTACTACTGAGTATTATTCATTCCATAAGTAACGGGGCTATAGCTATATTTATTGATAATATTTATATAATTTCCAAATAAAAAACAAGTTTTGTTATTCTTTTTTCTGAACTTTGTCGAAATATAGTCTTGCGAACAAAACGCAATGTGTACATCGTGAGATGTTGTAGTTGACTCTTGAATACTAATCAAGACGAAAAATCAGTCGTAATCAATAACATTTTGCATTACAAACGTAAGAATTTGTCAATAAGTTGAACACGGGGCATTTCAAAATGACTTTTGGAATATAAAAGAAACTGCCTTTGATAAATAGATCGTAAAAGTGGAATATTCGTCAAAAGTTACAGCAAAGAGATACATCGAATTCACGTTCTGTACGACTATTGTCCCTTTCTGCAGAATGTGTATTGTGTATTGTACGTTATGCATTTTATTTGTATTCACAGTCCTAAACACTTTAAACATCAATTATTCGGAGACACAGTACTAACGCTGAGGGCGTACGCAGGAACTCAGAGAACGAAAAGTGCGTAAAAGACGGGGAAGAAAGTCGATCATAAGAATAAAGCTCCACGACCTGTAACTTTCGATGTATCTCTGAGTGTTTCGTCCTGTTTGTAAGACAACTTTCTTGTTCGTCCCAAAGCACTTTGTAAAAATGCTTTGTGTTCAAGAGGTCAACATGAAAACAAGCTGTATGTGTGCAAAGTCATGTATTGTTACGACAATCGAATTCTAGTCTGGACAAGAAATCACTCTTAACAAAGGACATTGTTTACCAAACAAGGTGTTATGTCGGCAAAGCTCATTTTCTCCTTTTCTTAAAGTATTATCGAAAGATACACCTTTTGTCCATCCATTGTTTTGTTCATGCACTTACAGTGCCTTCGCACAATGGCAACAACATTGAAACAAATGCAACAGAAGCGAAAACAACAACTTAAAATTGTATTTGCCGTTACACACAACTGAGTCCTTGTAATAGGAATCGTATAGCACAGGTCAAACACCTGATAGAATGAGGTTATTTACTGCTTTGAGAGATGTCACATGGAATGGCGCTGAACAAAGGCCCTGTTGTCTGCTTTGGTGGTACGCTACCCTTTCTCGATGTATAATTTTCTTTTCTGGCTCTAAACGCAAATCTTCAATTACTCGCTCTCTCATGAACAAAACGAGTGCTTGCCCAGTGGGACAAGTACTGTGATATTTATGACTCCGGGACCAGAGCCTAGAAATATACTTAAAATGGATAACGAGCTGATACCAGCGTACACAAACAATAACTTTGTTCTTTATTACGAAGGAATTGTGATGTCCTGAAATTCATATGATCAGAATGAAAAGGCAACCGGTTTTTTCTCAACCATTTACGTCACTACTTGTGGCTACAATGTCACCATACCAATGAATACAGTTGTAAAAAGATAATTGCGGGCGGCTATTGATTGAAGTGTAGTAAAATGCAGGCTTTCAGTTGTTGGCGGCGCCATTCTACACATATGCTGCGCCGTGATAGTATTCATGAAATGCCTTTCATATACATTACGCGTCTCCCCTCGCATATCAGATTGACCTACACCGCCGAAGAGAAAAGACGCCTTCTTCGGAACTGAACCAGAGTCAAACGGACTTAGTAAGTCGACTAAGTTTACATACACTGGTTTTTACAACGATTGGCGCTGCGAGCAGGTTTTTTCTCACAGATCCATGGTGCAATCGCTTGTCCATAACCATATAGCACTACCTGTTTACGGCTATCGTCGGTGTTAGCAACGTTAACTGGTCGGTTAAACCGGTCGGATTATCATCTAAGATTTGGCAACTTTCACATAGTGTAAAAGGTAAACATATTGCCATCTGTAATTTACAACGACAACATGTTTACTTACTGGTATACACCAGCTCGTTCCCGTTTTAAGTACTTTCTCAAAAGTCAAAGCGCGGCTTGGTGATCTTGAATGACAAGGTGTATATTCTGTATTGAATAGTAGTATTGTAGTAGCGACAGTACAGCTCAGAGAGAAAACACAAGACTGTTGAATGCATTACCACCCTGAGGCGAGTGATAGAACTATAACTATGTTAGGTAACATTGAGAAACGTTATGGGAAAAAAGTGCTTGCTCTCTGTACCTTTTGAGATAAATAATGGATAAATATATCACATTCGTGGATTTGTGCAGCTCACATTACTTCATGACAATTTTCTGCCTTCAAACAAGTACGGAACCGATTATATATAAAACACTGTGATTTACTTTCAGTGTAGATTTCTGAAACCTTCCTTTACATGTAGTATAGAGATAGACAACTATTACCGCCCAACTTCTCTGTCGTTTCTTTTCTTTTGACATCACTATATTTCTATTGTTTTATTTATGTATATGGTACTCAAAGTTTTAATTTTTAATTTATAACCCTTTTAATGTAGCACTCGCCTCGAAAGAGAAACACCTAAACTTCCTCACTGAAACTTTCAACCATCATTCTCTTACGAAATCAACAATACAAATCAGGAATCATCTTGAATTGCAATGTTTGGAATTAGAGAAATGATTTACCTAACATTTACCGATATTTCAAATTCCAAATGGCCTCCATCCCTGTGTCACAGGTTATTTGTAGAATTTAAAGAAAACCAGAGAAAATAGACAGCAACAAATTTCAAGAGTTACAGCTCAAGGGTCTTTAAGTTTTACACGCGTTGTTATAATAATCCTAGGTAGTAGGTGGATTTGGGGTAAGCCTATAAATTCAAGATTTACTATTCATGTTCTGCAGTTTAAGCCAGAAACAGATGCATTTTCACTCCAATTGACTTTTCCGATTCATATACACTGTTAAATAATAACACATGAGAGCGAGGGCAATATCACGATTTATTGCCTGCCCAAGGGATGGTGGTCATGATCGAAATACTGATGATGCCCGAGCCGTAGGCGAGGGCATCATCAGTATTTCGATCATGACCACCAGCCCGAGGGCAGGCAAAAATCGTGATATTGCCCAAGCTCTCATGTGTTATTATTTTTATTACACCGAACAAGCAGACATGCTAAGAAACAACTTCTTCGAGTACAGTTCGCCTTCTGAGTCCGGACTTTAGCGTAAAATGTTGTCAGTGCCGAGTCTAGGGTTGCTGCTAAAGTTTGCCGATCTCCTCGGTGGCGTATCCAAATTTGTTGCTAGCATAGTCGCTGAACACAGAAATTGCATTCCTTGTTGCCATTTTTGTTCGTTTGCTGTTTACCTGCATCAAAATATCGTCTAACTGTTCCGGTGACAGCTCTGCATGACGTTTCGCAGCCAACTGCAAAGTACAACAAGCGAACGACAATTTGTTTTGCGCAGAAAGGATGCGCAGTAAGTAAAATGACGTCATCCATGTAATATCAAATGCAGAGGGCATCATCAAGTTCGCAGAGGGCATCATCACATTCGCAGAGGGCATCATCACGTTCTTTTACATGTCACGTGAGTCGTGTTTAACCAATGGCAGTGCACGCTGAATGAGTGAGGTGTAATAACACTGATAAATCATCATCAGGGCTTCAACGGTGCCTTCTATACACATGGGCTGCGTTCGATTATGATCCTCGGGGAGCCCTAAGTGACGTCATGATGTTATGGTGGGGCTCCTCGGGGAAGGGGGAAATCGAACGTTTACGGGGGGAACAAAATGTCAGACGACAACAACAATTCCAAAGATTTCACCACAGAATAGCTATATTTTTGCTTGTTCATTTTCAACAACTCCACCATGTCACGTCAATTGTTTTGATTAACTGTACCAACCAATACATACGACTTTTCTCCATGAGCACTAGTGTTGTCTGTTTGTCGTCCGCCATATTTGTTATGCAGTGCCCCGCACTTCCCCGACTCGACGAGCAGGGGCGGTGAAATCCACCCCGAGGTACCCCGACAATGACGTCACACGATAATCGAACAGAAACTGGGTCGCCCCGGGCCGCCCTAGGGTGCCTCGAGGAAGATATCAAACGCACCCATGAAGTAGTACCCTGCGATGTGAGTGTTGACACATTCTACATATAGCAGGACTGGAAAGAAATAATGGGGAGGGAGGGCCAGGGTCTTTACAAAAGTGTCCCTTCAAAAGCGTTTGCTCTTGAAGGGACACTCTGTGACCCTCCCAAAATTTACATGAGAAACAAACAGTGACCGTCTACCTATTTGTCACAATCCACCTCAATAATATTGAGACCTTTTCTCTTGCGGCAATCGTGGATTTAAAACTGGCCTCATTCGCATCAAAATCAACAATTAAATTTCTCTACAATTACTTTGTAGACAATAAAGCCAGGTTCCTCTGTGCCAAATTTCAAGGTCACGGGCCCTGTCAGGAGAAGA
Source organism: Ptychodera flava (assembly GCF_041260155.1). NCBI lineage: Eukaryota > Metazoa > Hemichordata > Enteropneusta > Ptychoderidae > Ptychodera > Ptychodera flava. Next base: position 4,372,079 of record NC_091938.1, read on the forward strand.
TTTTTAAAGTATTATTTTTTCCAATTATCTATGACCTTTGACCTACCCTACACCTCTACAGCTAAGCTATGGCTTTATCTTATCCTATCTAAGAATCCTAGAGGGCTAGTGTCTATTGAAGAATGAATGGTATGGAACCAAATTGCACACCCAAATTTTGGGGATGTCCCTGACCTTCGACCCTTACATCATCTGGTATATCATTAATTATGTACATCTCTAATTGTAGGTTAGCCAATAGAGCCACAAGTCTGATTTTGGCGGAGAGGGATAAGTTTAGGAGAAAAGGGATTTTTTGATAAAATATCACAAGAGTGACCATTGACCTCGATTTTACTTATGGGCCTATAAATGAGTAACCAGTCTCAGTTGTCCATGAAAATTGGGGTGGGGTCACTTTTTCCCTTGAAAGAACTCTTGCAGGGTCATTACTCTGTGTATTTATTGCACCGCATCATTTTGAAAAATACCGGCCCTCCCTCCCTGTAATTTCTATCCAGTCCCTTAGTGTAATAACATCGGGCCCCTACGTGAAGAACTTGTAAACACTCATATCGCAGGCCACCTCGTCATGCATATAGAAGACGCCGTTGAAGTCCTAATGTTGATTTATCACTGTACATGGATCGAAAATTAATCTGAGTGAAAATGCCTCCATTTCTATTAAACTGCGGAATGTGAACCGTGAATCTTGAACCGTGAACCTTGAATCGTGAATCTTGAATCGTGAATCTTGATTTAGGCTTACCCTTGGATTTGTATTGTCTACAGAGTTCCCGAGAGCAAAGTTGTGTCTTACCTTCCCTTCTCTCTGTGTATACCAATCTAGCAATTCCAGGCGCCTGAGCAATATCACAATGGCATTTTTGAGCACTTCTATATACAAATTCATTGAATTAGCTTCTACTGTACTGCACTACTCATCGTTAGAATTGGGCTGATGTGCAACACCTCGGAAGCTGTTATCCAATTGCTTGGCAGAATTTACCGTTATTATTGAATTATACACAATAAAACCCTAAGATGCTGTGAAAAGTGACAATTGACCAATCAGACATAACCTTCCGAGCCAACTGCACTTTCAGCAATTAGAATTAAGTGACTGTGATCTAATACTCTACCTCTTGTAATTTTATCATTTTCAGAGACGAAACTGTACTGGTATCCCCCAACTATGAGGACGCTGGTTGTTTTACTCATCACTCTCCTGATTGCGTTCGAGTTTGTTGTAGACAATACGGATGCACATAATTGGGGCCCTGAAGATGACAACGAGCGCAGCGGAATACATCTCGACAAAGTAAGGGTTTTCTATATCATCGTGCCAATGAAATCCATGCACGCAAATCATCAGGCGGAATTTTCCCTCTTTCTTGCAAAATTCAGTCGTTAAATGATTGACACACATGCATAACAAGAAAGTCGTGGTGAGACATCGGCATGTTTTATCAGCTTTAGTCTGCCCTGTGAACTTCTTCATAAATTAACTTAGAAAATAAACCCCATAGTGCTATTCCAGTGTATATGAAAAATGGCGGAGTAGCGTTTTTCCCCGGGCTACTTTTACACACAGGGAAAATCCTTGACACTTGTAGATTGACCCTTCAATAATCAAACTTGATATCTCTACAAAATCATGAACGACTCTACTAAATACGAATTATCTCAGCTTGAAATCACTTTTTTCATTTTAGTGAAAACTGGAAACGTTTCGAGCGCTCCCAATCCTCAATTATTGAACCTTTGGTCTTTAAACGATTTCATTTAATAAGCCAAACTGTTTTGTAAATTCCAGGCCGGCGACCAGGACTTTCCACCCGGTTTTCCAGGATGGAAAAAACTAGATAGTCCATAGCGACAGTGAACAGCGTTTTCAACGATACACAACCCTGTCGAAAGACCTGAAGATGGATTGTTTCAGAATATACTCGACTATGAGAGTCTTGCCAATGGCTTACATTACATTTTGCATTTGCACCAACGATTTAATATAATGTTCACTAATGATTTAAGACAAGAAATTGATCTTTTTAGGCTGAGTGCAAGCTGTCCTAAGGATCTTCCAAAGTTTTCTCAGAATTTTTTAAAAAACTTCTACAACAATTTTTATGCCAGGAAAAACTTTCAGAATGGTATATTTTAACCCTGATTGGTTCTTTAAAATTGTGCTCCAAAAAAACTAAGCAAGATATAAAAAATCTCAGACATGCTTTCAAAGAGCGTTATAACAGCTTGATACCAGTAAGTTTGAGTCAGATATTTTGAAATATTGACACAAAACATAGGGAAAACCGATTTTTGAAAGGTTACGTAAATTACCTGTCACGTGACAGCCAAAATGTTCCCTTATATCTAGGCTTTTAGAAAATGTTTAATTTACGGGGATTCTGAGCTTATTAACCATCAGAGAATTGTTAGATTTAAAAGGTCAATTTCTCGTCTCGGAACTTTAAGATAGTGTTCACTAATGATTTAAGAGTATCAAGCGAAAAAGAGCAAAGACAGGAAAAAAATTTTATGAATCATCACTACTAAAATGTTAGTCTGAGCCACAAAGTCAATGTTCAACATGTGTATTCTACTTTATTCACTCGAAAGAAACTCTGGGACTTGTTATCGTTTTGTTTATCAAAAGAAGATGGCTCCCTACTTGCAATGGTACAATGCTGATATCCATGTAATTGTGATATTATTCAATTTATATCTAACATACCGTCTTGATATTTCTTTTATTTCTAATTGTTTACAGCATGGCATTAAAATAGCAAGCATAACGAGTGACAGTGTAGCGTCCATTTCTTTATGGAGGTTGGAAGTGATACTGAAATAGCTTTCGTAATAAATTTATGACTGTCAGCGTGAGAAACAATTTATCAGGGGATGATATACGTGCGATCACAGGAACTTTTTGAGTTAATCAGTTCATTATTCCGTCATCAATTGCGAAACTCTGAAGTTATCAGGAAGTCCCGAAATTTCTTAAGGTATTCTACATTCAAAGTCTTGACAATTTTGAAAACTATTATTGCCGGCACGATGTCTCTTCTAAACACGATAAAAACTGCCAATGATTAAGTAAAACAATATTTTGAAGTAACAAAAACAATATTTTGAAGTAACAAATGTGCACCATGCATATTCTCCCAATATTTATGGTCCGATGTAAGGCAAGTTTTAGGGCTAAATACGAGAACTGTACGAAACGAGTAGTATTAATACCTCTCAGTCCCTCACAGTTCGCATCGTGCAAAAGGAATAGTAAATCTGTGCTGTCAAGTGACGCAAGGCCTGTTTCTGATTGATCACTGCGCACGATGATTAGAGTTCAGTTACATGACTGAAACATTCTGGAACAACTCATTCCATTAAACCCCACCACCAACCACCCCATCCCCCCGCTAGTGTCCCCTGACTTCTAAGGAATCTTCAATATAGTCGAGCCGACACATCAAGTAAACCAGATAGATGAAGGGCATGGCTATTATCGCAACCCCAGAACTCCTCTGTACCGTGATGGTGAAAGTTACCTTTCATAAACTTAATAACGTACGCAAGAAGAAAGCCAGCCGTTTTCTACGCATTTTACTGACAATAATTAACAATGTCCTGCAGCATATTGAAATGACTTGAAGCGCGAGGTTGTAAGTTGACAAAGGGCATCAGGAGGTCGGATAAATAATCAAATTTCCACAGATGCTACAAAGCCATCTCAAAAACATTTTTGTACTTTCTAGTCATGACTTTATTTGTATTGTCCCGATTTCATAAACACAATGGAGTCTGTTTTTACATATTTGATCGGCTATGGTTTAAAAATGGTCCATCGTTCTCAAATGTTTGACGCATCTTTTCAAATTGACATATGATACCTCAAGCCGAAGCATGGTAATAAGTAAAAGATCTTCATGGAATTACCTTAATTAGAACTTGCTATTTCAAGTTTTAGATGTAAAGGTTCTCAGAAACATCAGAGCATTGATCTTTGTTTCACGGTATAAAGACTACTTGCAAGTGATAGGCGCAGACCGTTCAATACTGGACCTCTTTTCAGGTAGTATGCGCTTTTAAAGTGTAAGAACTTTCGCTCAAACTTTCCTCAATGAAAGTTTCATCCATTCTATTACCAAATCAAGAATAAAAATTAGGAGTCAACGTACAAATTCTGATCCCATATAAAATAAGTTGCCTAACTTGTACCGTTATTTGATATTCAAAATGGCCGCCACCCCTTTGTTAAGTCTGTGAGGAAAATAGTTTATCGTCAAACTAAGACGGTGAATATTGTAAAAATATAATAATCCGAGTATATATCCCCAAGACACATTCTACCCTAATAAGGAATAGTTCTGTAGTGGTTTAGCAGAGAATGCATCGGTTTGAATGCATGGGAGACTTTAGAGCCGATTTTTCTTTGCGCAACAAAAATCAAACATCTTGCATGTGACGAAGATTTAGGACTTCCAAGCCGTCATCATGTTTTTATGAGTGATCTACAAATGTCTTGTAAGAAATGTATGCCCTCATAATATATACCTTCAGTGTTCTGTTTGATTTTTATTTATCCTCGGAAACGTTTATTTTTGAAAACACTTCAGACTTTATTGTATGTAAGAGGTTATTAGGCTTCTTCGGTAGACATCGCCATGGCACGGAATTCCAGGTTTATTGGTTGTCGTTCCGGATACGAGTGCTGTCGTATTTTTGAACGAAACATAGTACATGTGTAGCAGAAAAGTTGACTGCGCACAGGCAGAACGTTTCACCGATAAAATCCCACAGACAATTATGTTGTCCTTATGCTGATTGTTCCATTACCTGCAAGGGGCTTTGAACTGTAAGCCGTGGTTATTTCAAAGCAGTTTTTGTTCCCGTTAAAATCACAATTGTCATATTTAGATAGAACCAATTCATCTTTGAGTCAACCATTTACATTGCAACCTTTGGCCGGATAGTTGAACAATACACCTATACCAGTGAACGCAATTGTCAATACAATTGGGGGCAGTCACTGATTGAAGAAAACTATTCATTGGCGCATGGTTCAATATGTGACCCAAATACTTCATCAACGTCAAAGAAAATCCGCACTCCACCATACCACTGCTCATTCACAGCTGTCTTCAGTGATACCGGTTGATTGGATTTGTTTCGAAGATTTGGCAACTTTCTCGCAGTGAAAAAGGTAAAAAAATGCTATATGTTATTCTCAAAGATTTAACATGTCCATACGAACATACGCTGCATTCCTGGTTCAATTTTGTTTAAAAGTGACCAGTTAAAAAAACAAAAACAAAAAACGAAAACAGTGCATATCTTGGTTATCATGAACACAAGAACAACAATTTAAGCCCACATCAGCGCTGAGGGATATAAACAGAATTCGCATAAGTAAACGTGCAACAGCTTTTAGAGAAGTAATTTTACTTTCCGAAAAACATAGTGTCTACAAAACTGTGACTCTTTGAACCTTGCCCTATTCCAAGGAATTCGTTTCCTTGCACGCGAATATGACAAGAAATGTAGATCCATACCTAAAGCTAGCCCTCTTGAAAAGCTTGCAGATTAAGGTAAAACGCGTCTCGGGGACAGATATTCAGACGATCAAACTTTTACAATTCTTTTCTGATATACCACTTGTGTGGGTTCATTTTAAACCTCTTAGTGTAAGAAAATTTTTCACCGGCTTAATTTTTCGAAATTCGAAAATTGTATTTTTCTCCTTAGAGTTAACACAGGGATGGCGGCCATTTTGAATTTCAGATATCGGTAAATTTTGGGTGATTTTTTTCTCTAGTACCAAAATTTGCACGGTGACCCCCGATTTTTTTTCTTGATTTTGAAAGAGAATGGCAGGAAGATCCTTTAAGGAAAGTTTGGGCAAAAGTTTAAGTCTTTGACTTTCGAGGTGCATACTACCTTAAAAACAATGCTTTAACCACTGTGTCAGTAAGGGTGTTTTGTTAAAACGAACTTCAAAAAATTCGGGAGCCTAAGTTGAGAATATGATTAGTTTAGGTTTCATGACGGTTTAGGTTTCATGTTTTCACAAGTTCACGAACTACAGAAATACATTTTGATTTTGTCCTTCCCCCGTCCATGGAGTGACTGTGATCTAACGCTGGTCCTGGTGTATATTTATCGTTATTCAGAGACGTCACAGTTCTGGCATCCCGCCAACCATGAAGACCTTGTTTCTCACACTCATTATTCTTCTGATCGCGTCCGAGTTTGTTGGACGCAGTGCGTGTGCTTGGTGGGGAGGAAGCAGTGGAGGCGACGACGAAGGCGACCACGGCGGCGGCCACGGCCACGGTGGAGGCGGTGGTGGTGTTGGAATTCATCTCAATAGAGTAGGGATTTCCTATACCATTGTGTCGATGACATCCATGCACGCTAATCATCATAGTAACAGACTACTGAAAATAGAAAAACAGTCGGAATTATTCCTCTTCCTTTGCAGAATTTTAATCGTTAGATGATTGACTTACAAATATAACAAAACCAGTCATGTTGCTGAGAATGGGGTTTGATTTGTGTTAGACTTTGCCTCCCTGTGAACGTTTGCGTCAAAATAACTTACTAAATAACCCCCATAATGCTATACCAGGGGACATGAAACGGGGAAAGAGGTGCTATGCATGAATTACTTTAAGTTACACCAGGAAAAATGTGTTACGCTATGCTCTGGTCTAAGGACCAGTCGTTGTCAAACTTGATATCTTTACTATATCTGACTCAAATACGAATTGTCAGCGATTTAGGTTATGTTAAACGTTTAGAAATCTTACCATCTTTAATTGTTCTTGCCTTTAGACGACATTATTTTAGGAAACCAAGTTTTTCTTTTTTCAAGCTCCTTATGAGACTACCTCTTAGAGGGAAAAGAGAAGGTAGTCAATAACGACAATGGACAGCGTTTCCAACGGTTACACAACCCTGTCAACCGGACATGAAGAAGGATTGTTTTTAGACGATACTTTTCTATAGGAGTATTGTTAATAGTTTGCACAAAAAAGTTTGCATCCGGACGATCTTTATTATTATAAATCGAGTTGTTCTGTCTAATTACAGCCTCTGAGAAGCCGTGCACAGTCTCCTGTATGGAAAAGAGTGAATGGTCCATAGCGACATTGAAAAGTTTTTCAGTGATAACGCACCGCTATCGACTTGACGTGAAGATGGATTGCTTTAGAAGATACTCAACTGTTTTAAGATGTTAAATGTATTAGGAGAATCGGGCAAAACGAAAACTTTTGGACAGAGTAGCAATATCTTACTAATCATTATAATCACTTGTCTAAATTCAAATTTCAACATAGTATTATTGTACAATGAGTACTCGAAAGAAAATCTGGAATTTGTTACCACATTGTTCATCAAGAAGAATACTTTTTTCTTCCTGCAATGTTAACATGTTAAAATATATGTAACATTATGATATTACTAAATTTATAACTAATAGCCATCGAATGTTTCATTGATTTATAATTTTTTACAGCACCAAATTACTAAAGGTCTGGTAAGCATGACGAGCGACAGTACAGCATCAATTTCTTATTGTAAGTTGATGTTTTATAATGTAGTCAGTGAAAACTATACCGTTGCCTTGAAATAAGGGTCTTCTTTGGTCTCTATTTTTGACCGTTAAGGATGTACGATCGAAAAAGTAAAAGTAATGTCAATTTTTCAAATGGGGATTTTTGAATACCTACATATGTGAATAGTCCAAAACTGGGAAAAAAACATGGGGTCACCGCGCTTGTCTTTTTACAAAATGACATTAAAAATTCACGGTTTTTCACAAAATCACTGAAAATCAATAAAACAGGTCATCATTTTCATATTTATATCATGATTGCATTTTTCACGTTTACACTGTAAAAGAATAAAGAAATTATACACTGAGCTACTTTGAAGATTTTACTTACATTAAAATTGAGTAAAAAAGTCATCATATTTATTTTTTAACCAAATTGCAACAAATATGCCCCAAATTTTAGGAATGGGAGAGATAATTTATTCATTATTGATAGTTTCTACTAATGTCAATTTTCTCAAACTTTGCCAAATAATAGCTCTTTTTGTGATTTTTCAAAACCACATTTTGTTTATAGGTCACCGAGCTCGATTTTTCACAATTTTGCAAAATCTAACTAGGATTTACAGGTTCTGGCGATAAACCATGCTCTCCCGAGTTCGTCGCGCGAGGGCGCTCTTCAAATGCTGCTGACCTGCAGTGGCTACCTGCATGGCCTTGTCATGGTCATGATTCAAGCCTACCTGTAAACTTTAATGAGAGGGAAATGACAGAACAAAGCAAAGACTGTTAGGTTCTTCTACTTTTCAGAGTCTATATATTAATACAGCATACAAAAAATCACGTAATATTTATTGCCGTGACGTTTATCGGTGGGGATTAGGTTGACTTCGCTGCAGGCTAAGTAGGCTAAGTTGTCACACACTACGTGGAGCCAGGAGCCGAGGCCGTGAACTTGGCGTTTCTCCAATACACGATGACAATCGTAAAGGCAAGCCCACAACTGACACAAGTGTAAAGATTTTCTGCTAGTCCACTCAAATCTACAATGCGACGGCCATTCTTCCATTCTCCGGTAGGTCTACTAGCGACACTATCATTGGAATTATAACCACGACGTGTTCTTGTAGGCCTATAGCGAATCAGACATCACACTTCTGACTTACGCTGTACAGGCTACGGTCATGTTGCATTTTTTTATCTCTTTGCTGAATTCTCGTACCTTCCAGCGTGTTTTGAGGGCACGCTGAACATTTTCTCGACGCGATTTTCCTTTACCTGCAGACAACATTTTGTACAACGCAAAAACGTTCGGAACGTCACTATGCGCGCGTGGTTACTATGGATACATTTCTGCGCGGAAATCGGCGCAGTACGCTTATATTTTTCCGATCGTACATCCTTAAAGTAACAACTCTCCAGTTTCCTCTGATGATAACTACTGCGATTTATTCATTCGATAAGTAATGGTGCTATAGCTGTAACTATTGATAATATGTATATAATTTCCAAACAGAAAACAAGTTTTCTTATTCTTTTTCCTGAACTTTGTCGAAATATAGTCTTGCAAACAAAACGCAATGTGTACATCATGAGATGTTGTAGTTGACTCTTGAATACTAATCGAGACGAAAACTCAGTTGTTATCAATAACATTTTGCATTACAAACGTAAGAATTTGTCAATAAGTTGAACACAGGGCAATTCGAAATGACGTTTGGAATAGAAAAGAAACTGCCTTTGATAAATAGATCGCAATAGTGGAAAATTCGTCAAAAGTTACAGCAAAGAGATACATCGAATTCAAGTTCTGTACGACTATTGTTCCTTTCTGCAGAATGTGTATTGTGTATTGTACGTTATGCATTTTATTTGTATTCACAGTCCTAAACACCTTAAACATCAATTATTCGGAGACACAGTGCTAACGCTGAGGGCGTACGCAGGAACTCAGGGAACGAAAAGTGCGTAAAAGACGGGGGACAAACTCGATCATAAGAATAAAGCTCCACGACCTGTAACTTTTGATGTATCTCTGATACGCTACCCTTTCTCGATGTGTAATTTTCTTTTCTGTCTCTATACGCAAATCTTCAATTACTCGCTCTCTCATGAACAAAACGAGTGCTAGCGCAGATAGGACAAGTAAGCTTACTGTGATATTTATGACTCCGGGATCAGAGCCTAGAAATATACTTAAAATGGATAGCGAGCTGATACCAGCGTACACAAACAGTAACTGTGTTCTTTATTACAAAGGAATTGTGATGTCCTGAAATTCATATGATCAGGGTGTAAAGGCAACCGGTTTTTCTTTTTCTCAACATTTACGTCTCCACCCCAGGGCACAATGTCACTATACCAATGAATGCCGTTGTCATACGTAATTCAGGGCAGCTATTGTTCGAAGAAGCATTTTCCCACAGCTCCATGGTGCAATCGCTTGTCCATAACCATATAGCACTACCTGTTCCCGGCTGTCTTCGGTGTTACCAACTGGTCGGATTATCATCGAAGATTTGGCAACTTTCACGTAGTGTAAAAGGTAAACATACTGTCATCTGTAGTTTACAACGGCTTAACGTGTTTACTTACGGCTTGGTGATCTTGAATCACAAGGAATATATTCTGTATTGAATAGTAGTATTGTAGTAGCGATAGGATAGCTCAGAGAGAAAATACAAGACTGCTGAATACATTACCACATGAGGCGAGTGACATAACTATAACTATGTTAGGTAACACTGAGAAACGTTACGGGAAAAAAGTCCTCCCTCTCTGTACCTTTTGAGATAAATAATGGATAAATATATCACATTCGTGGACTTTGTACACCTCACATTACTTCATGACAATTTTTAGCCTTCAAACAAGTATGGAACCGATTATATATAAAACATTGTGATTTACTTTCAGTGTAGATTTCTGAAACCTTCCTTTACATGTAGTGTAGAGATAGATAACTATTACCACCCATCTTCTCTGTCGTTTCTGTTCTTTTCACTATATTTTTATTGTTGTATTTATGTATGTGATACTCTAAGTTTTAATTTTATAACCCTTTTAATATAGCACTCGCCTCGAAAGTGAAATACCGAAACTTCCTAACTGAAACTTTCAACCATCATTCTCTTACCAAATCAACAATAAAAATCGGGAATCATCTTGAATTGCAAAGTTTGGAATTAGAGAAATGATTTACCTAACATTTACCGATATTTCAAATTCAAAACGGCCTCCATCTCTGTGTCGAAGGTTATCTGAATTTGGGGAGTGTTTGATTTTTAAAATACAAAGATCGCGAGAATGTATCCTATTCTAAAAGCTTCAAAATACACCCCCTCAAGTGGATCAGAAAAAAATGGTAAAATTTGAAGAATCGGAATATCTGTCCCCAAGGCGCTTCCCTCCTTGATTCTCCGAAAAATGTTATAACTTGGTCGTTGGCTAAGCAATTAAGATGCAGATTTATATATTTATGAAAGGTACGTCCAACAATTCTTCACTTGTCCTTATGTCAAGAAACACATTATTTTGACAATTTTTCTTGAAATCTTAATGATAGTTAACACGCACTTTTATGAATGAGGCTGAGTGCCGTAACTTTTAATATGTTTACTGTTACACTATTAGAAAAGGACGTCGTTTACTTGCAAGTGAATATTCCAAGAAAATATTGATTCAGGGCCTACACCACGGATTCTGAAAAGTCAGGGCATTGCAGACAATGTTTTTGACTACTCTGTTCAGCGAGGATATTTTGAATATATTAATATTTAGATATTTTGATTTTGTCTAACCACCGACCATGGAGTATCTGTGATCTAACACTTTCCCTTGTGTATACTTATCGTTATCCAGAGACGCAATAGTTCTGCATGGCATCAAGCCAACCATGAAGACTTTGGTTGTCACACTCTCTATTCTTCTGATTGCGTCTGAGTTCGTTGTGTGCGACGCGGACTCTTCGTTGAGAGACTGCGCTGGCAACAATGGCCGTACCGGTCCTAACGACGGCTATTGCCGGAATGGAATACATCTCAACGGAGTACGTATTTTCTCTATCATTGTTTCAATGATATCTATGGACGCAAATCATCTTATAAGGTAGAATGTGCCTCGAGGGCGGATATTTGGACTACCAAACTTTTCCTATTCTTTTCTGATCTAAAACTTGTGGGGATTCATTTAAAACTCTTTGTTTATTTTACCGTCATACTTTTCCGAAATCGAAACAATATTTTTTATCCATAGAGTTAAGAGAATATTGAAAATTCAACAACAGTCGGAATTATTCCACTGCCTTTGTAGAATTTTAAGTCATACTCCAAAATTGGACAAAGAACAAAACTGAACACTTTCAAAAGGACAACAAAGTATCCAGCTTGTACAATAAACAAACTGACAAATAAACGGGGAAGAGGTTTTTTACATGGGCCACTTTCAGTTACACAAACAAATATTTGTCACAATAGTCTAAGGACTCGTCCTTGTCAAATCTCTCCGTGAAATCTCTTCTATATCTGAAGAATTGTCAGAGATTTAGGTTTTGTGAATGCTTAAACGTTTAAAGTTCTCACAAACTTTAATTGTTGAACTCTTTCCTTTAGACATTATTTCAGGAACCAGAATTGGTTTTGTTTTTCAAATTCAAGCCTTTTATGAGACTGCCTCAAAGAGGGAAAAAAGAAGGCAGTACATAACGTCATGGACAGTGTTTTCAATGGTTATACAACCCTGTCGACCGGACCGGATGGATTGTTTCAGAATATACTCGTGTATGGGAGTGTTGTCGATGGCTTACACAGAAAAAGTTTACTTTTAGATGATCTTTTATTAAATAGAGTTGTTCTTTTAAATTACAGCCCTTGAAGAGAGATGTACGACCTCCTTTATGGAAAAGATTAATAAAGAGTCCATAGCGATTAACAGTTTTTTTCCAACACGCACCTATAGCTACTGACTGGACATGACGATGAATTGTTTTAGAAGCTACTCCACTGTTTTAAGATGTTTAATGTTTTAGGGCAATCAAGCGTAAGGAAAAGGACATTGTAACAATCTTACAAATCATTATAATCAATTGTATAAATCTGCGCCGCAATTCAGATTTCAACACGTGTATTCTCACATGCGAAAGCAAATCTGGGACTTGTTACCCCGTTGTTCATCAAGGAAGATACTTTTTTCGTGCTTGTGAGTTTAATGATGATATAAGCTTATATGTGCCATCATGATAATATTCAATTCATAACTAATATGCCGTAAAATTTCATTGATTAATGCTGATATATATATGCCATTATGATATTATTTAATTTATTACTAATATGCCGTGAAATTTCATTGATGGTATAATGCTGATGTACATGTGCCCTTATGATATTATTAAATTTATAACTAATATGCTGTAAACTTTCATTGATTAATGCTGATATATATGTACCATTATGATATTATTCAATTTATAACTAATATGCCGTAAAATTTCATTGATTAATGCTGATATATATGTGCCATTATGATATTATTCAATTTATAACTAATGTGCCGTAAAATTTCATTGATTAATGCTGATATATATGTACCATTATGATATTATTCAATTTATAACTAATATGCCGTAAAATTTCATTGATTAATGCTGATATATATATGCCATTATGATATTATTCAATTTATAACTAATATCCCGTAAAATTTCATTGATAAATGCTGATATATATATATGCCATTATGATATTATTCAATTTATAACTAATATACCGTAAAATTTCATTGATTAATGCTGATGTATATGTACCATTATGATATTATTCAATTTATAACTAATATGCCGTGAAATTTTATTGATTAATGCTGATGTATATGTGCCATTATGATATTATTTAATTTATTACTAATATGCCGTGAAATTTCATTGTTAATGCTGATATATATATGCCATTATGATATTATTCAATTTATAACTAATATACCATAAAATTTCATTGATTAATGCTGATGTATATGTACCATTATGATATTAGTGAATTTATAACTAATATGCCGTGAAATTTCATTGATTAATGCTGATATATATATGCTTTAATGATATTATTCAATTTATAACTAATATACCGTAAAATTTCATTGATTAATGCTGATGTATATGTACCATTATGATATTATTCAATTTATACTAATATGCCGTGAAATTTCATTGATTAATGCTGATATATATATGCCATTATGATATTATTCAATTTATAACTAATGTGCCGTAAAATTTCATTGATTAATGCTGATATATATATGCCATTATGATATTATTCAATTTATAACTAATGTGCCGTAAAATTTCATTGATTAATGCTGATATATATGTGCCATTATGATATTATTCAATTTATAACTAATATGCCGTAAAATTTCATTGATTATGCTGATATATTATGCCATTATGATATTATTCAATTTATAACTAATATACCGTGAAATTTCATTGATTAATGCTGATGTATATGTGCCATTATGATATTATTTAATTATTACTAATATGCCGTGAAAGTTCATTGCTTAATGCTGATATATATATGCCATTATGATATTATTCAATTTATAACTAATATGCCGTGAAATTTCATTGATTAATGCTGATGTATATGTACCATTATGATATTATTCAATTTATAACTAATATGCCGTGAAATTTCATTGATTAATGCTGATATATATATGCTTTTATAATATTATTCAATTTATACCTAATATACCGTAAAATTTCATTGATTAATGCTGATGTATATGTACCATTATGATATTATTCAATTTATAACTAATATGCCGTGAAATTTCATTGATTAATACTGATATATATATGCCATTATGATATTATTCAATTTATAACTAATATGCCGTAAAATTTCATTGATTAATGCTGATATATATGTACCATTATGATATTATGCAATTTACAACTTACATGCCGTAAAGTGTTTCATTGATTTATATTTGTTTATCGCATAAAATTAAAAAGTAAGCATAACGAGTGACAGACTGGCTAAGCGTCAATTTCTTTAGGTAAATTGTGTTCTGTAGTGAAGTCACTGAAAACTGAAAACTGCTCTTTGTCTTGAAATGGGGGTCTTATCTGCTTTTGATTTATATTATTTATATAATTTCAGCTCAGAAAAGTCTTCCCATTCTTCATAAAGTCTTGCAATTAAAAGCAGTGTGTACATTTTGAAATGCTGTAGTTGACACTTGAATACTGATACAGACGAAAAATCAGTAGTGATCCATAACATTTGACATTACAAATTTCTTAATTTTTTGACAAGTTAAATACGAGGCATTTCGACAAGACTTTCGGATAAGAAACGAAACTGCATGTGACATATAGATCGAAACAGTGACAAATTCGTCAAAAATTACAGCAAAGTTATATGTCGAATTCACTATCCTCTACGACTATTGTTCCTTTCAGCAGAGTTTGTCCCGTGTTTAGGAAGTTATAAATGTTATTTGCACTCAGAGTCCTAAACATCAAAAATATGAAGAGACAGGCTAACACAGGACTGGGAAGGAACTCAGTCATAAGAATAAAGCTCCATGAACTGTAACTTTTGATGTGTTTCTGAGTATTTTGTCCTGCCCGTAAGATATACTTTCTTGATCGTCTCAAAGCTATATGTCAAATTGTTCAACAGGTCAACACAGGTTGTATGAGTGCGATGTCCAGTACTATTATGACAATGAAATTCTAGTCCGGACAGGAAATCACATTTCATCAAGGACACTGTTTACTATACAAGGTGTTGTGCTACTTGGCAAAACTCATTCTTTGAATTTCTGGAACAAAGCAATCAAAATATTATCTGAAGATACGCTACTGCACGTACAACAGCAAAAGCACTGAAACATGTGGAACAAAAACGAAAACAACAACTTAAAATTGTATTGGCCATGGCACAGGACTGAGCTCTCTGTAGTATGAATCGGTTATCACAGGTCAAACATTTGCTAGAACGAGGCTATTTATCATTGTGATAGATAAAAGCCACATAGTATTGAAGAGGGCACTGAACCATGGACAGTAGAGAGACAGTTTCTCTGCTCTATAAGACTGAACTATGACCCTTTGACCTACTTTGGTAATACCCTGCCGGCTTTCAATGTCATATTGTTATATTCTCTCTGGACGCCATTCTTTCATTACTTGGTCTCACATAAACAAACTGGGTGTTTGCGTAGATGGGACAAGTACTGTGATATTTATGACTCCGGGATCAGGGCCTAGAAAGATAGTTGAAATAAATAACGAGGTGATACCAGAATGGACAAACAATAACTTTGTTCTTTATTAAGAAGGAATTGTGATGTACTGAACATCATATGATCATCTTCAAAGGGAAAGCAGTTTATCTTTCTCTCAATCATTTACGTTTCCAACCGGTCGCACAATGTCCCCATACCAATGAATGCAGTTGTCAATACGTAATTGAGGGCGGCTATTGATTGAAGAAAGATTTTTCTCACGGCTCCTTGGGTGACTGTCTATCCATACTCATTTGGCACTACTGATCACGGCTGTCTTCAGTGTACCAGCTGGTCGGATTTGTATCGAAGATATTCAACTTCTCGCAGTTGAAAAGGTAAAAATATTGCTTTCTGTATTTTACAAACAACATGTTTACGAACAGGTGTACCAGCCCATTCTTCGAGAAAGCGCGGCCTGGTGATCTTGAATGACAACGTTAACATTCTACATTGATTACAGAATTCACACTATTAGCAGTGGCTCAGAGAAATGATTGACTTCGCGAAAAAAACAAAACTGTGGTTCCTCTACTATTCAGTTATCTGTACTACTGTAGCGGCGATAGGATAGCTCAAAGAAGAAATGCAAGACTGTTGAATATATTACCTTCTGAGATACACAAATATATCACATCGGTTGACTTTGTGCAGCTCACATTGCTGTATTGGAATTTCAGCCTTTACACAAGTATAGAACCGATTATATATAAGCATTGTGATTTACTTTCAGATTACTGATTTCGAAAACATTCCTTCACAAGTAGTACAAAGATACTATGATACAGCATTATGGAAAGTCATTAAGCATTTGTACTTCACCCAGTTCCTAATTTGCATATTTAATAAACTTTCCTAATAAGAGATATATACCGAGATTGACTTAATCAAAGTTGGCGAAACATGCCATGTACATTCATGATACTAGGTTAAAACAATAGTGAAAGTCATTTAGCATTTTCACTTCAGCAATCACTAATTTGAATATTGAACGAACTTTCCCAATTAGGGTGTGTATCTGGATTGGCGTGATAAAAGTTGACGAAAGTTGCTATGTATATTTGAGATACACTGATGTAACAATCATGAATGTTGTTTTAACAGTTTTAGATAAAGTTATTACTAATTTGCATATTAAATAATTATGGATATGTATCTGAAATGACTTGATCAAAGTTGGTAATACGTGTAATTGGCATTGAAGATACTAAGTTTAACATTGAAAGTCATTTTGCATTTTTACTCCAGCTAACAGCTAATTTGCATATTTAACGAACTTTCCTTATCAGGAATAGCTATATGGGTTGGCTTAATCAAAGCTGACAAAACGTGCTATGTACATTGTAGATACTACCAAAGGTCGGTTTACTTTTTTAAAAGATCTAATTACTGATTTGCACATTTAACGAACTTTTCTAATTAGGAATATATCGTGATTGATTTGATCAGAAGCGATGAAACTTGCCATGTACATTAATGATACTATGATAAAACATTAATGAAAGTTGTATTGCATTTTTACATCAGCAAGTTACTAATTTGCATATTAACTAACTTTCCAAATTAGGGATTTAAGACTGGAAGGACTCTAAATTAGGTTTACGAAACTTGCTCTGTATATTGATGAGACAATTATGTTGTAATAGTCGAAGATATTTTGCATTTTCATGTCAGCTAAATAAATTTGCATATCTAATGAGCTTCACAGTTTGACCAAAGGTAATTACACTCACTACACAAAGTGGTGATATAATGGCAGCAGTAAAAAAAATTGCTATTTTTATTTCAGCTAATAATTAATGACGTTTTGAATTAAACTTTGGTGAGTATAGTTCATAGTGTTGATCATAACACTTCAATGAAGTTGCAAACATGTTGCAAAAAGTTTAAATTTACAGACAACTGCAATATATACTGAAACACGTGAGCATTTTCAGTTCATATCTGGTTAGAGTATATCTTTGTGCGTGCTACTGAGACTAAAGATCTGTGCTTGGCCAAGACGGTAGTCCCTGTGTGTACAACTGTGGTGTAAGATTTCAATAATAACATAGTGGGCGGCTCATGTTGGAACAGACCAGAGCAGACAGTTGTTTTGTTCAGAAATTTATATTTGTAACCACAGCATTTATATAATTAATCTCGTCTTTGAGAATTTGCCAAAATTGAGGACTTGCCGCAAGTTGCTTGCAATATTCGGAGATAATCTAGTACTTTCAGAAATAAAGTGTCTGATGTAATTTAGTAATTGGGTAAATTGTTGTTGTATTTCATTGTCACATCAAGGGGGTTATCGGCGGCATTTGATGTATTAGAATTTGTTTCTTTGCGAGCGAATATTGCAAGAAACATTGAGCCTAGCTAAAGCTAAATCTTCTGAAGCGTCAGGAAATTGCAATGTTTTACGATCAAAACCGGATAATAATGGACCCTGCAATTGATCCAAATTTTGCCACACTCGTGTAATTAGCTTGTAAAGTTGTGCCAAAATCATAATCGCTTGCCAAGGTCTCTTGTCCGGGCAGCTGGATATTTTCCGAATACAGTGTGTTAACAGGTAGTTAGTGGGAAGTAACGGACCCGTACGAGCGGACAATGTTCCAAAATTTGCCTCAAAAGTTGCACTGACTTGTTGTAATTGCGGTGAAAATCAAAGAAAACACGATTTGATCTAATTTTGGATAATTGGACAGTGAAGTTATGTCGGTTTCATCTGCAAATGTAATCTCATCTGCTTTTCTTTTCAATTTATACACTTGGTTTCATGAGTAATTTGTAATATAGCAACATTCACTTATAGAGCACCTAACACTTTTGAGAAATTTGAAAAATATAATAAAGATCAAATTATCCCAAATTAGTTCCAATCGTGTTAGAGATTTTACGGACCCATAACAAACACACAGCACTCTGTACAGAGAATCATATGACACTGCATACCACCGCGCTGAGTTACATTGTATCACAACCGGAGTTGTCATTAGACTTTTGTTGTATTTGCATTGTATAAAGTTATTTGGCAAAAAAATCGTGATCCGCTGGAAAAGAGGTGTACGTACGCCAGAAGCTGTGCGTGAGAGAGTTGTCAAAATGTTCGGGGATGGAAAGCCAAGGAATCTTTACCATACACACACAGACTAAGGGGTGGACCATTTGATATCCTGGGGGGGGGGGCTTGGAAGATTGGTGGAGAGCCATTATTTTTTTTCCCACCTGCTTCACCATGAATTATTTTTTTCTACAGGGCATATGCTGGCAACTTTTTTTTCACTTTCCTTCTTCGAGATATATTTTTTTTTTACAAAATTTCGGTGCAATGTTTGTTTGCTTGGTTTCTCACACCCAGTAACTAGATGCTATTCTATCGCACACAGACTATATTCAAGAAACTAAATAAAGATATGTAAATACATGTACATTTTTGATTCACTTTATAAAAATATCAGTTTATAGATCTTATTTATACCATAGGTAACACACTCAAAATACAAATCAAACAACCTGATTACTGAGTTCTACATTAAGCATTAACAAACTTACAGTGAAAACTTTTCTGAGAACATCACTGGTGTCATCAGAAGAGATGATGGTATCCTACATATATTTGTAAAATCATGTACATTTATGGCAGGACCAGACATTTACTTGTGCTTGAAACAAATATGTCATTGTCTGACAAGTGTCCTGGTTTGAGTGATATTAGCAAGTTGAACAGTCCACTTGACCCAGTTCATGGCAGGCTGTCTCTCTTCTTGTGTTATTTTGACAAAATCCATACATTCAGATTTACACATTTCTGGAAAACACTGGTGAGCAATTTCAATTTCAGCATACTTCCTCTAATCAGAAGGTCATGTATACTGTACAATTGTTCATATTCAGTTATTGTTCCTCAAGCTTGAAATGGTTTATGCTTTATAAAACTCCAGAGCTACTGCTTGATTTTTATTGATGCTGCAGTGTGCATCGAACAATTGCCAAGATTTTTTTTTCCGAGTCGCAATGGTCCATAATTGTTTTTCCATCAGCCACTTAAAGCCAGATTTTTTTTTTCAAGCAACTCCACCTGGCATCTTTTTTTTCCCCAAATCTTCCAAGCCCCCCCCCCCCCCAGGATATCAAATGGTCCACCCCTAATCAGTTCCTACCGGCTGACAGGTTTTATTGCTCTATCTTAAAGATTACAGTGGAAGCCTACGGTGAATCAACACCATCATCGGTCAGTTGTTTGCCGCAACTACAATTACTGATCCTGTAGTAATTTTGGAAACAACTCTGTCAGTGACGATGTATTAAAATATAGAACTGATGCCAACAACTGCAACCCAATATTCAAAATATGATTATTTTATTACATTAGTTAACAATTTATGATGGCATGCCTTCATAAGTTCAGGAATTACAGAAAGATATTTTGATTTTGTCTAACCACAGTCCACATAGTGACTGTAAATTTAAAACTGTCCCCGGTGTTTATTTTTCGTTATTCAGAAGACGTCACAGTTCTGGCACCCCGCAAACCATGAAGACATTGGTTGTCACACTCATTATTCTCCTGATCGCGTCCGAGTTCGTTGTACACGATACAGATGCTAGGGTATTTGTACCTGGCGTCGACGTCCGAGGGCGCGCTGACGCAATACATCTCAATAAGGTACGGGCGCGGGCTACCTCTATCATCATGATCATTGTTTCAATGAAATCCATTCGCGCTAGTCATCTACAACAGACACTGAGAATACAGCAACAGTCGGAATTATTCCACTTCCTTTGCCACAAAGGATAAGTTTTGTGAACGCTTCGGTCATAATTACTCAGTTAATAACCCTCATATTTCAGTTGATATGAAACGGGGAGAAGTATTTTGCATTTTTCATAGACTTGTTATTTCAGCTAACCTGGTATATATATATATATATATATATATATATATATATATATATATATATATATATATATATATATATATATAATATATATATTACTGTGTATATGTGTGTGCGCGTATGTCTCTCTATCTAGTCTTCTTGAATAATATTTAATTGTTACAGCTAATATTGGACTATTTTTTAAAATAAATTCCTCTATCAGAGAAGGCCAAGGCCAGGACCTGCTGGACCAAAAAGACTGGATAGTCCATAGCGACAACGAACAGTGTTTTCAATGAATACCCGAAGATGGATTGATTGTTTCCGAAGATACTCGACCGTGGGAGTGTACAAGATATTGATGGCTTACATAGGAGTTTACATTTGCACCATCCCTAGCGTATATAGTGTTCACTTACGAGAATTGAAAGGAAAAATTAAGAAAAATCAGCACAAAATTTGTATCGGTCAATATTGCCTAAATGTCAACTTGCTGCGGCGTTATTTATCAAATTGCTACGGCATTATATTTATCAAAGACGTAGACAACAACTTAGTCTTGTTTGCGATGCTATTGCTGACATAACATATTATTCAATTAAAGAACTAATATGCCGTCGAGATGGTTCTTTGGTTTCTATTTGTTAACATTATGATATTAAAAATTCAAGAATAAAGAGTGACTACGCAGCGTCCATTTCTTTGTAAGCTTCTGAGAAATGATGTTATCTCGATCTTCTGATGATACAAACATTGCTAAGAGAGTTCGTTTAGTTATTATAGCCGGGGTTGGGCTGAAATAGACCTTTCCCCGTTTTTCCCACAAAGCATTTCTGTGGCTACATCAAACAGCGTATACACTGTCAAAACAACAAAAGCAAACCGATTTTGTGTTGTACAACTGATTGTTATACAAGAATGACACAAATTTGCGATGCCAAAAATTGCCTCACGTATTTTGTATCTATCGGAAACGAAAATATAGGCAAGGGTGTGACCTGACATAGTGTTCTATGAGTAATGGAGCCGTCATCATTTACGGCCTGTGGGTCGAAGGAATGTGAGGGTGGGGGTCACTCAAAAATTGAAAACTTAGAGGGGGTTTGCTCAGAATGTGGAAAGGAAGAAGGGGTACTCAATATTTTGTGCGAAATAAATTGAAAGAACTCTCAAATTACACTATTCCACACATCAGTTTCTCAAAGTTCCACCAGACTGCACCATTGCATACATCAATAAGGACTGGTCAGTTTCTTCAGCCTGAGGGGGGGGGTGGATTATTTGTTGCCGACGTCAAAAAGTGGCTGACCCCCCTATTCCAACTTTCGAAAACAGGGTGACCCCCCTATTCCAACTTTCGAAAACAGGGTGACCCCCCTAATTTTTGGGGTATGATTTAAACATTCAGTCATTCTGTGTTTTAATGAAATTGTTGTCATGTCAGTTGTAAGATAGGAACTTAAAAGTGTCAATTCTAAAGTTTGAATACAGTATTTTGAATGAGCTGTGAATGTACTCCACTCTTTTTATGCATAACCAGATGTCCAGAACTATTGTAAGAAAAATGTGATTGTGAAATGTTAGTGCATGTTGCTTTCTAATACTGAATTCTCATAGAGAAAACAGAAAAGTATCAGGAACTTGTCATGCTTTTCATATAAACTGCAGACTCAATTTACAGACATCAAGATATGCATTTTTCGTAAGTATGAGCCGTGTCGAAATTAAAAACACACTGACCCCTCTACTGGGCATTTCAAAACATAGTGACCCCCCTATCACCAAAGTCAAAAACAGGGTGACACCCCCCCCCCCATGAATCCACCGCCCCCCCCCCAGGCCGAAGAAACTGACCAGTCCCTTACTCAATTTTTTCACAGGATCTAGGACAAAACTGAACTGTTGTGAATTCATCCTTTATTATCACAGAAACATATATTTTCATTGACTTCAGTTCAATAACCATTTTGACATTTAACCATACCGTATTCAGGCTTTTCATTAGAAGCTGGCAGCTGGAGAAATGACACAAGAAGGTCACAGATTTTCCATTCCTGCATATTCTTTGGTCTTCAATCTCTGGCAAACTGAGAAGTGTTTTTCACAGAATGTATTGTCATTGTTTGGTTATTGAATATTGTGACTCACACACTGATCATGCAAAAAATGTAATAAAATATCAGTGTTCAATGTAATTTTCAAAAAATTTTACCGAGTGCAAAATAATTTAAACACCTCTCAGATTGCACCTTTCACATATGAATTTCTCAAACTTTTCGATACGAGAGGGGGAACCCCCTCCGTCGTGCTCGCCCCCTCGGATGTTCTAACAGTTTTAGTTAATAAGAAAAAGAAATTAAAAACCCCTCTCAGATTGCACCATACTGCACAATTGCACCATCAATTTCTCAAAATTTTCAACGCAAGATAGGGGCAGCCCCCTCGACACTTCCCCCCCCCAGCCTCTTACGTGTTCTCCCCCGTACTTTCAAATTCAGCCCAGTCAGATATCCTAGTGAAAACCCTGTCATGATTCCCATCCGAGTTAAACAATACTATATGGTTGGATACTGATTATAGTGAGAGCTTTTATATCTGTATTTTACTGTCACTGAATTTCATTTGGTTGTTTTACCTTTTTAACCATCATGAGATAACCGATAATAATCTGCCAAGGTACATCAGGGTTTGAAATGTCTTTACTATTTCTGTATTTATGTAAATTTTACAAATATATGTATCGGTATTAACTTTTCTAAGGGGGCGGTCAGTCAAAATTTCTGAGTTAGAGAGGGGGTACTCAAATTTATCATGGTTAGCAGGGGGTTAAATTTCGTAGCGGGGGGGGGGGTTACTTGAAATTATGCGAGTTTGCGATGAAATTCTTCCAACAGCTCCTCCCCCCCCCCCACCAAGGCTGTAAATAATGACGGCTCCCTAATATACCCTGCCTATAACCTTCGGCCATGACTGGAGTAACGTACGCTTTGTATAACCTAGCGCGCAAAGCATCATGGAACCGATAAAAAAAACTATTCTTCTTGAGTCTCCGTCAAAAAACAACCCTGACCCACTCAAAAATTGGATGCCCCCCACTCGAAGATGATTAAAATTTTATGACCCCCTACTATTTCGGGACTTTATGTACTAACCTAATTAGATCCTACTTTGATACAGATCCCCAAACTGAGTAAAAGTAACTAAAGTCGTGTCAAGTATCATATTTTGTGTTTATATGGCTCAACGTATAAGGTATATGCTGAACCATGTCTCAAAGCTTTCACCTTACTTCCACCACAGCATGCCAAGAATCTGCCATGTCACTTTGCTTGTAAAAGCTGTTGTAAGGCAAGCCTGTATAGAATTGCCGTGAAAAGAAGTTACATGTAATAACACATGTACAGAACACACATGATGTTTATTGTATTCCTACCATCATTTTACTGACTTCAGAGAATCGAAACACCGGAGACTCACATATATTCCCAGAATGCTTTTGTACACTGAAACAGGGCTCTTTGACAGGAATGGAACATTTTGAAAATCAAGAGACCATCCTCTTTGCTGTTTGAAAAAAGAACGACCGCTTGCAGTTTTCAAATTTCACATGACCCTGGATTTTGCTTGCCCGCACCCGACCAAAAACTGAACGCTCCCTAACACAAGGATTGTCGACGTGCTTTCGTAACACCCTCGAAACTCAGAGATCTTCTGTGTCTACGGGAATAAATATACTGAGCATATGCTGGAGTTTTGCTGAAACAAAACGAACAGAGATGCACTCATTCTTCTTTAAAGTCGTCTTATTCAATGTACACAAAATATGACTGTTACAGCTACAGCATCCTAATATTTTTCTGTTAAAAGTTCATTTCAAGGTTCTAACATGTTTCTGTAGCAAATAAAACAAATTTAATACAAATCATTGCCCTTTGTACTATGTCCTGGTAAATAATAGGCAGAATTTGAGATTAGGTTTGACAGTAATTTGCGACATAAAACTGTGCGGTATGGGGTAAGTTTTGGTCCTATTTCATGAAAACTATAGAAGATATTGCATATTGCAATATAGCATTTTAAAGAATAGTAAATTTCCTTTCTAATGATACCCCACAAATTAGGCCATGTTATAGAGTAAGCTCAGTAGATGACTTACAAGAAGACAAATTTGACAAAAATGCATGTGGGCCGCAAAATCGTGATTTTCAGGTACACTTCAAAACATGACAGTAACAGCTATCGAGTCCCTATATTTTTTCTGTTAAAATCCCATTTCGTATTCTAGGGATCCCAAGGCTTCTGTAAATACAGGTTTGTTACCCTTGGGGGGGGGGGGAGGAAGCACATAGATGCCCCTCGGGCCAATGGCCTAATAGATTGTTAGTAATGGCTGCTGTATCAGAAATACAAGGAGGCATAGAAAATTTTCCAAATACGTCTTATCAAAATTATTTTATAGAAGAATATTTAAAAAGTATTTTATAAAAATAGACAGTCATCAACAGTTTATATTACTATAAGGAGAAAATGACAATAGGACTACATGGGCGTGTTTTAAATTCTTATTTTTATAGCTGTACATTAATAGTTCATTGCATACGAATAAAATGCTCATTCACGATGAACCAGTATAGCAAAACTGGCAAGTTTAGTGACTAGAGACAATACTGCATGGTAAATACCCAATTTTGACATTTATTTTCTTCTTCAGCACATTGCAATAAGTAAATAACATCCATAAATCCATTTGATTTGCTTCATTGGAAGGAAACCATATTTATCATATTTTCTTCCGGTTAAAAATACTGAATTACCAGAAAAAATCGATTTAAAGTCATCCAATTCTATGACGTCATATTTTTTTACTAAAAACTTATGCATTTTAGAAAGACCAGTATCTAAGCTTTCTAAAACTATAAGGTATATGGCATTTCAAGCCAGTTTACTTCATCAGGGAAGGAATGTTGTACCCCTACCCCAAGCTTTTGCGCACCCCATACCGATACACGCAATTCAAAATTGACTCCAGAGAAGTAGTGTATTGTTAAATATCCAATGTTAACACTTATTTTCTTGTTTAATATGTAGAAATAAATAATGTAAACACAAAAAGCTGTCAAAATTGTGCTTCATAAAAAGTAAATCACAATTGTTACATGGTATTTTGGGTAAAAAATTTCAAAATTGGCAAAAATTCATTTTAAAGTCGTCTTATTCAATGTACACAAATTTATTTTGCTAAAGTTGGTGTTTCTCATAAAGAGCAGTATCTGAGCTTTCCAAAATGTAAGGTTTGTGTTATTTCATGCTAGTTTACTCAATGTAGGGGAGGATATAGTAACCCCTACCCCTACCCATTTTTCCCCATTTTTCGCGGTACATGCAAATCAAAACCCAGCCCAGATAGGTAGTGCATCCCAAAATATCAAATGTTAACATCTTTTTTCTTGTTCAGCAGGTCCTAAAGAACAAAAAATACCCATGTACTAGAGATTTGGGGGGGGGGTTGCACGGTGGGCCCCTCCAGCCCACGGACTATGTGGGATTCCATCACTTTCCGCTCGAATGTCATTCCTTTTCGTCGGCAATATTTTCAATTATTGATTATTTTCGTTAAATTCAGGTTGCTCACAGTCCCTCTATAGCTGCAGCAAGTTCTTTGTACGAAAAAGGGCTTCGATGAACAACTATTTAAAGAATGCACTGGCCATCGTCCTGACAAAGGATTTCGCTTGTACAAGCGTATCAGCAATTTCCAGCAGAAAACCATATCTAACGCTTTACAGCCCCCACAACCTGTGACAAAGTTGATGTAAAAGTTGATGAGTACCATTCTCCGTGCTGCTCGTCAGATACCACTACGTTTAATAACCCGGTACACAAGTTCATCAGGCCATATTTTCATTCAAAATCAACACGGTGATAAGTTGTCATTGAAATGTAATTTCGCAAGTTCATTAAAAGTTGCCACGTGTACAATCTGCCAGATGTTTGATTTTCGTTCGTATGTAGATAAGTAAACCTTTACGCGTGCATTGATATGGAAAGTGGTAAACCTTACGTTTGTATTTATATGATAATGAAGTCTATTCATTAAACTGTAAGGTTTACTAATTTCCATATCAATGAACCGTAATGGTTTACTTATTTGCATAAGAACAATTGGTGTTGTGATAAGAAACATACGGTGAGAACAATGTGTCACATGACCATGAGTGGTATAAAAGATCGTACATCTAACAGTAACTTTCAAATTCAAATTTTGTCTAAATAGTCTGTAAGTTCGGAGCTTATATGAATAATCGTCTTCTCGATATCCGGTATTAGTTCAGGTGTCGGGGATCAAACGCATTTCTCGAAGGTTCCTTTATTGGCCAGGGTTTTTATTAGCTTTATCACTGAGCAAATGACTAACAGTGCACAAATTAAAAAGCAGAGGAAAGGACTAAAAGCACATAAAAAGTCAATGTCGACAACCACTGATGCGAGAACCAGGGATTGAAGACTGTCCCTTTTAATAATACAACCGTAGTCAGTAGTAAGGCGTACGGTAAAATCATAGACCGTTTTTAGGGTCTATGATAAAATCAACTTCATGACTTTGTTTATCTACAATGGAGAAAGCATCATTTCGCAAAATTCTAAAACTAGTAAAAATGACAAACAGTAATACAACTGCTTGCGAGCTTCGAGAACGAGCTTACAAAACAATGGCACAGATCTGTAATACAGAAAACTATTGAAATGGTATGCGGATGTTGAGTGTAAAATATATTCAAAAATATATTACGAAGTTTGTTCTCATAAATATATATTGCACCACCTTATATTGTCTCAGTTGTTGGATGATTGGAGCTAACATTGATAATCAAATTCACCGACATTCGTGTATTACTGCCTCATTATAACTTATTCACTTCCCCTAATTGTCTCAAACATGCCAGCTGGGCCCATTTCTAGGATAACAAGAGCAATTGCAAAATAACTGATTTTAGGCCTATTTGATGTACTGTGTTTTTGATGTATTACACAAAGTTCTGGGGTGTAAAACTTCGTGTTTGTCATAATTCGATATACCATACCATATCAATCGTGAAGGGAATACGTCACCGGTAAGCTTACGATAGTCCTCGGAAAGTTTTTCAGACATTAACATTTTCACAGTAAATTTTTGATCTGCCTCTTTTATAGACTCTAATTTAGGCTTTGGTAGCAATAAATTGTAATAGATAGATTCCATCCGTGGATACGGTAATATGTTGGGGAAACTATGCCACGCCGACCTAACCAAAATGTGCGGACCGGACGATGTGCATGTTCAGGGCTGAATTATGAGTGAAGGGAATGCATTGATTTGAGGGCGCACTTGCCTGTTCACAGTGCAAATTATACGTCTTGATGTTCAAGATAATATGATGTTCATAGGCCTACTATTTGAAAGTAGAAACTATAACGACTAGATGAGAATCATCGCAGACCACTGCTGGATGCCGACTTCAATTGTAAACATCACATATCTGACGAAGACCATTGTCACGTTCGTTCTTTAATATTAGCTATAGACTCTCTCAAGGCTCCTCACTGGCTGCACCAGCTGAGCCCGAACCATAGCGTGTAGCCAGCGTGTAGACCATGTAGACGTTCTCATGGGCATTGTGCATGCAATTTACGAGTCGATCTTGTTGGAATGTGCGCCCTCATACTACGGTTAGGTATTGTTTTCAACCTGCTCTTTGATTCATCGACGGGGAAATAACTGCTCGAATGGTTCTGCTATTTTAAATTAAACCAAAACAATTTTGAGATGATTGTCAGTTCAAATAGGACTTTGTTTGTCCAAACAAAATACCTATCTGAGGTAAAATGATTTGCCTGCAGACGGACAGAAATATGACACACACTGGTTTTCTCTCAAAAAATGTTACATCAATTTCTCCCTGCTCTCAATCCCCTTTGAAATGGCAGTACCCTGTAGTAGCATCCCGGGCAGGGTATTTATAATCCCGAGGGGTTCAAGGTAGGTCAGAGTTGTTTTTCATTGCCCACTCAAGCATAGACCCTCGAGGGTCTATGATTCAAGTTGCAAGGTTGTTTCTTTTCCATTTAGATCATGTTTTACAAACAATAGTTTTACAAAGCTTGGGTTGCCTATATTGATCTTTGAACTTAAATCTCTAGACTTAAAGAGCCAATACATCCGGAACTTTATGGGTGTGAAGTCACCAAAGAAGACAAAAAAACGGAATTTCATAAAATGTAATAGTTCTTTATTTATCACATAAGGTAAGAATGCACAAATACGCTAAAATCTACTATGTATACGGTATATATAATGCCAGGCAGCCGTAGCACTACAACAGCATGAACTAATAACAGCAAAGCTATCATCATACGCCAATGAAAAGTCTACACTCAAAAATACGTAACAGAAGAAGAGAGCAAACAATATCAAAAAGAACAGAAAATGCTTTTACATTAAACAGTCAGGTTACTAAATTTTTATGAAAATACGTATCTAAAAATCATGATCTGTAATACAGGATAAATTTTCATCTAAGACGAAAAAATTCAATGCTGCTACCACTATGGGAAAAGAACAAAAACAACGGTATATCTGTGAAAAAACTTCCCATCTTGTGAAGGGAAACCTATCTGTGCGGTTTGAAAAACTAGTGATTCGTGGGATTGGCTAGTTCTAAATGCTAGAAAAAAATCAGGTCTACCTTCTATTGTCATTTTATTGGAAAATGAACTCTGGTTTCATGAGTTTGCAATTGTAATAGGCAATACACCATAAATATGGCATCTATAAACGCATGATTGTGGAAATTTTGACTACATCACACATCTGCATGCATGTTGATTTTTTACAAAGCATGCACGTAAAAGATAAAATTCAATAAATGCTCTCACCCCTATATTCTATAAAATGAATCTCTCTATCCGCTTGCAACAAAGGGTTTTTTAAATACAGGGGTGGGTACGCTGTGTTGTGCTAATGGTTCCAGTGTGGTCCCAATTCAAAGTATCTGAGAGTTGCCTTTGTTTTAGTTGATTTTGGTGAAATGGTAGAAGATATATATTTCGATAATATCCTACCAATGTTTTTATAATTGTTTGTCAAAGCAAGCTATTAATGCTTGGTAAGTCCGTGCATGAGGCTTACTACAAAATAGCTGTATCACTCAGCCTGTCTTGACATGGTCACAATGTATAGTAATCTTGCTCTCTCAATAATTTACTGTTTTGAGATTTTTCACATTAAAAAGCTGATGTCCAATTCTTATATTTTTCGAAGCTTGACAATTCTTGTTTACAGAGCTGAAGGTCCTAGGCTTAATATCAATGACATCTGAAAAGCCACCATGAAAATATGAAACTTCAGTGGCCATTTCAGCCGTTCCTCATTTAATAAGTTCATTCTTGGCAAAGGTGTTTAAAACTGTAGCTTATCCTGCAAGCAATTTATTTATAATATTACCCTCTTAGAATGTTTTCTCTGGCCAATTAGTAAATTTGCAAATTATAAAACAAAAATCAGACAAAAAATATAGCTCAACTTGTCATGTTTGACTAAGACCTTCACTCATAGGACATATTGGTCGTTGGGCCTTGGTTTTGACCCAGTGACAGCTCCCTTCATAAGTCTGTATCAAACCAGGATGCAGCCAGTTGGCCATCTGCTGGTGGAATATCATCCAGATTTAAGTCGGCAGTTGGTGGTCCTAGGTCTGGTATCGGTGGTTCCATTGGGTAGTCGCCTTGGTGTCCCCCCAAGTCCAGGTCCTGCATAGGTTCCACTGGTATTTGTGGGTCATGGTAGGAACCTGCAAGCAACGGATTGATAATATGAGAACATCAGCAATTGTTTCTAACTGTGTGACTATTATGTTTCTTCAATGACACTACAGAGTTTGTAAAAATTGGCCTTTGTTACTGGTGTGTTTCAACTGATATGAATACATTTCAGTTTGAGTTGTTCAACCCTTTATAAGATCATTCTCCTAACACATTCGCACAAGCAGTGGTTAGTACATGCAATCAGTATTTCTTCTGAAACTGTTTTGTTTTTTTGCCTCAAGTCAATTGATAAACTTGAAAGGTATGGAGGACTAATGCTCACAGCACAATGGTATTTTGGGTAAAACATGGTATTCATGATGTGTTAGTCTGTTCCGTGCATTTTCCATTATTTTTATTTTGTATGTCATTTGCAATTTCTGTTCTACTCCAAAAAGCATCACCGTTGCCTGTATTATGTAACACACATTGTTGTTGTTTACATTTGAATTCTAGTGCCGACCAGAAATCATTTGCCGACAATAACAATCAATCTGTAAAAGCAAGGGCTGAGTTGACAAGCTGAATACTGTTTATCTCAACATGCATTAGAGAGACGAACAAGAAATTATGGTTGGCATTAAGAACAAAATTGTGAAAAAATTTTCAAAATTAGCAATACTGCCCCTTCAAGTTCATAATTTTAGCAAAATTGTGAGTTAAAAGTTGCTATCCAGATTACACTTATTTGATACCTTATGCAAAGGAACACTGGAGGTCAAGGCTGGTTCATGAGATGAAGGACAAAGTGTACATCATTTTTCTCACCTGATTGATGTCTGTGTATATCATGATGACCACCACTATGGACACTGCTAACACTGCTGTGATGAGAGTACATGCCTTCACGGTACATTTCGTCCGGAGGCAGCAGTGCACCGCCCACATCAGACAGATCTGTTGGCTGTTGGATATTAAAGTATAGAGGCCAGTCAGGTCTTGATGTTTAGAAAACTACTGTAGCTGCTCTTAAAAAGAATTCTATAGCCTGAATGCTGGTGAGAAATATTCCTAAAGTGGGGCGTGTGCACTCTGATGGATAGGGAGATAAATAGGACATGAGCTGGGGGCATTTGGGGATCCATCAGTCAGATGTTACAAATGGAATTAAAAGTTTCAGTGTACTAGCAATGTTGGAATTTAGCATGTTGATCAGAAAAGCGGTCAGTTCGCTTCAGTTGTCGTTTCAGACGGCAATTGCTATCATGGTTTTTACCAAATCCTCATTTCAACACGCTGATGGGAGGCAGCATTTTTCATAATCGTTGAAACTTTTTGAAAACAGTATAGGAAAAGTTGAGGGAAATTTTGGAAATTTTTAAAAATTTAATTTATTTAATGTAATTTAATTTTAAAAATTAAATATGAGTATTTAATCAAACACATATTACTGCAAATCAAAAGGTACTATACCTCTGACCACGGCATTGAGTCTGCACGGAAGAGAGAGCTGGTTAGTTCAACAGAAAGTCGTTTCTTATAGTCTTGTGGTTTATCTTCTGACATTCTGAAGAGGACAGCAGCAGCATATGTGGCGACACCTTCATTTCGTGAGTGTAAGAGTTCAGTAAGTGGTGCTGTTGCACCTTCTTGTTCAATGACTTCAGCACCTTCTTTATCTTGGGCCAGTTCACAGAGAACACCAGCGGCAACACGCTGGATATTGTCAACATTGGAGTACAGCAGCTGTTGGTAGAAGCAGAGAAACCATCATTATCACGCATGGGTAAATAAGTTCTTTTGACATAATCATTGCGATTTGCTAGCAAAGTGAAGTTGCAAACACCATGAAAAAAGTACAGCAATCACTGGAGTTAAAACTCAAAAGCATGGGTACACTGGCTAGCCCGATGAAAATGTATTTTACAAAGTAGAATGCCTCCATTAACTTTTTGAGCTGCAAAGTTCATCTGTCACTATCATGTCAGGCTGTATAAAACCAGTTGTAATTTCACCAAAGACTTGCCTATTTGCAGGCCGCCAAAAATGCACATAATGTAACAGTGATTTTTCGTGACTGACCCCTGTGACCCACATGCAAATTTGTATCATTATGTAAATTCACAGCCTCAGCTTTTCAAAGCTATTGAGCACAATAAAAATGATAACGCACCTGGACAAATAGTGGAATACAGTTGAGTCCTCTGATTATGGCACGGTTGTGTGGTTCACGGGCTAAGATGTGCAGGGCACCGACAGTGCCTTCAACTATCTCTTCCATACGAACACCATCGTTGAACCCACTCTGTTGGCTGCTGGAACTACCCATGGATGCTCGCTGCAAGGGTGGTGAAAGACACAAGACATGAGCTTTACACAAACTACACAACTTCTTTGATATAAGTTGAGTATGACCTTAATCCCCCAGCAGCTAATTTTCATTTATGTTGCAAACAACTATGCATCATGTAAAGTTCACCGAAATTCTTTTGCTGAAAAATTCTTTGTAGATAGAGATGAAAGTTCCTTGTTGAGCACATAATCATTCTCTGCCTTGAACAAAATGTTTGCTTACAAATATTACATTTACAAGGTATGGTGTTTGCACAGCATACACACTGATATGTAGTTATCATATCCCTCAATGACACATTGGGACAAGAATCAAGATTACACTTACCCTCTGTGTGTCTTGGTGAGCTCTCATCAGCAGCTGTACCAGTCTTGGCAGGGCTCCATGCTCTCTGAGAGGGGCATGGTTTGCTGGACAAAGGGCCAGGTTACGGATCAGTCCAACCACTGCTTTGATGAGAGGCCAGCGTGACGGTGGGTGAAGAAGCTTGACCAGTACTGGTAAGCCATAGTGTAGACGTACTGCATTTTGTGCCATCTCTGCTTCTGGGTGTCTGCTTGTCAAGTGGCGCAGAGCACACACCTGTGAAAACATAGAGTGTGCTTGGATCAGCCCCAGTGGACAGTGACCACTTTGATATTTGTGGATATCAATTCATCATCTGACATCAAAAATTCAAAATCATTACTCACTGTATAACAAATGCTTTGAAGCCTCATTGCAATCAGTTTATTGACAGCTTTTCTTAATTCATTTGTTTGCAATTTTATTGAGTCTAAGAGCTTACTTATCTCTGAACAAATATGACCAAAATATGTACAACATGGACTCGTACATAACTTTTACTCAAGATGGTGTCTGCGTCATAACTACCAAAACAGAGAGCGATAAAATGAACAAATTTTCAACCCAGAAACACAACAAAATTTAGTTTTTTTTAATGCTGAACATGTCTCTGCTTGCTCATTACAAGTGCTTATACAGAATTACACACTGAGAACACAGAAGTTCATAGATGCACAAAACACCAATAGTAACATGCTGCAACACATCAGTGAGGATGTGGGTACTGTAAGGGAATACTTACAGCTGGTTCTGTAATGTCTTCTCTGTCTCCAGCCTGTAGTATTGTCCTGACAAGGGCTTCAATACCTCCAACTTGGCACACAGTGATCTTGTTGCGGGCATTATTGCATGTCAGGTTAGACAGAATACCAGCGGCACACGTGACAACATTGATATCATTGGAGGAAAGAAGCTGCACCAACATCTGTAACAAACCTTCGATTCCATCCTGTGGGAGAGGAAAAAACCAGGCCATGAAACAACTATTTATTTTAGCATAGAACGTGGTACTTCAAACCAGTTTCCAAAGGGGGTACAAGTACACATCGGGCAAATATGTCAAAGATGGCAAGATTACTTCAAAAGTGGATTTTAAACAGCCGCTAAATCAACAAAACAACACTGCAGTCACACTTATTTGGTATGCAGTTTGCTACAATCAAAGTCATCAGCTCTATTTGCCTTCCTGAAATGTTCAGAATATGTAGTGTAAAAGGATTAAAGTCTCTAACTGTCAGAAGAGGATCACCATAAAACTTGTTGGAGTGTCCTCCCCACTTTGCACCCTCATCCCTCCTTAAAATAATCCCCCACACCTACAGTGCTGTTGCTACCTTTCGGCAGAATCCTAATTACAAAGTAACAAAAGACTCCCTGTGTTCTTGCCCCCAATAAACAGTTTGATGTGCCGACAGGGTCACTGGGGTTAGGATTTAATCAAATGTTTTCGGGTCCGACAAACACAAATGTCAACACTGGGACATGATAAATTTATGGCCGTGTACAGGTGGTACTGGTTTTGTCGCAGATCCGCCGTGAACCAATGCGGGAAATGTAGGTCGGCGGCTTTTTTTTGACAGCATGTTGATCAGAAAAGCGGTCAGTTCGCTTCAGTTGTCGTTTCAGACGGCAATTCCTATCATGGTTTTTTACCAAATCATCATTTCAACATGCTGGAGATTTTTATTTCTTAAGTTATGCTTTTATGTAGTATTGACAATAACCTGTCCTGACACAAGAAACATCCCTTAAGACAATGTGCCTTACAATTTTCCCTTAATTGATGAATATATAATGCACCAAAATATCAAAAAGCTTGGATTATTTAATGACTTTTTAGGTAGAACACAGCTCAGGGACAGACTACAGACAACCTTAAACAGAAATTATTAGTTTTGATCGTAAGTAGTTGCACTTACTGTACTGCAAGTATCTAACTGACATCAGTCATTCAGAAAACATACCAGTCTATAGCAAATGGAAGATTGCTCCAAAAACTAAACTGGTTAGGACACGGAGAATATGAAGTTGGCTTACCACTTTTGTACCAGCATCTGACAAGTTTCTGAGAGTCCACAAACAGTTCTGTACAAGTCTGTTACTTTGATGTCCAAGATGCATTCCCAAAGCTTGCATGCCACCTACAAAACCAAAGTACAATATTGATAAATATTTTCATCAGTCACTCTATTAGTAAAATCAGTACTATTTTACTAAAACTCTGATTCGCATAGATTTGTCAGTGTGTGGTTTAAGGTGGAACGCACCTCGGGGACAGACATTCGGACTCTCAAACTTTTACAATTCTCTTCTGATATACCACATATGGGGGTTCATTTTAAAGCTCTTGGTGAAGAAAACTTTTCACCGGCTTAGTTTTTCGAAATTCGAAAATTTTTATTTTTGTATATAGAGTTAAAGGCGGAGCCTCCCTTTAAAAGGGCACCAACCTATGGCAGCGTTCATTGTGTAAGTGGACACCAAACAGGCAACATGAGGGCACATGCTCCAGAAAATGCCACTTTTTAGTTTTTTCCGACCGCAAAAACGCTGACAGACTGCCAAGCAGTCAGCACGAAGCTGCTGCCGATCGAACTCTGTGGTTATATTCAAATTCTAACGTGACTGGAAGACGTTTTTTAAGGAAATTTGAGTGTGGTGCTGGGGAATAAATGACCGTTTGCAATTTGAACTGACCGTCAATCAAACGGTTATATAAGCTCTATTTGCAGGATTAGCAAAATGTGACAAAAGATTGAAATCAGTTTGGGTAATTAATGTAATAGAAATCAAACATCGTACTGGACATGTGTTTGACTAGGAGGAGAACTCAACTAATGCGAAAACCTGGGATTGAAAAGTGCGGCTTTAACACTGGGATGGCGGCCATTTTGAATTTCTAATATCGGTAAATCTTGGGTAATTTGTTTCTCTAGTACCAAAATTTGCATAGTGACCCCCTGTTTTTATTCTTGATTTTGAAAGAGAATGATTGAAAGATTCCTTGAGGAAAGTTAGAGCAAAAGTTTAAGTCTTTCACTTTCTAGGTGCATACTACCTTAAGTGAAACACGGGATGTTGTACTCTGTGCGATTTATAGTTTTTGACTAATTTTTTTTGCACCTGAGTTTGATGATTTTTTTTACCACAGGAAACAGGATGAAATCAATAAAGGAATTATCACACCAAATACAAGACAAGCCATCTCATGCGGTAGAGTTTGCATGCCTCTACCTTGAACATACTTCAACTGATAAGGCCAAGAACAAATAAATCACTGTTATCAAAAACATGCCTATTAATTTCAAATGATTAGAGTCAGAGGTTAATACCAGGTCAGGATGTTAATACAGGGTCAATAGAAACTTACCAGCTTCAACAATAGCGGGTTTATTGCTTGGACAGACGGACAATACTTTGAGGACACGGCTTGTAGTCCACAGCAACTTTTCGTAAGTGTAACTTCTCATGATGCGGACCAATTCTGCTGGGCCACCACTTGCCAAAATTATCAGCTGAGAGTTTAAGAATAGAAGAGAAACATTGAGCAAAACTTTGCAAACTACAAATGCATCGTCTCTAGAACTGTTAAATGATGAAATTCATTTCTGCTCATATCAAATAACTGTGCCACACATAATCAGATTCTGACATCTCAATTCATTTTTAGTATGGACACTGATTGTATTTTATAAGGACTGTGAAAGTCCATGTACCTTAGATTCTTGGTTGCCGTATGCAAGAATTTGCAGACAGTCTGTTGTTATGGCCAAGAACTTGACGTTGTTCCTTTGCAAAAGTGCAACCATCTTCTGTAAGCCACCGGCCAATCGGACGGCCATCTTAGAACCCTCCTGGTGTAACAGCAGGTTGTGTAAGGTGGTGATGGCATAGAACAGAACGGACTCAACTGGGGAACTGTTGGAAATATTAATGAAAAATACAGTAAATTCACATGATAACAACACTATTATCATCTGTTTAAAGAAAAAATGTGATCAGTCAAATGCAGCAAGATCTCAAAACTCTACTAGCCGTAATTATGAATGTACTGTCCATTATCATTTTTTATTTAATTTGTAAATTGCAGTTTCTCGTTCAACCCTCAACACTGAGAGTTCATTCCACCTATTCACAAAGCCTGTATGCAAGCAAGTTCCACTTATTCTTGATGACTAGTCCAGGATGACTGAATTTGAGTCCAAAATATGAATTCGAGTCCACACTATAAATTCATTTGTCAGTAACAATATTACATATTGTACAGGATACAGTGGTACTAGCAAGGCAAAGTAACAATGACAGCATGGTAATTGTGCACTGAATTCATGTTAAATATGATCCTAAAACTTACCTCAACAACTTGACCAGGGCTGGAATTCCACCAGATTTGAAGATTGAGAGTAAACCTTGCCTGTGATGAGATAAGTTGTGTAAAGTTCCAGCTGCACACCTGGTAGTCTCTATGTCATTGGTGTTGGCCATGGCACGAACCAACGCTGCAACCATCTGTGGTGAGTTCAAGATGGCGTGGCGACTGGCCTCTTTCTTGGAGAGTTGATGCACCATCATAGCAGCTTGGCTGACCACCACCTAACATACAGAAGAGAGAGAACCAAATTTTGGTTACTTTCACTACCGTGAGTGTTTTAGAAATATTTTGAATAACAGGAATTCTGGGAAAATTGCGTAATGAATGTACAGAATTAATTCTCTGTCTGATATACTAAATGTCTTCCCCTGACATCATGTCTGAAACCCCTCAAACTTGACTTGAGTTTGTATTTCTCATACAACATCAGTTACACACTCCTCATACATATGTCCTTTATTTGGATTCATTTGATTGTAACGCGATTAAAATGCAATTCCGTATGTACCTGGTCTTCATCGTTAAGTAATTTTGTCAATTCCGGTATTGCTCTTGTGGCTAATTCCGCATCGTCCTGGTAGTTGATCAGATTGACGACGGCATGCTTCAACATTTGGGATGGCTCAGCCAATCGCTGCACAGCAGTCGGATGCTGTGGATCAAACTGTGTGGATGGGATTTGTACGCCTTCTTCTAGAGTCTCTGGGAACATGGCTGCTCTCACACGCTGAGATCTGGTCTGATTTAACTGTTGGTTCATTTCTGCACAAAACACAGAAAATCATATAATTCAGTTTGTAACTATGCTTTGGTTGTACATATGCCATTTAACCCTTTGACTGCTGTAATTTTTCAAACCAAATTTTTAATGCAATATTTTACCAATTTTTGTGAACTTTTCTGTAAGTTTTTCGTAATTTTGGACCAAATGGATATCACATTTCATCGGCTACAGTTTTTTTATAAAAATTTTGGCAAAAATCAGAAAAAATTGGCTGTGCTATATTTTATAAAGGTGACAAAAATAGACTTTGGCGCTCAAAGGGTTAATTCAAAAAATCTGTAAGATCTATAGCAGTAGAAGTGCACTGAGCCTAACTTTTGTGTGGTGGCAAAATGCCAAACTCCTGTCAATACATAGTGTTTATCAACATTAAATGAGATTGCCTTTTGCCTGTCTTATCAATCACAACACATATCCGGTACAGTAAAGTCGTCACAAGGGACCTCATGAATATTTCCAAGTGACCAGCACTGTCCTGACATTGAGTGAAGTCAGTAAAACACTCACCATCAACTTGTTCCTGTGTGTAGTAGCCTTGTTCCCAGTTACTGAACATGGCCTGAGCCCCTGCCGCATCAAACTCGTCGTCATCGTGATGGCTTTTGCTGCTCAGTGATGGTGCTTGTGTGGTGGCGCCACTCTGGATTCCAGAGTCCCAGCCATGCTGCTGCCATTCCATGGTTGTCTGCATTGGGTCCTGCTTGGGCAGATCGTGGGGGTCTATGTACTCTTTGGATGTGATGGTGGTAGTTGTGGTTGTGTATGTGTAATTTCCACCTTGGCGACTCCGCACTTGTTGAATTTCATTTTCAATGCTCCTGTTCATGAAATGATTCAATAGGATGGTACATGTTAGTAAAAATCTACCAAAATGTCAAGTAACAGATGATGTTACCCTTTGAGTGGTGTAATATTCCCACCAAAATTTTACGGCTACATTTTACCAATTTTTAAGAATTTTTCTGAAATTTTTTGATAATTTTGGACCAAAATGGACATTATATTTCATTTGCTGCAGTTTTTTATCAAAATTTTTGCAAAAATCTGGGAAAAATTGATTAGGGTATATATATAAAGGAGATAAAAATCGACATTGGCACGCAAAGGGTTAAATCAACTAAGCTGATATGACCAAGTTTGTCCAAAGTAAGTGATTTTCACAGACTGTCACAATTTGTCACAATACTTGTCCTGATGTTGACATGCTACACAAATCCTGCATCCCCCATGACTAATCACTGTAATTTTCACAGACTGTCACAATTTGTCACAATACTTGTCCTGATGTTGACACGCTAAACAAATCCTGCATCCCCCACGACTAATGACTGTAATTTTCACAGACTGTCACAATTTGTCACCATACCTGTCCTGATGCTGACGAGCTAAACAAATCCTGCATCCCCCACGACTAATGACTAATTTTCACAGACTGTCACAATTTGTCACCATACCTGTCCTGATGCTGACACGCTAAACAAATCCTGCATCCCCCACGACTAATGACTGTAATTTTCACAGACTGTCACAATTTGTCACCATACCTGTCCTGATGCTGACACACTAAACAAATCCTGCATCCCTCCACAACTAATGACTGTAATTTTCACAGACTGTCACAATTTGTCACCATACCTGTCCTGATGCTGACACGCTAAACAAATCCTGCATCCCCCACGACTAATGACTGTAATTTTCACAGACTGTCACAATTTGTCACATACCTGTCCTGATGCTGACACGCTAAACAAATCCTGCATCCCCACGACTAATGACTGTAATTTTCACAGACTGTCACAATTTGTCACATACCTGTCCTGATGCTGACACGCTAAACAAATCCTGCATCCCCACGACTAATGACTGTAATTTTCACAGACTGTCACAATTTGTCACCATACCTGTCCTGATGCTGACACGCTAAACAAATCCTGCATCCCCCACGACTAATGACTGTAATTTTCACAGACTGTCACAATTTGTCACCATACCTGTCCTGATGCTGACACGCTAAACAAATCCTGCATCCCCACGACTAATGACTGTAATTTTCACAGACTGTCACAATTTGTCACCATACCTGTCCTGATGCTGACACGCTAAACAAATCCTGCATCCCCCACGACTAATGACTATAATTTTCACAGACTATCACAATTTGTCACCATACCTGTCCTGATGCTGACACACTACATTCCAAGGTGATTCTATAAACTTACTTGGCAGCAAACATTTCAATGTCAACTATAAACGTAAGTTTTTGAATGACTTAGTTAAGGTACACCAAGCAACAGAGGTATTTGGGACTTAATCAAGCAAGTTAGGTACACACTTTGACCTTGTTTTGAATGTCTCTAATGCAGAATTACACCAATTCAATGCCATTAAACTGACGATTTGATAAGTCAGTCAATGCAAATGAGATAAAGAAGACAACTGATGACATACTTTAGACATGATGAATGTACGACTCCACATCTGAAAATCACACCACCTTTATTACATAAAGCCAATCAAAATCTCTGGGTCACGTGACAGTCTGACATTTGAACTCCAATCTAGACAATTACATACCACAAGCCAAACAGCACAATAGTTTTTATCAGACAATGCAAGTACCAACTGTTATCTTGACAAAAATGCAATGCAGTTCTGGATATTTCTGAACTGTCAATCAATCAATGTTGTACCTTTCATTGTGTCACACTGATTGACTTATCACAGTGTTAAAACACACAGCATATCAGGCTTTTCACAACAGCACATCATGTGGGCATATACAAGGTGACACACCACTCAAACATTCTTTTTCATCAGATTAGAGATCAAATTTGAAATATGTATTTCAGGCAATGTAACTGACACATGTCCATCAATTTGAACAAAATATAAGTAAACCTACTCTATATTTTATTATTGTACCAAAAGATACTGCAACATGTCAAATTATATTACTTACCAAGATTATACTATTTAAACAATCAAATATGGTTACAGTACAATTTTATAATTTCCTTCAGTACTTTTGTGTGTATAGTTGTACAGAGAGTTTATCTAGAGGGAAGGCAAGGGTGTCTCACCTCATTTCTGCTTGCAGTTCATCTCTCCTGTGTGGGTTTTGGTGCATCTGAGTTAACACACGCTGGCGTTTATCTTCAAGCATACGAAGCAGGTGTTCTTCTGTGTTTCGCAAATCCTTCATTAGAGAAATCAACATCACCAGAATGTTAACCACTTACTCTGCAAAATACCCTGTCTTTATTTCTGTAAACCATCTGCAGAACATTACGACTTATATTTTGTTTGCCTTTCCTTTTTTTTGTTGATGAAAATGTGAAAATAAAATTGCAAGGTCTTGATGTATGATAGGTTTAACTTTAACCTGGTGTGTGATAAACCAATCTAACAACTCATCTAAAATAACTTGACATAATTTACCAATTTACTACCCCCCCCCCCCCACCCCAATGTCATGGACTCTCAACGAACGTACCAGATATAATTGATCAATGACCTCACAGGGTCAAATCTCAGTATCAAAACTATCACTTTCATTCACTGCTGCAGAAGTTTGATAGTTCCATTTGATTATCTGCATTCTTAAACCATGTCTGCACATCCCTTGGTGTTACACAGAAAGTACCAATCTATTGAATAATTCATTAGTCTGTGAAATTTGATACCAGTAATACTGTATTTCAAGAAACTGAAGAACAAAAACAGGAACACAACACAAACAGCAAGGGGTATTGTCAGTTTTGAGAGAGGTGAGCAGAAAGAAATGGTTAGCTGATACCCAACATTTAGGAAATGTAGCTGAGTAGCACATCAAAACAATGACATGCATTGTTAACTTAAGATGTTTCACCAAGTTAAAAATGCAGCCATAGTGTTGTGTATTTATCCAGGCTGTTTATGAATTCTCAACACGAAATGTGATGGAAACACGAGCAGAATGTGTCTCCAGACAGTCTGGATGGCCTCAGGAGTGCTGGATTCCATGTTAATCTACGGTGGACATTAAGTGGGTGAATCATTCTAATTCTCTTCATTAAATTGCATTATGAATGGTCATGAGTGGGAACCATTGACCTGAGTGGGTCAAATTCTTTGAATACCAACATGATGTATGGCGCAATTGACCAAATTATGTAATATATCATAAACACTGACACAAAGACAATTTCATTCGTCATTCTGTAATTTTCAGGAATCGTTCCTTGGCAGGGACGCCTTATCAGCTGTCAGATCCGTCATCATGGCAAAGTGACTGGTACAGCAAAGGCTGATCTGGAGTTATGACTGTCTCCAGAAGCAATAACATCAGATATCTGAACAATACACCTGTCACCTTGTCAATCACAGTCACAAGTCCCGGTGATGTATTGGTTCATTAAAGATAAACTTGCTATAAATAACTCCGGATTCCATCATCACCAAAGTATGTGTTTCTCTGTAGTTTTAACATTTTTGAATGCCTAATACCACAATAAACCCAATATGCATGTTTCCCTGGTTACAAAAGAATTGTCTTTTTCATGTTTGTATTTTAAATCCAATTTCATTTTTCTAATGCAAAGTAAAAGCTAGCCTATTAACACATTTCTCAGTCCCAAATTGCATTTTTTCCCCTCAAAATTGTCTGATAAAGCTGACAATCAGCAAGTTAAACTATTTCACATATCAAAATGAAGTGGTGACCTATTAGGTTTGATTAGATTGCCTTATTTCAAAATTTTGGCGAATGGGTAGCTCGAAAAAAATTTGATTATTCATATTATCATAACGTTAATTTTGTCTGCTTGCATATTTTTTCCCTTTATCAGATCATGAGACAGCAGAGGTTTGCATAATTCTGTATATGTTCTACGTGCATATGTATGAGAATAGAGTAAATTCTGTGTGTACTACATAACTTTATAAGACCACAACATAATACCACGATGCAATGAAAACTGGGAATCTATGATATGACAATTTGACAAATCAATAGGGAATAAGTTCTCTTTGTGCGACTGAAATTGTCAGAATAGATTTCACATAAAATCAATTCAATGTACGCTGAAGACAAGTTCTAGGATGCTTTATTGACAGGTTTGGTTTTTATAGGGTTAATGGTCTGATAAATCACAGTGACAGCTGGCTGTCTGGAATGTCTTCCAGCTCATATGAACATTGCTGAATTCATTCAACTGTACTCATTTACACACCGCAGCTCCATCTGTCAGCAAAGTGACCCCGTCTTCATATCACTTGACACACACATGATGAAATATGCAACTGCGACCACAAACGAAAGTCAAGGTTTTATACTTACTCTTTCTGTTTCGCTGAGCATACTAACATTAACATTAGCCATGATTGTAGTGTTTCTCTTTGTAGGCCCTCACATAAAACAACTACATAGGCGCTTGATCTGCAGAAAATG
The DNA here is from genome assembly GCF_041260155.1 of Ptychodera flava. NCBI lineage: Eukaryota > Metazoa > Hemichordata > Enteropneusta > Ptychoderidae > Ptychodera > Ptychodera flava. The sequence continues at coordinate 4,415,844 of NC_091938.1, forward strand.
AGAAAAAAAAATATACATGTGAGAATGATGTAGACACGTAGGTCACATTCCATCGTAACATATGATACTCGGTAGTTAAATACAGACTTGTGCAGTGTAAACATACCAGAATGATTCTTTGTCAGAATGTTTGGCTGATGATGGAAGAATTCAGTGCGCACCTCAATTCAGGTAAATTTGAAATGCGTGCAAAGCTATCACACACTGATCAAACACAAATTCTAGTCAACGACAAAGTTTCTCATTCTGGTATGACATCAAAAACTAATAAGGCCACAGCTGAATAACAACATAAGAAAAACTGTTCGCCTTGTATATTAAACACATATGGATGTAAAGTCCATGATGCCAACAAAATTTAAATGGAGATGAATTTATTTCATTGACACCATTTGTGATTCAACACTAAGTACAGCATCTGACCCCCATGGCCTTTGTAATATGACAACCTGCCAATCTATAAATACGCACAGTTCAGACTAGTACAAACCTAAGCTATATCTGTCTGCAGTTTTCCACTTTACATGTAAACTCAACCGACAACTATGCTTCATGAATTCCAGCCATGTCAGACTTGGGGTCTCAGATAACTGATGGACTGGCATCAACCAAGTGTCAAGTCAATCTCAGCAGGAATTGCCTTTAAAGTTTCAATGAAACATACATGTAGAATGTATGTACATCCAGAACTGGGACTGATTCAGAAACGTAATTTCCTTTACAAAGCCACATACATGTAACATACTGCTTCTCAATTTCCATTGGATGTGAAAGTACCCCCACCGGTAGTTCTTAGCCATCATTAAAATGAAATACCCTTTCTGTCAGAACAATGAATGACGATCTGTTTCATAACAGAAGCCATTTACTTTTCCAAGAACTAACATACACTACCCTGCGATAAGGCCAGTGCAGATTTCAGCTATCTCAATCTTGACAAATGCACATGTGAACCTACTGCCATGTAAAGTACTTGCTAGATTACCTGCTGAAGTACAAACTTCTCTGCATCTGATAAATTAATTTCAAGTGCACCTAATACATGGGAGTTGGAATATTCCTTGGAAGTTGAGATAATTATATATGGGGAAATGTAATGCATGATTTAGAATTAGGGCAACGCACAGGCCATGGAGAATGTAACAACACCGTTTCACCACATGGCTGATAATCAGGTATAAAAGCCTACCTGGAGTATGAAATGGCTGCTTGAACAGCTCCTTCTGTCAGACACACAACAGTATCCTTGTCGCAATACAGTATTACAGGAACAACGATCGGGGAAAAATACCGGTAGTTATTTCAATGATAAGTTCCTGTATGGATCAGACACTGCTTACACACGATGGCAGATCATTATCACACTATTCCTATCCAATTTGCGACTACACATACAACCCCTGTACATACATCCCTTTACAATCCGCGAAAGCTTGTTCCGAGGTATGAGCTTATTCCCAGGTATGAAAGGAAGAGATCCTATATTTTGCTAGTGAGCATATAGAGCTGATGCTACGACTAATGCTTGAACACTGAATGGAAAAGATGTGACTGAAGCCTGTTTTCGACAAAAAATCGAAGGTCGCCTGTTTATCTTTTCCAAGGTCGAATGTGACTGAAACAACCAATATGGCTAACAGTGGGGAATGGAAGCTGTTTTGAAATACTGTGTGTGGATTGGTCAAGGCTCACTGATTAGCTATTCTAGTATGGGAGTCGCTAAACATTACGACTTGATTTACGACTTCACTAGCACAGTTGCATGGTGACGCAGTAATTTATCGAACGTTGCCCTATGCAAAACACAAACCTTGACCATAAAAATCCTACAAATGACCTAAAACGTGAGGACAGCCATCCTGTGACGCAAACCCGCTACGCACCCTACATTTCAAGTTGGCAGTTTGCAGTCGTAAACAAATGTATCGCGAACGTGCGACTGTACTTACAATATGGTTATATTTTTACAATTCCTCGAAAAATATTTAAAATGTAATACGCAAGTGCATTTTTTCCCTGCGGTGAAACCCATTTTAATACTAGACACTTACTTTTGACATTTGTTGATATACAAAGGAGATTGATCAAGTGAAATCAGCATACAAAAAACTCAGTAGTGTTGGAGACCTCTTTCTTCCGGTTTCGCTTTTTGATGAAACATCTATGAATTATTTCTTTTTCATTGGACATGTTAACTGGATACAACATTAACTGTACACAACAATAGTAAACTTCCAAAGGACATTAAAACTTATTATAATTCTTCATGAAGGTAAAATTTCACAACCTGTTTGTTCATGTAAACCAACTGTTGCACAAATAAAAGTTGATCTATCACCAGGCTTGAAATTTGTTCAAAACAAAGGTTGTG